>NW_027397073.1:42908853-43016424 GCF_003265705.2 Callorhinus ursinus
TTTAAAGAGAGAACAACTTATATATATATATATATATATATATGCCAAAAATAAGGGTAACTACTATGAAGGGATAGAATATGACTCTAAAAATGAAAAATAAATTTTTTTTAAAAAAAGGATTTGATAAGATGTTGGTTGAAAAAGGGAAAAAGAAAAATTCAAAAAAAAAAAAAGACAGCTAAACAAAATTAACTTTGAAAGGCTAAAGTACCATGGTAAAAAAGCCATGAATTCTATGTGCAGTATTCCCCTAGCGCTGGAGTTCTGCCGTTCTCATTGATGGGTAAACTTGGTCTTGGCTGGCTGTTCTTGCTGATCTTCTGGGGGAGGGGCCTATTGCCGTGGTTCCCAAATGTCTTTGCCGGAGGCGGAATTGCCCCACCCTTGTGAGTCTGGGCTAAACAATCTGCTTGGGTTTGCTCTCGGGAGCTTTTGTTCCCTGCAAGCTATCCAAACAGCTTTGGAGGACCAGAGTGAAAATGGTGGCCTCCCAATCTCTGCCCCGGAGGAGCCGAGAACTTGGGGCCCCGCTCCTCAGTGCGCCCCCAGAGAAAAGCAGTCAATCACTCCTGTCTCCCCGGTCTCCAGCCGCACTCCGTGCTCACCCGGCCTGTGACCCAGCATTTCTGTCTCTGGCACCCGACTCCGTGTGGAGTCTCCAAACCCAGCAGATCCCTGCGGTGCGCTCTCGCACCGCTCCTCCCCGGGGAGGAAGGGGAGTCTCCGCGGGTCTGCCTCTTGTTGGGTCCCTGCTGGAGGAGCCGTGGCCCGACTGTGCCGTGGATCACAGTTTATGGCAACCCCGAGCTGAGAGCCCAGGCCACGGCTCCGTTTCTGCAGCCGGCTTCCCTGCTCCGATACCTGGGAGCTCTGCTGCACTCAGGCACCCCCAGTCTTTCTGTTACCCCGAGGGTCCTGAGACCACACTGTCCCACGAGGGTTCCACCCCCCGCTTAGCCACTGGCGCGACATCCCTCAGTGGAGCCGACTTCTAAAAGTCCCAATTTTGTGCTCCGCGGCTCTATCACTTGCCAGAAGCGGCCAATGGAGGCCCCCTCCCCTGCCGTCTATCATCCCGAATATCGCCTTGGGTTCTCTTCTCCGCACGTCCTACCTTCCAGAAAGTGGTCGCTTTTCTGTTCAGAGAGTTGTTGCTATTCTTTCTTCGATCTCCTGTTGAGTTCGTAGGTGTTCAGAATGGTTTGATCCCTATCCAGCTGAATTCCTGAGACCAGACGAAATCCAGGTCTCCTACTCCTCCGCCATCTTGCTCCACACCCCCAACAAAACACATTTTTAAAAAATGTAACTTGAAACATTTCATGTATCTGAAGTACTTAACATACATCCTAATTTTTCATTTTCCTTTTTTTTTTTTTTTAAGGAAATCCTCCCTACATATTCTTCCAGAGATCCTGCAAACTTTCTGCAAACTCATGCTTAAACTGTGGGATGACTGGGGCTGGAAGAAGAAGAAGAGTGGTCACCATAGCTTGGAATGAATGAGCAAAACTGCTCTTGTTGCCAGCTTGTACAGTCCTGGCTGCAAAGATGCCTATGGACAATGTACACGATGTACTTCTCCAAGCAAGCTTTCAAAAGCACTGTTTGAGCAATCTAGTCTATACTGAGTCCCATGACCAGTGGGACGAGCTTTTGCAAGCTTTGCATCCGAGAAGCAGGGTATTTCTTGCTAGAGGCATGGGGTAGTTCAGGATTTGCTCCAGAAGTGACAATGATACAGAATATTTCAGAGCATCATCTCTGATGCATGACCATCAGGAACTTTATTTGGAAGATTTAGCACCAGAACCCTAATGAGACTGACCACTGTAAATCCTCCTAAGGAGTTCTATCAGTGAATAGGTGGTAGCAAGGATCTTGGATCTGACTGTATGTATGTCCCACTTATCACAAAAAGCCTGGAATATCACAGTACAGCACTCCTTGGCAGATATATTAAATCTAAACCCATCATAATCTGGCCAAATGTTTAGATGTCTTAACCTAGACCCTCAATCCAGACCAGGGATCAGTAAACAACAACCTAGAATCCACATTTAGTCTACTGCCTGTTTTGTAAATAAAGTGTTCTTGTGAAAGGATCACACATGCATTTTCATGTTAGCTATGGCTACGTCCTAGCTACCCCAGTGGAGCTGAGTAGTCAGGATAGCCAATGAAACCTAAAATATTTACTAACTGGTACTTTGCAGAAAAGATTTTCTAACCTTCTAGGGCAGACCCTCAGGGAAAGCTCAGTATCAGAACATCAGGAGGAGCAACTATGTTGATAGAATGGGCAACCATCCCATAAGGAGAGCTTGTGTACCAGCGAGTCCTCCTTACTGTCACATTCTTAAGTGCTGGGAAGAAAAAACGGTATTGCAACATTAGATTACTCTAAGAAAGACCTTCCTAGGCAATTCAGCACTTTAACTCCATTTTCATTTATATTATTTCATGCCACAGCCATTTATTTAGAGATCACTATATGTTGGCTCTATAACTACCAAGATGACAAGGCATAGCTCTTCCATGACTTCAGGAAATAATGAGGAGACAGATATATTAGCCAATAATTACAATGCCGTGCCATAAGTTTCGTCATAGATAAAGGGGAAAGTACCCTGTTAGCATGGCAGGGACAGCTATGGATGAGAGAGTGTTATACACATGGAATAGACTACATCGCCTAGGTTTTGAAGAATGAACAGGAATCATTCAGGTGGCTGCCATGGTAAGTAATACTTGGCAGAGGAATAGCATATGGAAAGCACATATTGCAGTCTGAGAAACCAAAATCTCTGGCCAGAAATAGTGAGTGAGAAAGAATAGGAAAAGTTGATACTGAAGAGGTACACCTGAATCAAATCAAAAAAGCCTTATGTGAGATGCTGCAAGATTTCGACTATATTCTAGAGCAACGTTTCTGAACATGCCAGTGCATCCTCAGAGCTAGTTCTGTGTTTCTCAAAGGAGATGTGATAATCCTGTCAATACTGTGTAAAGATAACTCTAGGGGAAGTTTGGATAATGAAAATGGGAGGGAGCATTTGAAGAAATGGAGACCAGCTAGCAGGTCTTCTGAAGAGCTACAGGAAGCA
Organism: Callorhinus ursinus; assembly: GCF_003265705.2. NCBI lineage: Eukaryota > Metazoa > Chordata > Mammalia > Carnivora > Otariidae > Callorhinus > Callorhinus ursinus. Next base: position 42,911,964 of record NW_027397073.1, read on the forward strand.
ATAATAAGACCCTGAAGACAGCACCTGAGGGAACATGTCATAGGTTTGAGAGATATTTCTTAGGCAAAGTCAACACAGCCCATTGGTCAATGTGGAGAGAGTGGAACAGAAGAGGATTCAATTAAAAGATGACTTACAGAGAAGTAACAGTTATCAAGGATCTATTTCTCCAAATTGCCTTATCTCCAAAAGGAGGATAACATGCTGAAGGAATAAGATACTGATTAATTTTTCACCGGAAGCAAATAGGAGCAAAGTCATTTTAACAGGGAGCAAGAAATACCACTGGACAAAATGGGAGGCACTGGTAGGGACTTCAAAATGAAGGAGACAGGTCTCCCAAGGATGGCTGAAAATGGCACCAAAGCTATCTTTCTCCTACTTTACCTAAATTTGGATTCCAGCAGAGGCCAAAGGAAAATTTGAGAGTAGAGTGGTAAATACTCCCTACAATTTTCAAATTTTTACTTAAAAAATTTATCCTGATAATAAAATGCAGTATTTAGTCATGACAAATTGACAACTAGAGAAAAGCATTAAAAAGTAAATAAAGTATAGCAGCCAGAGAAACTGCTGCTAATGTTTTGTTATCTTCCCTTTTTTATGCATGGATGTAAATTATTTCTTTTTTCTTTTTAAAGATTTAGTTTTTTATTTCAGAGAGAGAGGGAAAGCACAAGCGGGAGAGAGAGAGAGAATCTCAAGCAGACTCCCTGCTGAGCACAGAGCCCAATGGAGGGCTCGATCCCAGGACCTTGAGATCATGACCTGAGCAGAAATCAAGAAGCAGAGGCTTAACCGACTGCACCACCCAGACACCCCAGATTTAAACTATTTCTACACAAAAGAATATCCTGCTGCTGCCGTTTTGTTTTCTGCTATTTTTCATGTAACATTTTACTTTCCTATATTAAATATTTGTTGGTGCAAGTCTTCCAGTTTGCCATTCTTTTCCTTGTCTTTTAAGGTAAAATTGATTCAGACATCAAATTACTTACAGTAGGAAATTGAACAAATGCTCTACGTATTTCTGAAAAATTCTTAGAATTTTTCTTTCTCCATGGCAAGCCATTCCTGCTTCCAGTGAATTCTTGATATCTTCTCTGTATTTTGCCACCCTTGGGCACATCCGTTTTTTCCATGTAATATCGCTCTAAACAGCCTATAATAAATTTATTTCACAGAGTTTACTGGTCAAGACTATAACAGTAGTATGCTTTACTGAAGCTACAACAGACTGCAATCATATCATTGAGCAGTAAAATAAAAGATGTAGAATTGAATATTAGATATGCCTGTTCTTTAAAAAAAAAAGATTTTATTTATTTAATTGAGAGAGAGAGAGAAACAGCACAAGCAGGGAGAGAGGTGGAGGGAGAAGCAGACTCCCTACTGAGCAGATCAGGGTGCCGGACCCAGGGCTGGGTCCCAGGATCATGACCTGAGCTGAAGGCAGACGCTTAACTGACTGAGCCACCCAGGCGCCCATAGATATTCCTGTTCTTAAAATCACAGCCATTAAGGTGTCTTCTTAATCGAAAACGATGTTCTTCCCCAGAAAGAAACCTTGACTATCCTTAAAGTATCTTTTTACCAGCTATGCAAAGATAAACAGATCATATTTCCTTTACTGAAGAATACTTACACCAGAGCATCAGATGTGTATAGAGAGAAGGTTTAAACATAATCTGATAAATCCAATAATTGAGGTATTCATGGGTGCCTTGGGAGTGCCACAGAAGAACGCTTAGCTTAGCATGCTTGGGAGGAAGGACTGACAGCTGATCACTCCAGACCTGAGCCGGATGGAGTGAAGAGGATTGACCTAGAGGACACAAGAGGAGGGAGCCAGACTGCGTAAGAGAGCAGGGTGTGCAAAGCATCGGGAGCAGGAGAATGCCTGGAGTTTTGGAGCTAAAATCAACCATGCCATGTTAGTGTGGACAAGTATGAAAGAATGGAGGAAGATGACGTCTCAGAAGGGCTGTCGCTTGAGGGTGTCTGTCCCTTATGCTGAGGAGAATGAGCAATCGTTAAAAAAAGTTTTGAGAAGAAAGTAACACATTTGCATTCAAGCTGCATTCCAGTGGTGACACTACGGAGTATATTTGAGGGAGGCAGGACTGGAGGCAGGTTTTGGAAGCTCAAGCAGGAGCTATTTCAGGCAAGGGATGATAAGATCCTGACCTGGGGATGAGCAGTGGCTCGAATAGAGAAGTCAATTTTGAAAGCATCTACAGCTGTGAAATCATCAGCGCTCGGTGAGTGAATGGATATGCAGAACGAATTCATAGAAAATGCCTGATGGATGGAAGGAATAAAGTTGACGAAATAGTGGATACATTTCCTTTCTCAGTCTGTAGGCTCCAGAAATGGCTAGAAAGATATTTCCTTTTGCATCCGTCTAGGATGCTGAGATCAATTGTAATTGTTTTTTTGTTTGTTTGTTTTGGTTTGGGTTTTTTAGTTGTTTTCAATCCCCCAAAGACATTTTGAAGTGCTTTCAACCATTTTTAAAGTCATCTCTCACAGTGGTAAGTCCCAAAACTGCCTTTAAAAGTTGACGTGAGTGGGGGAACCATAGAGCACACTTTTTTTCTTGGACTTTCACACCTAATCCTATTTGTGTGAGAGCACAAGTCATTCGTGCTGCCAGGCATCCTAGTGGTGACCCAATATAGTTAAAAGGGGGTTATGCTCCCCTGGCTTTCTCACCTCTAATGGGACCCTCTCTTACATATTCCCTTTCATTCTTCATTATTTTTTCCAGGAGAAGATATGCCTGAAGCATTTTCCGTGCTCATACAATCTCTTCTTTCAACTTTATATCTCTCTGAGAAAGAATTTTTACAAACTAGGTTATAGAAGAGTATCTCAGATGTAAATGCCGAGAGAAAAACAGAGATACTGCAACTTGAGAAAACAGCCTTTAAAAATGCCCACTGCAGCTTCTGTGCAAGCAGGATGCTGGTATTGGATTCCGGTGTCATTACCCAGCAAAAGGATATCAACGTGCGCTTTGCAGAAACGCAACTCCTCAAAACTAACCATACCATGAAGGGAGTCAGTAATACTCAGGAAAATGCAAATTAAGACAGCAACAAGCGGCCACTGGCAAATGTTAGTAAAATGGAAAATGCCAAGTGTGGATGGGAATTTGCAGCCCTAGGAGGCATCCTGCTGTGCTGGAAGTGTAGATGGGGAGCACTGATGCCAGAGAGCAGGCTGGTGCATGGTCTAAGTAAATCCAGCCCGACCCTACGACCCAACATTCACAGGGCATGTGCATATCCCACATTTACACTGGCAGCCACTCAAAGGTATGCGCAGCACTGTTTGTGCTGGTAAGGAATCTAGAGTAACCCGGATGCCCAACATCTGTAAGTAGATGAATGAAAGTGGGATGAATTCATGTGGAATGGGAGCTCAGTTTGATTTTTACTTACTACATTTATTTTACAGATGGATAGTAGATTTTAAAGCATATATGGATTTTGGGTTTTTGTTTGCTTGCTTTTCTGCCAAATATGAGTAAGATTTTAGTTGTGTGGGGTTTTTCTTTCTCCCAAAAAAGTGGTTAACTTGAGACCCATTCTCAAAGCATAAACCAATAAACCATCCATGGTTTCACTTCCTGTGCCTTATGTTTGGTTATTCCCTAAGTAAGAATGCATGCACTGTTTCAGAGATTGCCCAGTTATCCCAGAAGTTTCCTTATATTTGCTCTAAGCTATTATTATCTCTAAAAGCCTGAATTCAAATTTAGTGGAGTAACTGTCCTTCAGGAGAAAAAGGAATCTCATCGCTATACGCTGAGGGAGGCTCTCAGGATAGAAACAGGGACTTCCTATTCTTAAGCAATTCTCTTGAGATTTCTGTGCTCAGAGGGACCTTCTATGAAATTCCTTAAAAGAGTTGAGCCAGCTACTAGTGCGAGATTCTACATGTTGAAGAAAAGTTAGCTCAATTAACTGTGGAAAACTAACAGAGGAAATAAAGAGCATTTAAAACTGTTATATTTTAGCAAATACTGCCAGGCTAAAAATATATAGACAGTCTCTGTAGATTTTATCTACTTTTTTGTTTAAGTAATAAGGTAGTAAGCATAATACAACTGCTTTATTTTGACTTATAGGTTAGGAACTGTAAAACGTGATTCCAAGATAGCTGTGTGTTTGGAAATATATATAAAAGAAAAAATAGATAGTATAGATATATATGTGCAATTCAGAATTGAAAGACAGTATATTTAAGACTACTTGTAGCTTATGAATTAGGATTACTAACAGTTTTAAAAAGAGAAAAGAAATTGAAAAAGATTAGATTTACTTCCACATAAGATTTTGATTTAAACATGTGTCAAATGCCTATTTTCATTCACGTTTCTACCAACTGACATGACCAAAAGAATACACAAATAGGAAACCCTTTGTAGACTCAGGACACCAACAAGAAACTGATCAAGTCACACAAGACAGGGTAGAGATGGGAAAAAAAAAATGAAGAAAGTCTGTAGCTTATTCAAAACCCCTTTCTAAGAAAGGCACATCAGTGACAGGGTAAGTACTGGGTACATTGTCACAACAGTGTTACATCTCCCAATTTCAAAAATTCCTCATCAACATTCACCAATTTTCTTTACTGTCAAAAAATGGCCATCACCCAATGGGTTAACTATTCTATTGAGATAACAAAACTGATTTTTCTCATCCTATCATTCCTTTTGCTATTATTAGATGGGATTTTTCTGTATAGGACTTTCCTTCATACACTAGGGTTATTGTTGTCCCTGAAATATTTTTCATAAAGGAAAGGCAGGGTCAACACTTAAGGATTTCCTTCTGATGGGGTTCAGGACACACTGCCCCAAATATAGAAGCTTGGGATATTGAATATTTTCAGCTGAAGGGTCTGAGAAAATCTTGAATCTTCCCCTCACCCTTCTTCCATCAAACAGAACATAAAACCCTCATGTGAGAGGTTTACTCCCAAACCTGGAAGAAAAGATGCCAAGAAGAATCCTAACAGGCCTCGCTAAGCTCCCCCATTTCACTACACTTACCCATCCTCCTTAACCCATTGTGTTTCTATATCACTGCCCATTCTTCCTCAAACCTCACACAAAAATACTCAGACCTAGCTGTTTCTTCGGGTCTTCATTTCCTTCTGAAGTCTCCTTTGTCAAGTAAAGTTTATATTAAATAAATTTATATGCTTTTCTCCTGTTAATCGGTTCTGTCAAGTCTAATTTTCAGACTCAGCCAGCAACCCCAAGAGGATTGAGAAAATGTTTCCCTCTCCCACACCTCTTCTCAATTTTCTCAGTAGTGAGTTGGTACAACTACCAAAGTGTCCAGTGAGTGTGTTTTGTGTGGCTCTTATTGCCTCATCATGATTTTTTATATATGTATACAAAGTGTTTTATCAGCTAAAGTTACTTTGATTCTCAAATGATCACGCTGTAGGCCAGCAGGAGTTACTCCAAGCAGGCCCCAGGGTCTTTTTGGCACAAGGCTATGTTGGATTGCCTATTTGCTTTCTAGCAAACAATCTGTCCTGGGATCAGTTTGTATATTTCCTGCTTCAGACTTGGTATCATGTGGATTCCAATTTTGAGAGGCAGATGATACAATTAGAATGTCCTCATTAAGGAAAAAAATGCAGAATTAATACAAAATATAGTACAAAAGTAAATATTTACCTAGAATGACAAAACAAATCACAAGCTACAATGTTCTAAAAATAGACATCTTACAAATATTGTAAAATCCAGTACAAAGACATACATTTTTTTCTTAATTAACTATCACAACACCTCTGTAATACCTCTTCCTACTTTTTTTGCCCAAATTCACATTATATGTGAATAGAAAGGTAATGCCACCTTTCCTCTATAATAGTTGAGTAAAATGTGGTGATGATGGTGATGATGATGATAGTGATTAAGGACTGTTATCAAATTAGGGGAACTAATCAAGTTTCTTTCAAAATTACACCATAATATTCGGAATTTCCACAGTTAGCTTCTGATTTTATGCATCTCCAATTCTATTTCTCCTGGGTATGTTTATATTTTCATAAGACTTCAGCCTTGCATCTTCTTTTTATGCCACTGAGGGGGCAAGGGGAGGATATGCATCCTACATCGGGACGGTTAACAATAGTGTCACTACAATTGGAAGGGACTGTAAACTACATAAGTATATTCCACTGAATATATCTCTGCTAAGATTTCTGTTAGCATGATCTCTAAAATGTCCACGGCCAACCCCAAACCATCCAACACAAGAATGACGACAAAGAGAAAATCAGAATATAACTAATTACAGTTAAAAATATCTTGCTTTTGAGTATTTAAAAAAAAAAATATGAGCATGAGAGCACATTACTAGAGTGCCCCCCAAGGATTTGGAAGGATTCCTGCAAGTGAGAAGGCCAGCAGCTTAAGCATTTTAGATTCATGGTAATTCCACCTCAGTCTGGAATTAGCCATTTACACAAAGATCTAAGTTTCCTTTTATGAATACTCATTGCTACTGAGCTGTCATTGCATCCAGATGTTTTCACTAGATAAATTAGAAAATATTTATTTTATTTTATTTTTATGAACTATTTTTATTTTTTTTATTTATTTTTTTTTAAAGATTTTATTTATTTGAGACAGAGAGAATGAGAGAGAGAGAGCACATGAGAGGGGGGAGGGTCAGAGGGAGAAGCAGACTCCCCGCTGAGCGGGGAGCCCGATGTGGGACTCGATCCCGGGACTCCAGGATCATGACCTGAGCCGAAGGCAGTCGCTTCACCAACTGAGCCACCCAGGCGCCCCTTTATGAACTATTTTTAAAAGGAGGGAAATGTATCATGAATTTATGTTACTCTTTCCAATTCTAATTTAAAATTGCCGAGTTTTGGGATGGCTGGGTGCCTCAGTCATTTGAGCATCTGCCTACAGCTCAGGTCATGATCCCAGGGTGCTGGATCGAGCCCTGAGTCAGGCTCCCTGCTCAGCTGGGAGTCTGTTTCTCCGTCTGCCCCTCCCCCTGCTCATGCTCTCTCTCTCTTTCTCTTAAATAAATAAATAAAAACTTTAAAAAAATAAAATAAAATTGCACAGTTTTTACGGACATTTTTTTTTTAAATTTTTATACTTGTATGTTTTTGTTCTTCTGCTGAACATCTTGGCCCCCAAAGATAACTTTCCAGATAAATTACTTGTTCTATTCTACAACTGATATAGACAATAACAATATTACCACCCAAAAGAAGTTCAACTGAGTTTAAAAGCATGAAAGAATGAAGTACGGAACAATCCAGGAGAAGAGTGGGAATCATGGAGAATGAATAGGGTGTGTAAAGTGTAGGGGTCAATGTAACTGGAATAAAGAATATTTCTCTAAGAGATACATGATATCAGACATGAAATTTGTCAAGTGTCAAGTTAAGCAGTTTTCACATTATTGTGAATAATCTTAAAAGCAAAGAGTTGTTTTAATCAGGAGAATAAGATGATCTGATTTGAATTTTCAAAAAGAATTTGGACTAGGAGAGAGAGAGAGCCGATTATCAAGAGACCAGCATGGTATGAAGGCTGCAGGAAGGGAGAAGCTCAGAGTGACTATGGAAATGAGAAAACAACTCAGTGTGAATGCTTCCTGGTGCTCATTGTCACAATAATCAAGGCAACGATGAACATCAGCTGGCAGAAGATGACTGGATTTATTCACAAAGTTAGGTTATTATGGACAAGTTATCAGAAACAAGAAAGGAGGGAAAAGAGCATTTCTCACTTCATCTCACTCCAGTTAGTCAATAAATATTTATTGAGCTTTTTCGGTATGTCAGAAGTTGGTGGAAATACTGCATTGAACAAGACAAACGTTGTCCTTGCATTTATAGAGCTTGCAATCTTGCAAGAAGAAAAAGTAAGTGAACAAATTGATGAGGTTCTCCAAGAAGCCTTTTAAATTCTAAGTGTGTTGGATAATTTCACTGAGGTTCTGGTTGTGGTTGTTATAATACTATATTCCAGATGTTGCACCAGCAAAATAGCAAAGCCATGAAAATTTGGTACCACCTGTCCCTTTTTCCATATGTCTATGTATCTCTCAAAACTATACACATTCACCCTGAAAGTTATCTCCCCCCTCTCTTATTCTTATACCCTCCTTGATAAGTAATTAAAATGATCAGCTATATCCCAATAAACTAATGCTTTCAATGCTTATTCATTGTAATTATCTTTTAGAGATGACTCTCCGGTAAAAAATATCCCAACCTTGTGATCTAATCCTCTTTAGGATGATAGGAATTTCAGACCATGGAGTGCAGAATAGAAGAGGAGTTATTTTAAGTAAAAGGTATGTTTTATTGCTCCTCAAAACACAGCAACAGAAGAAACCATTTTTGACTACTAGCGTGAGGCTTATCTGACTATTTTGCATGCCAAAGGTAAAAATCTGTATGTTTTGTCATTACTGTGAAGACTCCTCTTGAGGAGATGTCTTTCCTCATGGTTGGCTCTTATTTTTTTTACTGCATCTAAGCAAAAATTACTGCTGCTTTTGCTTTGTTAAAATAAGTATGTATATAAAAATATAGTCACAAGATGACAAAAGATCATTTCTTACGATGTCTCACTTGACATATTCTAAGGTAAAAATTAAATAAAATAAGGAAATTTATGGCAGTTACCTTTGATTTTCTGTAAAGCAAGGAGAAATTGGTCCCTTGAGCAAATGGAATTTGGAGGCTTGAGGTCACTCTTGAAGTAATTTGAATCAGACATTCAAGAAATTAAGCTATGGTAGCAGCAATAATGCATTAATTAGAGTGACCAGAAAGGGCTAATGTTCTTGATGTGGGAATCGGAGATGATGGGGAGACAAAGAGGTTCTCAGTTTGGGGGTTCTGGGAGATAATAGTAGTTGCTAACATTTATTGAGCATATAGAATTTGTGAAGCACTACTTAACATACATTAAACCAAATATATTCCTTATAAGAAATCAATGTGGCGGGTATTAAGATTATATCTTATTAACCACAGAAAGTTTAGGTACCTTAGCCAAAGCCATACAATTTGCATATGGCACAACTTGGACTGAAACTCAGCTTTATCCTCAAAGTTCATCATCATCATGATTACACTCTCTTGTTTTGCTCTTGGTTGTGTTGTTGATTATATTACACAAGCAAAGAGAGTCTTGGTTAAAATAAGGCATGATAAGTATAAGATGCTGTATATGAAGTCACAATTGGGAAAAAGAAGTTGAGTGGAAGGTGGAGAACTATAAAATTACTTATGAACTTGTAGTCAATATGAATATATCAACAAATATGTTTCAAACTTTTTTTTTTTTTTTTTTGGCCACAACCATTCTTGGCCCAGTTTAAGATGTTGGAGAATTTCCTCATCAAAAAAATCCTTAAAAAACAATGTGTAAGAGAGATGAATAGGCAGAACTCAGGGGCAGTGAAAATACTCTGCATGATACTGCAATGATGGATAAGAGTCATTACAGATTTGTCTAGGCCCATAGCATGTTCAACACCAAGAGTGAACCCTAGTGGAAGTGATGGACTTTGGATGATTATGACGTGTCGAGGCAGGTTCATCAACTGTAATGGATGTACCACTCTGTGGAGGAGGGGTAGTTGATAATGGGGAGGCTATGCACATGTGGGGCAGGGGGTCTATGGAAACTTTCTCTACCTTCCTCTCAATTTTCCTGTGAATTTAAAACTGCCCTAAGAAATAGTCTTTAATTTTTAAAATGTATAGAAGATAGGTCACAAAGAGAACAAATGAAATGGGCCACAGCTTATACAAAACCTAAAAGTTAAGGAACCACTGTATTTTTTTTCCCTCTCTATTCTTTGGCTAGATCTGTTGGACAATTCTTTTTTGCTTTGTCATTTCAATAATTTTGTATATTTGCTTTTCCCACTTTCTTTTTCATGATTTTCATCTATCTCAAATTAATTTTATGTAATGAATTTTATCCTACTAATTTCTTTTGGCTTATTTTATTTTTCTCTCTACTTGAGTTTTATGCTTAGTTGTTTCTTTCTCTTTAATTCCTTGTAGATGGGAGTGTGAATCAATCCAACCATTTAAATAATTTGGCAGATTGTATCTGAAGCCTTGAGAACATTCAGAAACAATTAACTTTGCAATTTTACTTTTAGAATCCTCCTTCAACCTAGAAATAAGCGTAGATGTGCACAAAGATTAAGCTTTGAGGCTATGCATCATGACACTTACACAGAGAAGTACAGGAAATGTCTAATTGTCCAATAGGACATTGATGAAATAAACAACCAATAGGCAAGCCTTAACAAACATAGATCTCTCTTCCTAAAATGGCTGCTCTCCCAATGAGAGGCCTAGAATATTCTCAAGGCCTCACTTGAGTCTCTACTCCCAGAAACCTCCCCAGTTCCTCCAGGTAAGTTTGGTTTATTTATCTAACTGTCCAAATGTTGGCACTCATTGTATGGTATGATCATTTTTCTCTTTGTATGCCTAATCTCCTTTTTACTAGATTGTGAGGTCTTTGATAATAGAAATCACGTCTTACTTGTCTTTCCACCAACATTATCTGGCAGTATGCTTAGCATATAGTTGACATTCAAAAACTCTTTCCTGGATGACTGAATGAAGGCACGAGTGTTGGTTGAACAAATATTTCTGATGACATTGAACAACAGCATAACAATGTTAGAAAACAAAAAGCTATTAAAAGAAACTTATACTCTTTAGTCCACATACCAATATCGATTACCTTTTCACACTTAGATAACTACAATAGGTTTATTCTTAAAAACTTAGAAAATAGACACAATCATAGAGAAGAAAATATAAATTTCCCATAATTCCAGGATAGTTCTTGGTTGATTTCTTTCTAGCTTATTTTTTAAGCAAAGATAAGTAATGAGATAGAAATAGATGATGGATGGGGGATGGATGAAAGGAAGGATAGATACACAGATAGAAAAATAAATTGTATATATCTATCCATACATAAATATATACAAATATCCCTTTTTTTCTGTATTTGAAGGATTTTCAAAATATCTGTGAAACATTCCAAAATTTTTTGGTCACCATGTTAACATTTGGAAATGCATATTTCATTTGAAAATATTTACTAAGAGCTTTCTTTTTTATTTTACACTTCAAATAACTCTCAATGTAGAAATATTTTCATAATCTAGAAATTTTCTCACTATTTACCTAAGGGGAAATGTTTAAAAATGTAGTTTGATGACTAAATCACAATTTAGTTAATTTCCCAACTTTATCTACCACCAGCTACTTAGTTCCACAGGCCAATGTGTTTGTAAAATATTAGAAGGGCCTTTATCTCATTAGTCATCTACCTAATAATGGAGGATTTAGGGAATCACAGGCAAGATTATACTAACTGGTGTGTACCCATTCATGGATTATGCATTGTGCTAAAATTTAACCAGAGAGTCAATGGAAGCCCTACCTATCTTTTGGTTTACAGAGTAAGTGATGCCAATGGGCCGGAGAAAACAAAATCCTCTCCAAGCTTTCCATGTCTACCTAGTGATCTAGATTCTCAGGTGTTCTAGCACCTTTGACTGCAACCCCCACAAAGGCTGTTTATAGCTGAACCGGGTCAAGCCAAATACAAACTCCTATGTTCTTCTTTATTCTAAAAGAAAGTCAATTATACAAAGCATTTTTGATAGCTATATATATATATATATATATATATATATATATATTATTTAAAAATTGGCAAAGGAAGTCATGGAGAAGGTTATAGTCTTAGCTGACAAGTTGCTAATGATGGGCTGGAAATTCATACAGAAGCCAAATTACAAAGACCAACATCTTGTTGACACACTTTTTCTGTACTGGGATAGAACAAGGTATGACCTGCAGAGCATTGCAAAGACAGAAGCCAGATTCAAGAGCAAGGAGCTGCCTTATAGAAGAAAGACTTCTGAGTAGTGCCACCAGATTTTTGCAAATAAGAACACAAGAAGCACAGCTGAATTTGAATATCACATAAATAATTTTTTAGTATAAGTATGTCCCAAATATTATATGGGACATACTTACACTAAAAAAGTAACAGTGTGGTTCCTCTGAAATTCAAATTTAAATGGGCATATCCTCTGTGGGTTTTTTTTTTTAAGTTTTATTTATTTATTTATTTATTTGAGAGAGAGAGAGAAAGAGCACGACTGTGGGGAGGGGCAGAGGCAGAGAATCTCAAGCAGACTCCGGATGCAGGGCTCATGCTCATGACCTGAGCCGAAACCAAGAATCCAAACTCAACTGACTGTACCACCCCGGTGTCTCTGGACATCTTGTGTTTTATCTGGAAATCCTATTCCTGGATCCTATTCACCTTTAGCGCCTCCCCCCCAACACACACACAAATTGGGCCTTAAATTATTGGTTCTGAGATTTTAGTGAAAACACATTTCAAAATAACTTGACATAGAGGTCATTTGGTTAATTTACTTTAGCTAATTGACCAACGCCTTGGAAAATCTACAAACTTTAGAAAATAATTTTTTTATATATTTTTACTGGCCGATAATTGAAAGCAAAGATTAAAAACCGCATACTCATATTAGTGTTATAATTGTAAAGTGAGTCCACATCTATTGTGGCTTCAACTGTTTAACAGCAAAATCCCAGAGAAATGGCAAGAAAAGTACCTACTCTTCTGAAAAGATACTGGAAATAATCACCACAAGTTTATTGGTAGGGAAGTGGGCACACCAGGGGGAATTCAACAGAGATTAGTCAGACTGGAAATTATTATCTTTTGTCAAAGAATTCTCTTCAACTTGCCATGAAGAAGGAATTCCTTGACTGGCTCTGGAAGGATCCAAAGGCACATTTTTAGAAATGATAGGAATATACACCAGAACTAAGATGGATTTCTTCCCTATCACATAGGAACACTTCTGGAGTTTATGATTATGCTTCGTGTTGAATCTCTGCCTTCAAGTCTGAATGTTAGGAAACTATAAACACAGATTGGTAGTAGTCTAGAATTATTACCCAACCCTATTATTAACATTTGTGTAGATCAATCAGTGTGTGTGTGTGTGTGTGTGTGTGTGTGTGTGTGTGACTCCTGCACCACCTCAATTCCCCTTCAGGAAAGCCAGCCTTTCTTTACCCCAGCCACTGGGACTGCTAAAAGGCATTCCTCAGTTGCCAGTCCTCTTTGGGGACTGCCTCTGCTGAAGAAAAATGCTTTGATCAAGGTTTCCTTTTCTTCCAGCAGCCCCATCCTATCCCCAAGCCCTAACAACAACTCAAGACAATTCTTGGACCATCTCAACCCCAAAGTTCCCAAATGGGATCAACGAAGGCTCTACTCTCCCTCTAATGCATTCTGCCTCCTTCTCTTCCATTCCATAAATGCTGATCCCAAGAGCACTTCCTAATAAATTTCTTGCATGCTAATCTCTGTTTCAGTCTTCATCCCAAAAAACCCAACCTGTGACGGTGTGACCTGGGAATATGACAGTTAATGCATAATTTGGAGGTACATGAGGACCGAACCAAAGAACTAAGGTATCCCCTGGTTGGTTAGATGTTTTCAACATCTAGAATTAGAGAGTTGGTAGTTTATACCAGATCACGCTGTAATGTTACCTTATATTATAATTTTGCAGGCATATATATGAATTTTTAAATTAATTAATGCTATTTAATTGAGAAATCACTATAACGCAGACATAAAGTGAATCTGCAATTATTTCTTTTATTCCTTCCAATTTCTTATAACCATCGAGTCCCATTGTCTGTAACTTACTTTAAAATATCCTAGTGTAGACAGCATAATATAAATATGTGTTAATTTAATCTACACCCTAGGGACTTTTAGTTAACATTTGAAGTACACTAATCAGGTATCCACACTACAGGGACAATGAATAAGGATTTGAAAGACCCTAATTATGAGTGCACACTACATAGTCCAGAGGCAATTTAGAACAAGATTTCATATTTCTCTGTTGGTATATGCACACAGGTTTTGTTAATTAACACAAGAGATGTTCAAATATTTTTCATTGACGTGTGTTTTTCATAATACACAGTTTTCTAGAAATTCTATACAGGTACCTCTGCCCTTCATATAAATTAAAATAAGAATCTGACAAACCTAGCAGCCTAATACCTAAATAGCACATAAAAAACTCCATTCTTTCTGTGTTGCATCAGTTAATGGAGAATTATTTCACTTGTCTGGAAAGTTAGCAGGAAGCTTGTGTGAGTGCCTAAAAGCATAGCTTTAGTATTAAGTCAGGCACCCTCACTATTCCTTAAAAAAAAAAAACAGAAAACTTTTATTGGCTTTTAGATATCTTTTCTTCTATGTGAATTTACTTCCATTTTATCCAGCAAATCCCCCTCCAATGATTCCCTACATCACATTTACATTTGATTGTGAGAACTGATTTAAGTCATCCTATTCAAAAAACATTACATTTACATGTGAATTTAAGAATGAAGACTATCATATGTTAAGGATTCCCATTCAAGATTGTATGTCCACTCAGACCAGACAGGGGCAATGTTGTTTAATGGTGAAGAGCACGAATCAGACCACCTGGATTCAATTCCTGGCTCTGAACACTTTTCCTGTGTGTGACCCTGGGCAAGTTATGCTGCCCCCCACCCTGTATTTTTGTTGTCTCTTCTTTTAAATAGGAATAATATCATCTGCTTCATAGGTGTCTATGAGGCTCAGAAAATAAGTGTAAAGCCCCGCCCATAAGAAGCACTATGTATTTACTATTATTATTTTATTCTGTGTACTTTAATAGGATTTCATAACCTTTCTTCATATATATGTATTATCATTCTTTTCAAATTTATTAATAAATATCTGATAGTGTTCATTGCTACTGTGGGGGAAATTGTCTTCCCCTTTCTGTGATCAGTTATTGCTAATATGGAAAAGCTCTTGATTTTTCATATTATCTTGTCTCCATCATTTTTCTCAAATTCCTTTGATAATTCTAGATAATTTCGGCTACCTCCTACCGGATTCTTTGGGTGTACAATTACATCATCAACAAAAAATAAAGAAATAAAACAGTTTGAATACTCTTCCTTGTTTATATTGATTGTCTCAAACACCCCAAACAATGGGAATATCTGAAAAGGGGTTTGATTTGAAAGAAATGCTTATAATATTTGATTAAAGAAAAATAACAACTGAATGAATCCTAGTCATTTCAGTATAGACCATATATTACATAATGACTTTGTTATTTAATGACCAACAAAGTCTAGATTTTTGTTATTCATGTGAACAAGGAAACAATATCCAATAAAGGGCACTATATTTGAGGTAAATCAGTTGGTGAACTTGAGCACAAAAGTATCAGCAGGACAATAAGAAAAACTCAAGTTGTTATTCAAATGCAGAAATTATTCAGAAATTGCTCAAATGCTACTGAAATATCTGAAAATTTTATGTTAATTTTGTGCACCTTAACCAACTGACAGACTTAAGTACACTCCACATACAACCAAAAATGATCACAGGGCAGCTTTACAGTAAAAGCTCAAGTATAGCAACAAAATCATTAATTTAAGATTAAAAGAAAGGAATCGCATGAGTTCTGTTAGTTCCCAGGTCCATAGCTGCCCTTGAATTATCTTTTGCCCAGGGAGGGGGTAGGAGTTAACCTCTAGAACTACATTGTTCAGCCCAGTTGTCCGTTAGCTCTTGCCTATTTTAGACTGGGAGCACCATCAAGAAATAGGAGAGGAGAGAGAAGAATGAGGTATTTATTCCTTCCTCTCTCTCCCTGCCACACTGTGGTTTTGACAGAATTACATCTCCATCTAGCAAAACTCCAGGGGAACGCTCCTGTTTCATTGTAGCGGCTCGCTCAAACAGGCTCTGGCTCCCTCATCCTGGTCTTTCAGACCTGGGGATGGCAATGGCCGCTTACCCTTCACCACCCCTGGGTGTCTCAACATTCCTTCTTCTTCTTCTTTTTTTAAAGGTTTTATTTATTTATTTGACAGAGAGAGACACAGCGAGAGAGGAAACACAAGCAGGGGGAGTGGGAGAGGGAGAAGCAGGCTTCCCGCGGAGCAGGGAGCCTGATGCGGGGCTCGATCCCAGGACCCCGGGATCATGACCTGAGCCGAAGGCAAACACTTAACCTACTGAGCCACCCAGGCGCCCCTCAACATTCCTTCTTGACTCTCTTACCACTGACCACTGTCAAACAAAAACAAATCTGGACTAGGTGAGGAGAGACTTTACAAAAAAAAAAAAAAAAAAAAAAGACTATTGGAATAAGGGGGAAGGAAACGATTCTAATGAAAAGAATGTTCTGACAGTAAGATCTGCAAACCTCAGAGGCCAGCCAGAAGGAAGCATCTTTGACAGGGCCCCTCCCTGTCAAAGTGTGAGAGAAGCTGGTATAGGGAAGTGGGACGAGCTAGTGGTGTGATCAGATAGTTCGCAAGGTTGGTTAAGTTGTTTCACATTCCAGTGCTGGCTCAGGCTGAGTGCGGTTCAAAGTAAAGGGGTCTGGGAGAACGTGGGAAGCTTCACTAGAATATGGTCAAGTCAACTTAGCAGGTATTTTGTCCAACTGGTACCAATAGTTAATGTTTAAATTATGGAGAAAATGTTCTTCCACGACAGAGGAAAAGACTTTTGGTTCAGTGTTTTGAGTAAAATTGGTCATCTTGTTCCTACGGGGCCATGTTATGCTTCTTTCAGTGGAATCCGTTTCATTTCAAAATTAGATTTTTTTTTCCCTCAGAAATACTAATTGCTGTCTAAAAAGTACATTAAATAGGATTACTTCATGGCTCCTCTGGTTCTGACTTTCTAAAAAAAAAAATAGAAATTACTGGATTTTTTGAATGCCCTTGGTCACAAAGAACTGACTCACCACATCTCAAGAACAAAGAATGAAGAAAATTTATAGGTAGTCAGAGGAGACCTTATCGTGCTTAGAGGAAGGAGAACACTACTATATTAAAAGTGGCACCTTTCAGGAAAGAGCAGATTCATGCTCATTCCAGCCTAAAAAATTACTATTATGTGCGAGAAAAAGATAAGAACAGAAGGCAGTTAACATTCTGATGCAGCATCATGCAGAAGGAACTTTTTCAAAAACAAAATTTCAGTTCCTGTTAACCGCAGGTATGTGGGCAAGTTCATTTAAACACTCTCACTTCCCATTTTATTTCTTGGAAAATAACTGAAGGTAATAATACATGCCCTACCAACTACTTGCAATTCTTGTGAAGATAAAAAGAGATAATGGAATTGAGAGACTCCATAACTTGTAAAATTGGACTATCAAAGCAATGTGTTATTATAGACACTTAAGAGTGTTCCACCGAAATGTAAGAAGAGTTAACAGAGGACACATGACCCTACATAGTTCTGATTTGACTGCTTCACCTGTGTTTGAAATCTTAGGTAGTAAAGATTCGATGACTGTATTCATTAGAATTTGACTACAGACTTGAATGTTGAATTCTTAGAGTTGTTAAAAATGTTAACTTTCCCCTTCCTAACTCACTGTTCCCCAAAATTTGCAGGAATCAAGGACTACCTATATAAATAAAGATATAATACAAGTCATATTAATAGCAAGTATATAGAAAAATTAACATATATGTAAGGCCCTTAGAATAATTTTTTTATTAAGCCGAGATAATGGTAGATTCATATGTGTGAGACAATGAAAAATAGATACTGGTCTCTGCCCCTGGTTCCTGGCACAGCTACTGATTTGACATCCTTGTAATTCCTAGGTGATAAGAGCACTAGAAGCATCTTTTGTTCTAATATTCGATCTTTGACCCTGGTTCCTGACATAGTGTTCCTGAAACCTTTGTAATATCCTATGTG
Source organism: Callorhinus ursinus (assembly GCF_003265705.2). Lineage (NCBI taxonomy): Eukaryota > Metazoa > Chordata > Mammalia > Carnivora > Otariidae > Callorhinus > Callorhinus ursinus. The sequence continues at coordinate 42,929,866 of NW_027397073.1, forward strand.
GTATGAGTGTCTTTTGTTCTAATAAGGCAACTCTGGGTGGGCTCCGAGATGAGCTGTGGTCACCAGAAAGATCAAGCCTTGATTAGAAGCATGGAATTTTCAACCTCACCCCCATTCTCTTGAGAAGAGAGAATAGCTGAACATGGAGTTAACAGTCATCATGTCTGTGTGATAAATCCTCCATCAAATCCCCCAAATATGGGGTTCGGAGAGCTTCTGGGTTGGTGAAGACATGGAGGTGTTGGGAGAGTGGGGTACCTGGAGAGGGCAGGGAAGCTCTGCGTGCTTTTCCACATACCTTGCCCTATGCATCCCTTCCATCCAGTTGTTTATCTGTATCTTTCATCATATCCTTTTATAATAAACCAGGAAAGGTAAGTAAACTGTTTTCCTAAGTTCTGTGAGCTGCTCTAGCAAATTAATGGGACCCAAGGAGAGGGTCATTGGAGATTCCAATATCAAAAGCACAGATGACAATCTGGCCTTGTGACAGGTGCCTGGCATGAAGGGGTGAGGGCAGTCCTGTGGAACTGAGCTTTTAACCTGTAGAGTCTGACACAATTTCAATCTGCAGATGGCTTTAGGTATGAAATAAGTTTCTTATAGACAGCATATAGATCGGTCTTGGTTTTTTTATCCACTATGTCACCTTTTGTCTGTTGATTGGAGCATTTAGTCCATTTACATTCAAAGGAATTATTGATAGATTTGCATTTATTGCCATTTTGTTACTTGTTTTGTGGTTATTGTTGTAGTTTTTCTCTGATCCTTTCTTCTCTTTCTTTCATGGTTTGTTAGCTTTCTTTGGTGATATACTTGGATTCCTTTCTCTTTATTCTTTGCAAATCTATTACTGGTTTTTGATTTGTTACCATTAGGTTTGCATATACCATCTTCTGCATATAGCAGTCTATATTATATTGATAGTTGCTTAAGTGTGAACCCATTCTTGTATGTAAGTGTTGAACCACTAAATTCTACACCTGAGAATAATATTACACTGTATGTTAACTAACTGGAATTTAAGTAAAAACCTGAAAAAGAAAAAAAAGATTATTATTAAAATTGTGTCACATCTGACTGCAAAAAAAAAAAAAAAGTTTGAACCCATTCTTTACTGCTCCCCCCAACACTTTTTAGGTGTGTGGTGTCATGTTTTACATCTTTTTATTTTGTGAATCTCTTGACTGATTTTTACAAATATATTTATTGCTTTTTTTGCTTCCAACTTTTTATACTGTCGCTTATGGTCTTTCCTTTCCACTCAAAGATTCTCCCCCCACTTTCTACTTTTTAAAAATGGCTACAGTCATTCTAGTTCTTTTGTCTTCCCATATATAGAGTAGAATGATCTTGTATGTATCTACAAAATATCTTGCTGGATTTTGATAAGAATCAAGTTAAACAATATATCTATTTGGGAGAATTAAAATCATTACAACATTGAGATTTCCAGTCTGTGAACATAGTGTGTCTCTCCATTAATTTAGAATTTTTATTTCTCTTACCAACATTTTAGTTTCCAGCATACAAGTCCTATACATGTGTTGCTAGATTTACACCTAAATATTTCATTTTTAAGGGAAATGAAGTAAATGATATTATATTTTTAATTTTAGTGTCCATATTTTCATTGCTAGTGTATAGAAATATAATTGTTTTGTATATTTATTTTATATCTTGTGGCATTGCTGAACTTATTATTTCTAAAAGGGTTTTTTAAATATTCTACAAGATTTTCTACGTATTGCTACCTGCAAATCATGACAGTTTATTCCTTCCTTTCCAATCTGAATGCCTTTTATTTCCTTTTCTTGACTTAATGTTAGATCTTCCAGTATTATGTTGAATAAGAGAGATGAGAGAGAACAATCTTATAGTATTCCTGATCTCCTGGGGGAAGGCATTCAGTCCTTAATCATTATGTACAATATCACCTGTGGTTTTTTGTAGATGCTCTTTATCAAGTTGAGGAAATTTTCCTATATTCCTGTTTTTTTTAGAACTTTTATGATGAATGGGTATCAAATTTTGTCAAATACTTTTTCTGAATCTATGAATACAAGCATGTGTTTTTTCTTCTTCAGTGTGTTAATATGGATTACATTAATTGATTTTCTAATATTGAACCAGTTTTGCATATCTGAAATAAACCCCCTTGGTAATGTTGTATAATTCTTTCACATATTGTTGAATCCTATTTGGCAAAATTTTGTTAAGAATTTTGGCATCTGTATTCTTTAGGGTTGTTGGTCTGTAACTCTGTCTTTTAAGTATCAAGAACAGTAGCATCATATAAGAAAATGGGAAGTGTTCCCTCCTTTTCCAATTTCTGGAAGAAATTCTATAAAATTAGTGTTAATTCCTCTTTACGATTTCATTAAAATTATTCATTGAAATCATCTAGACCCAATGGACTTGGGATTTTTAAAATTATAAATTCAATTTCCTTAATATTTACATTACGGTTTAAATGAACTATTTCATACTGGGTTAAGTTGTGATAGTCTGTGTTTTTCAAAGGAATTGGTCCATTTCATCTAAGTTGTCAAATTTATATTTGTAGAGTTTTTCATAATATCCTCTCATAAGTGCAGCTTCTATAGTGATATCACTGTTTCATTCCTGGTATTGATAAATTGTGTCTTTTCTTTTTGTCAGTCTTGCTAGGTTTCTCCATTCATCTTTTTAAAGAAACAGGTATTTGTTTTATAGATTATCTCCGTCATTTTTCTCTTTTAAGTTTGGTGGATTTCTGTTATCTTTATTACATCTTTCCTTCTGATTGTTTTGGATTTAATTTATGCTTTTTTTCCTAGGTTCTTAAAGTGATAATCTTTTTATTTATTTGAGACTTTTTCTCTTTTTAGTGTATGCAGTTAGTGCTAATAAATTTCTCTTTCAACATGGCTTTAGTGTTACTCCACAAATTTTGATATGTTGTATTTTCATTTTTATTCAGTTTAATTTTTTAAATAGCCCCTGAGATTTTCTCTTAGGACCATTGACTATCAAAATGTGTTGCTTAGATTCCAAATGTTTTCTGTACCATTCTGTTGATGATTTCTAGTTTGATTCCATTGCAGTTAGAGAACACATTCTGTATGCTTTCAATTCTTCAAAAATTTGTTGAGGTTTGTTTATGGCCAGGGTGTGGCCTACAGACAGCCCCTGATTTATGATGGTTTGACTTATGATTTTTCAATTACGATGTACAGAAGTTAAATGTAGTCAGTAGAAACGATACTTCAAATTTTGAATTTTGATTTTTTTCCCAGGCTAGTGATAGGAGGTAGGATACTCTCTTATAATGCTGGGCAAGGAGCCATGGCTCCAAGTTAGCTACGTGATCAGGCGAATAAACAACTAATACACTTAGAACCATTCAGTTTTTCACTTTCAGTATAGTATTCAACAAATTACATGAGATATTCAACACTATTATAAAATAGGCTTGTGTTAGATGATTTTGCTCAACTGTAGGCTAACGTAAATGTTCTGAGCTCATTTAAAGTAAGCGAAGCTAAGCTCTGATGTTTGGTGGGTTAGGTGTATGAAATGCATTTTTGATTTACAACGTTTTCTACTTACAATATGTTTATTGGGAAGTCCAGGAAGGTCTGTATTTTGGTGTATGTTATGTAGGCTCTTCAAAAAAATGTGTGCTGTACTTTTGTTAGGTTAAGTGTTCTAAAAATGTGATTAGATTCTTTCATTTGATGGTGGTATTCAGTTATTTTATACCCTTGCTGGTTTGCTATTTGTTCCATTCACTGTGGATAGGAAGTGTTGGAGACATCAATATAATGGTGCATTTGTCTGTTTACTCTTTCAATCTCATCATTTCTATCAGTTTTATTCACAAACCTATAATTGTAGATTTATTTCGTCTTTCTGTTTTATCAAGATTAGCAACAAATATTTTGATGTCTCTTGCTTGGTAAATCCACATTGAGGATTGCTATATCTTCTCAATGAATTGACCCTTTTGTCAATTTATAATGTCTTTCTCTAACTCTGGCAATTATCTGATATGTATATAGCCACTCCTGATTTTTTTTTTTATAGTTTGCATGGTATGTTTTTTACTTTTATTTTGCTTTCAAATATTATATGATTATATTGAAGTAATTTTTTTAGACAGCATATAGTTCTGTCATGTTTTTAATTCATTCTTCCAATTTCTTTTAATTGGTGTATTCAAAGCATTTACATTTAATATCATTATCTACATATAAAATAATTTACATATAATACAATTATTGATTATTGAGTAGGGGTAAAATCTGTCATTTTATTTTTGTTTTCTATTGGTTCTATTTTTTATGTTTCCTGTTTTTTAACTTTTCTATAGGTTACTTGATCATTTTTGAGAATTCCATTTTGATATAGTGCTTTTTTATTGAATCTCTTTACATAGCTCTTTTAGTGATCGTTCTAGGTAATACATTATATATTTACATAATTCATCATCCACTGGTGTCATTTATCAATTCAAGTGATGTGGCATCTCCCTTTATGTCCATTTACCTTCCTGTTTACAATACAATTGCCTTAAATAATTCCTCTGCATGCATTTAGGACTACATCAGAGAGTATTATAATTCTTTATTCATTCATGAAACATAATTTAGAAACTTAAGAAAGGAAAGTCTTTTGTATTTGCTTATATTTTTCCCTATTGTGCTTTTTTTTTTCCCCCTTTCTGATGTTCCAGGTTTCTCCTTTTATCATTTCTTTTGTCTAGATGACATCCTTAGCCAATCTTTCAGAGCAGGTCTGCTGACCACAAATTCTTTTGGCTTTCTTTCATCTGAGAATCTTTATTTTCCCCTTTAATGTTGAACAACATTTTCACTGGATATAGAATTCTGAGTGGATAGATTTTTTTTTTCTTTTCAACTTTAGATAAGTGCTGCTTATCACTCCTTCTGAGTTCTATGGTTCCTGATGAGAAATAAGTTGATATTCTAATTGTTTTTCACCCATATGTGAGGTCTGATTTCTCTCTCACTGCTTTTAAAATTTTTTGCTTTGTCTTTACTTTTTGGAAGTACTACTGTCATATATCTTGGTGTAGATTTCTTTGAGTTCTTTCTGTTTGGGTTTTGTTCAGCTTCTAAATTCCATATGTTTATATATTGTGTCAAATTTAGGAAATTTCAGCCACTATTTCTCTGAATACTTTTTACCCTCCACCTTCTTTCTTCTCTCTTCTCTTAAAATGTCACTAAATGAATTTTTAAGTCTTTTGTTATACTTCCATAGGTCCCTGGGCTCTGTTTCTTTATCATCAATCATTTTTTTCTCTGTGTTGTTTATACTGGGCACTTTCCGTTGTTCTATCTTCAAGCTAACTGATTTTCTCCCTCTGTTTTCTCCATTTTGCTTTGAACTCACCCAGTGAGTTTTTATTTTGATTATGTTTTCAGTTGTAAAATTTTCATCTGGTTGTTCTTTACATCTTCTCTTCATTTGCTGAGGCTTTCTATTTTCTTATTTGTTTTAACTATTTTCATATTTGCTTATTGAAGCATTTTTACAATTACTGTTTTAAAATCTTAGATAATTCTAACATCTCTGCCATCTCAGTGTTGGCATCTATTGATTATCCTTTTTCACGCAATTTGTGATTTTCCTGGTTCTTGTTGAGTGATTTTCAACAGAAACCTGGGCATTTTTACATTCTGGCCATTATATTCTGGGTCTTATTTAAACCTTCACTTTCAGCTGCATTGTTCTAACATTACTCTAGCAGAATAAGGCAAAGTGGGACAAGGGACACTGCCTTGTTACTGCCAAGTGTTTATATGATATAGGCTGCCCATCTGTCTTTTTAGACCCCCCAAGAGGGCAGCTTCCCTTTATTGTTGGGTGGGGATGGAAGTCCATATTTCCCATGTTGTCTCCCCTGACACTAAGGGAGACTGGAGGATCATTATCTCTTGGTGGGGATACAAGTCCAGCCTCCCCACTCTGTCTTTTCTGCGACCACCCCTGCAGAAGGCTTTAGGTGCTTCAGTGTATTCTGGCAAGGGTAGAAGCTGAAGCTCAACCTCTTCCGGGGTATGGGAGGAGAAGGGCATGGTTTTCTGTGGTATTTGGCAAGAGTAGCAAGGTCTCTGTTTAAGAAATGTTCTGTTTTATTAGGCTGCCTTTAGCCTGGTCCTTTGGCTGGAGAGATTAAGCTTTTGTTGGGGTTTTGTTTTGGTCTGTGCCTTTGGCTCTCTGGGTTGCCAGCTTCTTCAAGTTCATGTTTTAAATATATGAGAATTCATCACCATTTTTTTCCTTGGATTCTGAGGTTTCAAGGCAGCTTGTCTTCTTTTCTCCATGTTTCAGAGGCTTCTTGTGTTGTTTCAGAGATAATGTCCAGTGATTTCAGTTGACTTAGTGGGAAAAATAGGAAAAAGTATGTCTGATACAAATCATATTTATAATCTGCATATAGATATACAACCAATATATAACATGATATATACATGAAATGCCTTTTAACATGTGTTTTGTAATTTATACATGCAGTTTTAGCCAGCCACCTCACAAAGTGAAGAACCATCTCTGGGGCGGCTCAGCCCACAAATAACATTTCCAGAGATATTAAGGCTGTAGAATCTTATCTAAAAAGACCAGCTCTACTTGAGAGGGAAGGAGAGTCCCAGGCCAGTCCAGGCCACAGTGCTCTCATCTGCTGTCCCCCAGGCCCCATCAAGACCCTTCTCAGTTGGTCATTCAAAGAGAATGATCAGCTATTTCTCAAACTAGCCTATAAGGCTCTCATATAAGCTTTGAAGCAGGAAAAGAAATATGTGCCTTAAAATTAAATTTCTCTATTTTGAAATAGGAGGCTATTATATGATATCTTTTTCTTTGTTTGTTTGTGTTTTGGCACCATATGTAACTTAACTTTTTCATATTTTATATTAACCAGATTCACTGCACACACAAGTGGAGTGAAAGATAACATCCCTATTTGCCATCATGATGAATAATGACACATGTGGCCGAAGGATACAAGCAGCAGTCTTTCTTTCTGGAAGCAATCTTTTCTTTCATCTCCTCTGCAGCAAGGTTACCTGCCTCTGGCTTGAATATAAGAACTAATCTAAAACGCATGCATACTGCACTTACACACACCATACTTTACAAAAGCACCTGAAGTAATTTATACTTTTTAATTATGCCAAAGTTTAACAAGGAATTATAAACTATTTTGAGAGACAAATTACTAGGGGGAAAAGAGAGGTAAAATAAATAATCAGGAGTATGTAAAATTATAAATCCTATAATTAAACTGTTTCAATTAGACCGATTAGTCAACTGAAAGGAAAATCAATTATTCTGGTAAGGAAGGAAAGAAAGAGAAGGATCATTTGCTGTGTGCCTCCCATGAGCTCAGAGTATATAACGTTCCTTCACATTCATTCTCTCATTTAATTTTCACAAGACCATGAGGTAAGCCTTATTATCACAAATGTACAGATGGAGAACACAAAGGTTTAAATTCACATTAGGAATAAGTGGCTGAACTGATTCAAATACCCCCTTACCTGATAGTATTACTTATATTCTTTATTCTTATATTCTATATTCTTCCCATCTCCAGAAAACATTACAACAAAGTTAAATTTGGATAATATAGGGGGATACTGTTTGTTCTTTCCTCAGGGCCCCTCTTAGTATTATAAGCATCTTCTACCATTTAGTCTAATCTAAAAGCACAATCCCATACTTAATGTTTGGGGGGGGAAAAAAACACCCATGGATTAAAAATTATCTCCCAGTTCAATGATCAGTTTAATCATGGAAGGTCAAAAAGAGCAGGGCATTAGTTCTAATAAACATATATTAGAAATGAAGGACAAATATTTGATAGTTTCTCTAGCCAGTCCTTCCTTACCATGCTCTTCCCCATTTTCTGTAATGCTAAGAGATGCATAGCACAAGATAAATAGATCATTTCTGAAGAAAATATATCAAAATGGGAGAAGCAAAGAAGCCTCAAACTCCAGCTCTTTCTCCTGGGAAATTAAACAAACGAACAAACAAAAAGCACAACATTAAGAAGGTCATCTTTCCCTACAGGGTTCAATTTTTTAACTGGTAAGAAATAATTATTCTTCATATTATAACTATAGAAAGTAAACCATAGAAAATGAGTTTTCCCAGAGTTATATACAATGTCATTGATGAGTAAAATAATCTTTGTCTCTGGATTCCCATTTCTTTTCTATTTAAAAACTCTCTTCAATTTGGAACATATTAGTTGACAGATATTACCTAGATTTGGCCTGATGTATCAATATGGCTCTCAAATAATCACTATGGGGAAAGCATTATTAAGTTAAAAAAAAAGGTAGGTCAATCATTATGTATCACTCATACATCAACCAGTACGTATATATCATCTGTTTATACACACACACATACACAATAGGTATTTGGTGAGTGTGATTTGGCAACATTGAGGGCAATACATTAAAAATTATTTTATTTTATCGTTAAAAACCCTAAATTAGATTCAGATTAGTTGTAAACACATATTTTCCTAGGATTCACCAAAATGGAATTACTACTCTAATTTAGAGAAGCTCCATGAGCTGTAGAGAATATGGACAGTATCTCAGGGAGGCGGCAAAGGAGAAAAGAAGAGACACTGAGAGTTACCTTACACGACCAAGTTAAAACTATTCAACAAGTCTCCTTACTGCTCACACTTACCTCATCTTTTCTCTACACATAGAGATAGGATATGCAAGACATGATGGCTCAAGGATCTAGTAAGGATGACACACCAAAACAAAAATCTTAATCCCATTAGAGCTACATACAACCTTCCATACATTAAATAAGCAGATATCTTGGGTGAAATCAAAAGCACTTGTTCTCTCTCTCTCTCTCTCTTTCTCATGTTTTCTGGGGTTTTTTTGGCGGGGAGGGGGCATTGTTGGTTTGTTTGTTTGGTCTCTCCATCTCCCTATCAAAGTTGTTCTAACTCTGGATGAAAGCAAGACCAATGCCACTTCTTTTGTGACTCTTAGGTCACAAAATACTGCTTCAATTTCACAATTATAAAGACAGTTCTATTTAATAAAGACTAGTTCTACTTAACAGTGAAAACTATTAAAATTCATTTAGTATTAAAATTTTGTATCCCAAATGTGTGTCTGGGATAATCAGGAAGCCTGCAGCTGAAGATGAAGGCATAGTCATGAGCTTTCCCAACTTTTGTTTGACTTCACCTTCTTTAGCAAATCTCTAAGGGATACTTTTTTTTCCCATTTTTTATTTAAATTCAATCAATTAACATATAAAGTATTATTAGTTTCAGAAGTAGAGTTCAGTGATTCATCAGTCTTATGTAACACCCAGTGCTCATTGCATCATGCGCCCTCCTTAATGTCTATCACCCAGTGACTCATGGGTCATAGATAACAAAGCTATCCCCTCCAGCAACCCTCAGTTTGTTTCCTATGATTAAGAGTCTCTTATGGTTTGTCTCCCTCTCTGATTTCATCTTTTTTTGGCTTTTTTTCCCCCTCCCTTCCCCTATGATCCTCGGTCTTGTTTCTTAAATTCCACATATGAGTGAAATCATATGATGATTGTCTTTCTCTGATTGATTTATTTCGCTTAGCATTATACCTTCTAGTTCCATCCACATCGTTGCAAATGGTAAGATTTCATTTTTTGATGGCTGAGTAATATTCCATTGTATATATACCACATCTTTCATGTAATCTACCCTCCCTGCTTTCAGAAACTGGTAAAATGTTTCAGATGCGCTCTTTCTCTTGTGAGTATTCAGTGGGTTCTTTGTGTTTAGCCCCATTTCTGCCTTTCACATGCAATTTCTGAGAGCTGAAATAAACTTTCAGTCCCTATGTAAAAAAATACACATGGAAAATATTATTTAGCTGCTACTTCAAATGGTACTTATTCCCAATAAGATAAACCGACGAGAACAGATTACTTATCTAGGTAACAGCTTACACATCAAGATTAATCCAATATGCAGTTTGCACATCAAAATTTGCTTCGCTCCTCCAACCCAAAGCTGTTATATTTTCCCAATCTCATGTAGCTGCTGCCTTAAAATCATCCAGCCCCACGCTATACTTTCCAACTTTCCCTCTGGGTGGACAATATTAAGACTCTGTCAAGATGGTCTCTTCTCTTGCTCCAATTAATTTAATAAACTCAGCTTTGCTTGATCAACAGGGTTTTCTGGAGATCTGTGGGGTAGACGCATGGAATTTTGCCATCTCTTTGACTCAGATGAAGGCAGCTGTGCTCTGAGTAGTTACCTAACCCTTCCTCAGCCCCACTTAACCTGGCTTACCTTCAGCTTCTCTCAGCTCAAATCTTTTAGTCCTCCTAGGCAACCCTGTTGCACAGAACTTACAACAGTAACACCTGGGCTTTTTTTCAAGTGTGAATGACCTTTAGTCTCTAGGAAACACTTTTTTTCTGGACAACCTCAAGTGTGCAAAGCAAACTTTAGGTGGAAGTCTACAATGTTCCCAAAATAATATAGAAGTGTGAAGTTCTCTAGTCTCCTAAAGTCCATTTCACAAGTATTGGGACCCGGGGTTAGCAGCAAATATATAACCTCCTTCTTAGGATTTCACAACTCAGATGCCTTAAAAGAAATAGTCCTGACAAATTCTTATTTAATTCCTAACACATAAACTCTTATACCATCGACATGAATGAGAACTTAGGGAGGCCCCCAGATAGTTTTGGCTATAAGCATTGTGTACATTTCACAACTCATGGGTCATAGATAACAAAGTTATCTATAATCTTAGAGCCTTAGCCAAAGCATCCATTTTGAAATAAATGTTATGAGATAGCTCATTTCTCCTGATGGGCTGTCTCCTCTCCTTCATGGTAACATAATTTAGGTATGTTTCCTGAAGACCTAGGCAAAGACTGAATATCCTATCCTTTTTTGAAGCTGTTTGTGACTATGTATTTTGCTTCTAACCAATGGAGTTTTAAGGAAATAATGTGTACAACTTCCTTATTGCCTATGAAGAAGGAATGGCTTATCTGCCACTATTTCTTTTCCTTCTTTTACAAAAACTGGAACATGGACTTGGCATGATCCTATTTTAACCAGTACCCTAGAGAATGGTAGAATGATTGATGAAAGAAAATTGGGGCTCTAAAGAACCTGGTAAAGCAGAAATTCTCAGCTCTAGATCACTAACCTATGTGAGAAAAAATAAAATCTCTCTCTATATTTTTATGTCTGTGTTACAACAGCTCAACCTGCGTACTAAACAATAAGCCTCCTACTATACATATAATAACAGAGTTAGAACCTAAGTGTAGTGCTGTCAAAAAGTAGGATAATGAATGTACAGAGAACACTCAGAAATTATCAATATAAATTATTTACAATGGCCAAGCTATGGAAGCAACCCAAGTGTCCATTGATAGATGAATGGATAAAGAAGATGCGGTGTGTGTGTGTGTGTGTGTGTGTGTGTGTATATATATATATATATATATATATATATATAATGGAATATTATTCAGCCATAAGAAAGAATAAAATCTTGTTATTTGAAACAACATGGATGACCTACAGGGTATAATGTTAAGTGAAGTAAGTCATATGTGGAAGTTAAGAAACAAAGTAAGCAAACAAACAATTTAGAAAAGGAGACCAAAAAAAAAAAAAAAGACTCTTAAAAAACAGAAAACAAATCGATGGTTGCCAGAGGGAAGTAGATGGGAGATGATCAAGGGGATTAAGAATACACTTATCTTGATGAGCATTGAAAAATGAATAGAATTGTTAAATTGTTATATTGTACACACTTGAAACTAATATAACACTGTGTGTTAATTATACTCGAATTAAAATAAGAAAATAAAACTAACACAGCTTGTAGAAGAGAGAAAAATTTGGTTCTGATTTAGGGGATACAATAGCTTCTCTGGTCCTTATTTTCATTATCTATTACATGAGATTTCACTAGATGGCAAAGTGCTTCTACTTTCAAAAGTCTAGAAGTTAATTCTCCATATTATAGCAGTTTTAGGAATGACAGACTATCATCATTCTTATGCCCTTCCACACACACCTTCAGAGTTACAGGTTGCCTGTGATTATATGGGGTGTCTCCCCTTTATTTATTTTATTGGGCATTATTTATTTAACAAGATCAAGAACAGAGAATCCACAGTGCAGGTTGTCCTATCTGAAACTCACCTCTATGGTGTCAAATACGAGTTGCAGAAAATAACTTCCAACTGACCACATGCTAGCAAAAGAAAAAGAAGAAAAACAAATCTTCTAACATTGATGTTTCTTTTCAATTCTATGAGCTTAAGTGTTCCACTAGAACATAAACTCGGATTCAGACATATTTTAGGATATCTGATGAAAGAGAGGACAGGTGTACCAGATGTGAATTTGCTTAAGAATGTTGTGCTAAAAGAAAAAGAGGAAATGGGATTGCTTGGGGCATCTATGGTAGCAGTGGAAGGGTAGCATACAGAAGGACAGAGTGGGTGATGTGATGTTTATTCAAGATGCTGACTGGCCTGGCTAAAATTGAGATCTGGGGCACGACTCTTAAGAAGTGAAAGGGTGCAGGTAAACTCCGGAGGAGCAGTTTTCATGGAGAAGTCATAAAACGTGGGAACACAGGTAAACAATGCTGCTTGAGTGACCAGATGATGAGACACAGGGGAGAAAAACAAAGTTTCATCATATTGAGGACACCTGGGAACACAATGCTACTTTGTCGGTTCAGAGGCTTCTAGTCTGAAGCTTTGGAATTGTTGAAAAACAGAAGTTATCAGGCCTTTCTCAAGAATCCCAATACTCACTTTCTTTTATTTTTTTAGACTAGTCCATAGGGAGAGTGTATCTAATTCAACATAAGCAGGGATGTTGGCTTAAACTGCATGAATGTTATATTTCCACCCAGTAGTTGGCACATTCATTATGACCAAGGAATTCAAATACTATTATAATAATTGTTACCCCATCAGAAATGCATGATGAAGACAGTGGAAACGTCAGTCAATGCCACTGCAGCAGACTGAAGTTGGATCATAAGCAATATAAATATACTGGATATAAGCAATGGATAATGGATATAAGCAATATAAATCTCTGAAGTTGAAAGCTGAGCTGCCTAAAGCTAGTCATTATTTGCGTAGTTTTGAAATATGGACTCATGTGCCAAAATGTCTTGTTGTTTAGTTGTTGGGTTTTCCCCTTTGGTTTTTGGCATAGGAAAGATATCGATGAATGCTGCAGAGCATACCTGAGCAAAGAAGTGTGAAATAAAACAACAAATTTGAATGTAGCTGAGACAAAGTAGAAAATATATTTCTGAGGCAGTGAATTGTCAGTTTGCTCCCAAAAATTAACAAAGAGGCCTTAAATAATAATAAAGTCCCAGGTCCTTCCTTACATCAGTCACAGAGTGTCAACAACTGAAGTTCAGGTAGCTTATTGCTTCCTTTTTAATTCTCCACTTGGCATACACAAAGCTGTGTCTTCTCACTTTTAGTCTAAGGTTATATTTTCTGTAACTTCTCACTTCAACGAATTCACAGCACTGAGATGAACAAACTCAAGATTTGAAATCTGCCTTTTGAAACTTTGTCCCCATATTATAGTTTTTAGGTAGCTAGAGTCATCAATATAAATAACTTTAAAATACCATAATTTCATGAGCTGTTAGACTTTAGTTTTATCATTTATTTTCTCACAATTATTCATTTTTAATTGTAGGTCTAGAAAATTATCCTTGACTGGCATTGTTAACTCATCTTTTCTTTCTCCCAAAGAATCTCTTATTCAAACAAAGAAACCTTATTTCTGAATGATCTCAGTGGGACTTCATGTTCATCTATGCACTGCTCGGTAGCTCTGAAGCACCATGCTTTTAAATGACAAAAAGAAAAGACATTTTCTCATAATATATGTAGAAAAAAATCTAAAGGTTTGGGAAACCACAATGGCTGTGCTCAAGTATTTGATTCATTGAATCATGAAACATTTAGAAAATGCCTACTTCTTCATGTGCTGCCTTTTTGTTATACTGACACATTAGGATTTTGCTTCCCTATAATTCTAGAATGAATAATAGGAGAACATCAGGTAGTCAGGGATTATCATCATGTGGGCATTCCAAGGCCAGTTCAAACCAATCGTGTCCAACCATGCCACTTCCATTTCAGAAGACATTTATGGGTCACACATATGGCAGCTCCTTTCAGGGACATCTAGAAGTCGGCACAGATTTCTTCATATTTCTAAACAACAGAAAGATCATGGATTATGTTTTTGCAAAACAAATTATACTAAAATGTAGTGACCTAAAACAACAATAATCACTTTTTAATCTTTCACAGTTTCCATGGGCCAGGAATTCTGTAGGTAGCTTCTGGTTCTATGTCTCTCACAAGATTGCAGTCAGAGATTCGTTAGAGCTACAGTCTTCTGAAGCTTGAGTGAAACTATAGGATTTGCTTCATAGTGTCCCACTCACAGGACCAGCTGGTTGATGCAGACTGTTGGCCAGGAGCCTCAGTTCCTCTCCACTGGGGCTCTTCCACATGGCTGCTTGCATAACTTTGCAGTATGATTATTGGCTTTCCCCAGAACACATAATCCAAGAGACCAAGGCGAGAAGCTGTAATACCTTTTATGATCTTGCCTCAGAAGTTACATATGTCACATCCACTGTGTTCTACTGGCCACACCAGTCACCTCTGATTCAATATGGTAGGGGACCCGTACAAGGGTCTAAATAGCAGCAGGAGAAGACAATTGGGGGACATATCTGACTAAGACAAATTCTCTAAAGTATGTTGTACATTATCATTTTTAAGTTTTTAACCACACAAATGTAGAACTGTCTAAAAGACAAAAAATTCCTATCACATGCATTCTTCTTTATAGATTAGAAGGAATAGATCTTCCAATGTATACACTTCCCATCACTTGACTGACTACAGAAAGAGAGAGAGAGAAATTGACTTTCCCTAAAAAAAATCACAATATATAGAGTTCCACAACAAACAATTAAATTTATTAAGAAAGGCAATATAGGAGCATTGCAGAAAGTTTCAGTAGATGTAATAAAAAGTCACCGATTATAATCCTATGTAACACAACCCTTCATTTTATATACTCTCAGTGTTTGTTTATATGCCTAAACATGTTATTTACATGGTCACAGTAATAATATAAATACAAGTTATAGCCTGCCTTTTTTACCTAACATGAATTTAGTATTTTCATGTTCCACAATTATTATTAGATTAGTTGTATAAATTTTAGATGTTACTGGAAAAGTTTAGTGTAGCCATATAAAGGGATTTACTTGATTTAAAGGATTAGTCAGTGAGAATGCATGTGACCACCAAACTACCTCACTAGCTTCTCCTCTAATAACAGAATTTCTTATGTACAACGGTTACACAGAAATATGTTTGCTACATTTAAATATGTAATCTAATAGATAACACCTTGATCGAGTAATATAATTTCCTAAAATTGTTGCTCCTTAATAAGATTCCTTATTTCCAATTGTTGAAATACTCATTAACTACAGCAGTATTTGCTTAATAATATTCATACATATTTTTATGCAGATGAGCATTTTAAATCCCAGATTTTTTTTTTAATTTGCTGAATGATAAACATAAAGGATTCTCAATTTCACTGGGAAGACAAACAGCACATTCTCCAGACAAGTGACTGAGACAGGGGCCTTTATGGCAGCAGGGAAAAACTAGTGTAATAAGGAAAAAAAAGCCCAACTTGATCTAATTTAGAGCCCAGAAGAGCTCTAGGAATCTCTGAGAATTAATCTTTCTATTTATCCAGAGTGAAAGAAGATAATTAAGGTTACGAAAAATACAATGTAAATGAGCAGATTATTTTTCTCCTCAGCAATATTCTACACCAGTTCCTAATAACTGAAGCTTTGTAAGCCAAACTTAGCATTAGAACATTTTATACTTCTTTCTTGCAGAAAGAAGAAAAAGTGATTTGAGGCTGCATATTTAACTTTAGATTATAAAATGATGTTTAAATTAAAATACAAATGGATAATCATCAAAAAAATGTCAAACTTGAAAATTGGATTTTGAAATTAATATGTATTATAAGTATTAGTTTATGTGTCTTTCTTCCCTTATTAACCTGGGAGTTCCATTAGAGGAAGATTCACTTTGTATTCCTGTCACCAAGAACACTATCTAGACACTCAAGAAACATTTACTAAACATTTACTAAAATAATTTTTTTAATTATCTCCTAATTTGAGTGGAAGTAGAGAATCTCAACTAACTGAATATGGAACTTACCTTTCTCCTAAACTACTCTTTTATTCTGTTAATTTCAAAACCTTGAATATTCTGACTTTGACTATGGACAAGTTTGGTTGTCTCTTGTAATTACAGATGATGTTTCCAGTATTATTTTCTATAATTACTTAAAAAATATATCAAGTCTAACATTCCAGATAGCATACCCCCCACACACATATATATACAAGCATGTATGTATACAAATATGTATATATACATATATACACCAATACATGGGTACGAACATACATAAAACTGGAAAAAAGCCATCCTCTTTCCCACATCTTCAACCTCACTTTTAAATCAATCTCTATTCAATATTTATGTTTTTAGTTCTTTTTGATGACTGTCTCCATTTTTCTAAATATAAACTTTTATTACTTTTCTCAGATTTGTTAACATTAGACCATACTTATTTGCAATCATGAAATACTGGGATATTACATTTGATGTCCTCCTCTCACACTTGGAGTTACATTATCATTTCTAATTATTCTATTGATTACTTTTGGAACTCAACTGATGGTCTTATGTTTCTATTTCCTGTTTCTTTAAATTCAATTAGTATCTTGACTCCCTGTTGGGAGAGAAAGTCTTCCATGAGTTTCTCATGCTACACTTCTGCTGGGTATGCTAAAAAGCCAAGGCCCTGACTGCTCTTTACCAGGGCTGTACGCACAGTGGGCAACCTTGAGGGATGAGATAATGTCTCCCTCTGGGGCAAAGAGCAGTCTGGCTTAATGCCTGCTATAAAAGATGTGGATTCACCGAATTCAGTGTCTGTGCCTGTGATGCAAACCTCCTGTGTACACAGCATCCTGCTAGATCCATCTGCATAGCCCTGGGGAGGAAAGAAAAACTGACTCAGACATGATGCTCACACTGCTTGCTGTGCTGTGAGAAATACGTCCTTTGTCTCTGACCCAGAAGACTTGCATCTTCTGCCAGTATCTGTGAAACCATAACGGGCTTACTTAGCATTGGATAGAACACACACATTCTTCCTCAATCAGCTATGCTCTAACTTTTACATTATTGAGGATTTTAACGTTCATTTTTCCATTCCAAAACTTTAATTAAACTTTCTGCTCTTTGTCCTAAAATTGCTATATAATTTAAAATCCAATAGTTTACATTATTAATAACTATTAAACATTTGGTATAGTAGGATTTTATGTCTCTATGAGTCCAATGTTATACTCTTTGAACCACCCTAAAGAGACTTTTCAGAACATCAAGAGCTCCTTCAGTGTGAAGAGTGTCTCTTTCCTCTGAAGAAAATCTTTTATTTCTTCCTTGATTTTTTCTTCCATTTTTCTCCCTCCTTCTGTACTCCTTTTAGTTGATTATTATAGTGATTACTCACCTATTCACTTATTTTTGGCCTCTTGTTTTTTGCTCTGCATTGTTAAAGATTTGCTTAACTTATTTTCCATAACTTTTAATTGAGTTTTTATATTTATTTTCATATTAATTTTTAGACTATAACAACTTTTTCTTTTTCTAAGATAGCTTTGACAATTACCCAGTTCCAGGTTTTTTTTTTATATAATTGTGTGTTGGACTATGGTAAAGTTTATTTACTTATTTGTTCTCTTCTATAAACTGTTTCTTTTTTCTCCCAGGGTAGTAGTTTTCATTTTATTTAATTTTTTGTCTTTTTTTCATACTGACATTTTCTGTATTCATCTGTGGTGTGGGGAATGCCATGGTATGCTATTCAGATTTCCCCCTCAGGATTAAAGCATTTATTTGTCTATTTGCTGGGATGGTTGTCAACTAACTACTCTCAGTTCAGTCTACTGCTTTAATTACGTCAGCTGGGTGTTCTACTCAGCCAAAGGGCATGTGCTTTTCCTGAAGCAGCTCACATTCAATGTCTAATCCACAATGGAACATAGAGCTCCAGAGCCCTTGCTTCAAAACTTTGGACTTTTGGACTCTTGGGATAGAAGGATTATCCCAGCTTCAAAGTTCCCTGCAGGGCCAGCTGTGTCCACCTCATAACTGTATCATAGTCTCATTTCCCCCTTTATTCAATCCTACTGCCTTTCCCCACCCAACAGATCTTGATCCCAAAACCACTTCCTCATAAACTTCTTGCATGATGCTCTGTCTCAGATTTGGCTTCATAGGAAACCCAAACTGCAACAAGTAATTGTTGGTTCCCCAATATAAAATTAAAATTGAGAGTGTGAGCCCCCTCTGCTACTACGTAAAATGGTAGGTGTTCTTACCTTTCCTCTGAATGGAAAACATTTCTGGAAGGCTCCATGGCATCTCACTAGTAGGCTTCACCTTAGCATAAGGGGGCTGGGAAGACAGCTATCAGCTATGCCAACCCTCATGTACCTAATGAGGAGGTCTCTACTTTGGGCACAACAACTATCCTAGAGGACTTAATCCCCCCCAGATTATTTTTAGATAAAGTGTCAAACAACTATTTGTTTTGGGATACCTAGTAAATCCCTGGGACATAGAGGAATCAACATTTCTATATAAAGAACTTCAATTACAATAGTCTCCTCTTTCCCCATGGTTTTGCTTTCCATGGTTTCAGTTACCCAACATCAACCATGGTCCAGAAGGTCAATAATAGCTTAACACTACATAATGCTGTCAATTTCATCTCATCACATAGTCATTCTATCTCATATCATCACAAGAAAAAGAAGGGTGAGTAAGATATTTTGAGAAAGAGAAAGACCACATTCACATAATTTCCAGTATAGTATATTGTTATAATTGTTCTATTTATTAGTAGGTATTGTTAATTTCTCACTGTGCCTAATTTAGAAATTAAACTTTATCATACGTATGTATGTATAGGAAAAAAATATAGTATATATAAAGTTTGGTATCATCTGCAGTTTCAGGCATCCACTGGGGGTCTTGGAATATGTCCACTGTGGATAAGGGAAGGCTACTGTAATTTCTTTATTTTCACTTCAATTTTTTATGTGTTTCTTTACTACCATTATTTCATAAAGTTTTTCCATGCTTCTAACAGTAGGTATGTTCTCATTTTTACTGTAGTCTCTCTGGAACATTCTGGGCTCTGATATCTGCTGTCATGTTTTTCCATTAACATTCTCTCATGCTCTTTCTAACTTCCAAAAATTTGTTGAAAGAAAAACATCATTCTATGATAGTACTCACTTATTATTCTATATTGTATTTAGTTTTATTTCTATGGGTTTTTTTTAATTTTAGTGAGCTCTAAAAGTGGAGAATTAAGAAAGTACTCACTCTGTTATCCTAAACTGAAAGGGCTCACCCAAATTAAATACTACACTACTTAAATAAAATTTCATGTTTTGTGTATAAATTGGATGGCATATATGTAATATATGGGAATATATAGGTAGCAGTAGCACTATCCAGAAAGTCAGAAGTTTGAGTTCTATTGCATATTTCAAATAATTAACCATGTGGTATTGGGCAAGTGATTTCACTGGGTTTCATTTTTCTTGCCCCAGATCTTCATTCAAGCAGAGCTATTTGGGGAATATTCTTAAACATCTGTGATGATTCCAAATTTAGATACAAATCTATAGTGAAAAAAATTAACAACAAAGCCAAACACTTCAGTTATCTGCTCTTCGTGTGTCCATGAGCCAGTTATTGATATGTCCCTGGGAACTCAACTTTCTCTAATCTCTTTCTCAATCATAAGTGAAGTTATGCCTTTGTGTATGATTCGGTATAGACGAAGGACATTCTATAAGCATCATTTGCTCTTGATTTCGGCATCTCAAAATGTCCTGGCCAGATACCCTCTTATATGCCAATTAAGCTTATTTTGATGAATATGAGTCTTCTGCAATTTATTGAACATAACATGGAAACAAATTATTTTTAAAAATGAGCAAAACTGGGTCACAGGTCAAACATGAATAAGGTCTTTATCATCATTCTTGGAACATTTTTGTCATTTAATAATTGAAGTGTCTAACACAATTCCAGTCTTTTAAATGTTAGTCATCTATGTTGGATCTGGGGGGAAAAAACACTGTAAAATTTCTGCTCCAGTATATTTGCTGCAAATTATTATAATATGGTTTTAGATTTTTACTGTGAATAGACAGGATTTCCACCTAACTAGAAATGTTATAAATTCCATCAAAGGGAGCTCATTTATGAGCTGATAGGGACTAATAATGACCTGTAACTGTGTGACAGCATTAAGCATTTTGGGCTTTCAAATTTACTTCCTAGGAGAATCTTTGCATATTCATTTCAATTGAATGTCATAATTATATTTCTAAAATAGTAAAGTAGGAAATATGTAGAAATATTAAATGCCTATTAAAAAAAAAAGAAAAGCTATAAAACATGGATAATCCTAAAAATGTAGCTCTCTATAAAGACTTCCCTGGTCATCTACTTCCAGATACCCTAACAAGATCCACAATATGCCCTTAAAATCATTTCCAGAGCCTGACACCTTTGACATTTGAAAGTAAATTTATGTCTAAATAGAATCTATTTTTTACAATTTCTTTAATTATGCCATTGACCGTGAGCCAAAACTAGGTTCTGTACTACTTAGTATGTGACCCTGAGTGAGGAATTTAACCTTACTGTGCCTCAGTTCACTTATCTGTAAAATAAAGATAATAATGATTTTTACCTCATAGGGGTGATAGAGAAATTCAACAGGTTTTTATAAATTAAGTGCTCACCAAATGCCTGACATATAGTCAACATACAGTGATCATTTGCTATAATAACAATAATTGTTACTTTATGGTAAATAAGGTACACATTTTTCCTTTATCATTTTTTATGTTTATTAAATCACCTTTACCTTTTCTGTTTCCAAATTAATACTTTGATATTTGCAACTTTTCGTAACATTCTACTAATTTTCAAGTATTTAATCATCTGAATTGTATGCAAAATAATGTTTATGTAGTGAATTCTATGTGCCAAAACACACATAAAAACAATATGGGGAAGGGAAGGTAATTATTAATATGGAGCTCCTTATCCTTAAGGCACTTACAAGTTGTCAAATTGCTACCCACATAAATAGAGCCAAACGAATATATGGACAGTGCTTTCCTTTTGGTATAGAGATATCATAAGAGCACAGAAAAGAAAGGGTTAAAATTCCACTAAGCATTAAAAAAAAAAAAAAAGATAGGTGACATTGGAGGTGGACCTTGAAGGATGTGTAAGATTTCAAGAGATGGAGACAAAAAGAGGGCCATTCCAGTAGAATTAAAAATAAAAACAAAACAAAACAAAAATTTAGGAAATACATAAAATAGAAAACAGAGATGTATGGAGCTGAAGACCTGTCATCTAGTGGTCTAATCAAACTTGAGCTCAGCCATATTTAAAAGGAAAAATTCTTAGTCACAAGCTTAATTAATTCTTATTATTTTAAAACAATTTATATATGTACATCCTAAAACTGGTTTGAGTATCTCCTGTTATAGTTCTTATCCAAATATAAAATTAAAACTTTTATAAATTAAATTAAAAACTACCAAACCAGTAATATTCATATCAAGAACATTAGTGCAATGTAATGAATGATGTATGTGCAAGTAATCACTCTTCAAAATATAAAAAAGTTAAAGCCCAACTCCTTTGGACTTTGACATGTCTACACATCACCATATGCCTTTTGGAAACTCAGACCTCCCTTCATTCTTCTATGCCCAAACAACCAGGATACCCTTGTTTATAGAGCACAAAGTCATCATCTAGCAATAGTTGGTACTATTATATTACTTATATACTAATCCAACTTCTCTTCTTTTTTAATTTCCTCTCAACATTTAATATACAGTTGACCCTTGAACAGCACAGGGGTTAGGGACACCAACACCCCTGTGCAGTTGAAAATCTGCAAATAACTTTTGACTCCCCCAAAATTTGACTAAGAGCCTACTGTTGACTGGAAGCTTTACTGATAACATAAACAATTAATTAACACATATTTTTGATGTTATGTGTGCTATTTAATGTATTCTTACAATACTAAAGAAAAGAAATTTTTATTAAGAAAATCATAAGGAAGAAGAAATACTTATAGAACTTTACTGTGAAAAATCCACTTACAGATGGACCCTCACAGTTTAGACCCGTGTTGTGCAAGGGGCAACTGTAGTCCTACTTGGTACCAATATAATCATGAACACAAATATAAAAAAAAAACTCAAAAATGCAATAGATGACCCTAAACATGGTTGCATAGACATATATATGTATTTAGAGAGGGTGAAAGGAACACAAAGCCCTGACAGCTGTCAGCTGGGAGCTTGCTTGGCACACACAGGTAAGGCCATGGCTTCTCCTCCTGAATGTAAATCATTTCACAGACACCAGCTTCAGAAAAGCCTTCTCTGTGACCATGATGGAGTGAGACAAAGACAAGACCACTTTATAATTATGAATAAGCATAAAACAGATAAAACATAAACACATGTAAAACCAACCACAAAAAGTGATCAAATATGGCACTCTCCCAACTAACATCAGTGACTGCTGTTCCCTTACCAAATAGAGTTTGAGCCTCACTCTGTGCCTCCTGCATCTCAGTAAAACTTATTAAGACACCAAATTACAGAATTGCCCCCACTTTCTTAAAGCACTCAGTTGGAAGCTTCACTAGACACTCAAAATCCTAACACAAGGTCTAACCTTATATAAGCATTCCCCGCCCCCCCCAATCGCTATATTTCTTTACTGGTCCCTATCTTGTGTGGTCTCTCTTATTGCAAAAGACACCAATAAACCCAACTTAACTACAGATGTGCTCCTAATGGTCTTTGACTAGTATGAGTTAAAATTATAGATGTATAGATAGATGATAGATAGATGATAGATCGGTAGATAGATAGATGATAGATGGATGATAGAAGATAGATGCATGCATGTGGATATACATGTGTGTGTGTGTGTGTGTGTGTGTGTAGAAACATGCATACTTGTTTGTGTATGTATATTTGTTTTCATCTAAAGATTTCCGTTCTTTCAAAGGCCCAAGTGAAAGAGGATAGTAACATACATACGTAGAGATGTTTGGTTCACATCATGTCACTTATGGACTTAAAGATCAGGTTAAAAACTTTATGCTAGAGGCAATGGGAAGGCAGTGTTTAAAAGACAAGGGGCAGAATCAAATGTTAGAAAAATTAATGCTTTGTGTATACTATCCATGCAAACTTTATTTCCCCCAACATTTTCCTACATGTGTTTCCATTTCTATGTAATGTGTGTAAATGTATTTTCATAAGTCGTTTCAATATTAAGGTTGTAGAATGCTTCCCACATAGTATTACATCTTTTTTGACAAGAGATATGAATTAATATTTTGTGGAAAATATGACCTATGCGATATTTTTTTACATAACAGTTAGCATACCATTACCCCAGTATGAAAGAAAAATGTAGATATAATCTCTTTCATTTAAAAAAAATAAACACAGAACTTTGAAAGATGTTGGATCCATGCAAATCATACTAGACATTTTAGCTCTTTTTCCAACCACCTATTAGTCATAGGCAGTGAATGATTGCTTTCCTTACATGATGATTTAGCAATAGACATCTATTAACAACTCATAGTCTACTTTTGAATATAATGACCCTGAGCTCTTATATCAATTCTTTTTGTTCATTATCCATCATTCTCATTATGTTATAAATTGGGTTAACCATTCCATGTATATTAATATTTTAAAACACTAAATTTGAGACTTAAAATTTGCTCCTATATAAAATATTTAAATAAAGTCCTACACCAGGAGAGAGTGATGTTTAAAGTCTGGAGTTATATTAAGCTGTTAATAATTTTACATAGTACTTATAAAAACTGGTAGCATTCCAAAAGACCTACTAAGTGGTCAAAGTCTGGATGCAAGAAAATTTTTTGTAGGACATGGATAGGCACTCAGAAATAGAGGCCTGGAGATACATTATCAAACCCAAAATATCTGTGTATAAGAAAAAAAATCAAGACCAGAAAAATAAAACCAAAAATTTCTATTTGCTGCAAGTTAGTGCTAGGACCAAGATTCAATATTCTTCCACCAAATAGGGAATGGGTTGATGGTTACAAAGATTCAAGTGTCAGATAGTCACAGTAAATCCAGGTAAGCTCTTGACATCTCAAAAGTCTGGTATCACGCAAGACAGACAAAGTGACAGATTCAAGGGGAGGAGGCATGTTCTCTGCCAAGATGAGCATTACAGGAACGATGCTAAACCACAAATTTCCTGACTATACTCTTTCATAGTCACCTTGGTCTTTGAGTCAGAATTGGTTCCAAAGACTGCATCAGGGTTAAATCTCTAAGTACAGATGAAAGTGATCTTGACCATAAGAAACAGGAAATACAAGGGCAGAGTCAGACACCCCCAAAAAATATCATTGGGATTTTTATTCAAATAACTATTATAATTATACACACAATAATTTGCTGTGGAAGTATTCCAGTTTAAGTGAAAACAGCAGGGATTAACCTGTGTAATTTAAAATTATAAGATTTTACTCATCTGTCCCCTAATTAAGATCACCAGCTGATCTACCTGGCTTCATTTCAAAGGAAGTTGGTATATTATTAACTAAATACCATAGATTTTCTCTTTCTCATGTCTTCTAATAGCAGTGACAAATTTGGAAAAGATTAATTAGCTGAAGCATCAACATATATCTCAGAAGAATAAACTTACCACTTCATTTTCTCAGCCATATGGCTGAGAGATCACACTAGGTATGACCTTTCCCACAGCGAGGTCAGAATTTCATTTATAAATAGGTAATTGGAAATCCATCTATCTGAGGTTCCATGGTGCTAAAGAACTAAGTTTTTCGGAAAAAGCTATTTAAGGACCAAAAGGACACAACTGATCTTTTTTCAACACCATATGGGCAGGCTTGGGGGGATCTGAAACACTTAAGTAAAAATTATATGAAGTTATGTATTTGTGTGTGTGTGTGCATATACATGTGTGTGTTTCTATTTATAATCTGTGAATATGAAAACTAGCTGTAGAAAAACTAATTAAAATATGTGTTCATAGATACCTTATCATAAATGAATTTCTCAACAACTCAAGTGGCTTTCAAAGACAGTTTTTTTTTCCTGCTCTTTTTTTGGAAGTTCCAAAAAGTTGCTGCCCTCCTCAGACAGGTTATCAGTGATTCTCAATCTTGGTTACACATTAGAATCACCCTGGGAATTCTATTAAAATGCTAATGTTATGTCCTGCCTTAGAGGCTTGGATTTAATTAGACTGGGGTACAACAGTGGTATTGGTATTTTTTCAAAATTTCCTCACATGATTCTGATAAATGGTCAAGGTTGAAAACCGGTCTCCATGATAGGCATGGTGGACACAGTGATGTGCCCCACCCCCGAACTCCCTCCAAGAAAGAACCTCCCATCCAGGTCCAGCTGCCAGACCTGGGGCCAGCCAGCAGCGTCTAGGTGATGGCTCCTTTAGAGTCTGCCTCTGGGGCCACCAGCCGCCTTGCCTGAGGTCCACCTCAGCAGCTGACTGAGTGACGGGGGGCTACTAAGGTCCGTCTATATTAGGACAGTGTAGGACACTTGGATGGGCAGAATTTGCTCCAGATCATCACTAAGTTGACCAAGGCTTTTTCAAATCTGTGTCTCTTTCTGCCCTATTCTGTTCCCTTCCCCTAGCTTTCACAGATGCTGATTCCGAATAAACACCACAAACTCCATCCCAGCCTCTGCTTCCGTAGATCTCAATCTGGGACAATAGAACTGTTACATGCTCCTGGGGTGGGGGTGGAGATCTTTGATGTTGCCTGCCCCCCGTTTCTTCCCCCAGCAGCACCATGGTTACACAAGTGGCCTCTGGAATCAAAATGCCTGGATTTACATTTCACTTCTCTGTGATTTTGTTTCCAGTTATTTATCTCTCTGGCCCTCAGTTTTCTCAGCTATAAAATGTAGATAATTATTGTTCCTTACTTGTAACGTAATTGTGAGAACTAAAAGGAAATAGTCCAAGTGAAGTACTTGGCATGACAGCAGACACATATTAAATGCTTAAATTTCAGCCATTTCCCAAGGAGATTAATTCTATTGAATTTGAGAGGACCATCCTCAGGTCATGCCCTAGATTCAGAGATGAACGTGTCATTCAAGCCATTGAAAATTCTTCCTGGGGATGAGTTTTTTTTGGGGGGAGGGAGTGTTGCTTTATTTTGCTTTTCATTTTCCTTGGGGTAGAATCTGTTTATGTTACAGACTGAATAATGGCTCTGAAGGTATCCAGATTCTAGTCCATGGAACCTTAGATGGCAAAGAGGACTTTGCAAGTGTGAGTAAATGAAGAATCTTCAAATGAGGAGATGACCCCGGATTATCCAGGGAGACTCTAAATACAATCACATGCATCCTTGTAAGAGCGAGGCAGAGAGAGATTTGAAAACAGAAAAGGTCTTGTGACAATGGAAATAGAGCTTGGAGTGTGATGTGTTTTGGAGACGGAGGAAAAGGTCACAAGTCAAGGAATATCAGGAGCCACCAGAAGCTGGAAAAGGCAAAGAAATGGATTCTCCCTCTCAGAGCCTCGGGAAGCAGCCAGCCCTGCTGAATGAAACTGATTTCATACTTCTGACCCCCAGAACTATAAAAGGTAAATTTGTCTTGTTTTAAGGCATCAAGTTTTTCATAGCAGCCATAGGAAACCGAGACGGTTTCTGACCATCTCAACACCCTTTTTGTTTTAGAATAATCCCCCATTGTGTGGCAATTGTTGGAAAGCAAAGCCCTGTCTCCCTTTTCAGATAGCAAGAGAGGTATTCTTTTACTCCATTCTGGGAACTAAATGCCTGAAATACTCAGGATTCTTGATAATAAACCACAGAGACTTACAGCAGTTAGCTTAAGCAGATAGGAAGTTAATTGAAAGACTGCCAAGAAGCTCATAAAAATATGTTGGCAGGACTTGGCTCAACTACATATAAATCCTGTCATATAAGCTGATTTGTCTACCACCCCAGTGAGAGCCTAATTACACAGCAGCAGTGACCAAAGTTGAGCCCCCTATCTAAGAACAACCAGACACCTCGGGACAAGTATGCCTTCCACCTTAGAGAGAAGAAATTTGTCATCACTAGAATAGGAATTGATTCTAGGGCGCCTGGGTGGCTCAGTTGGTTAAGCGTCTGCCTTCAGCTCAGGTCATGATCCTGGAGTCCCGGGATCGAGTCCCGCATCGGGCTCCCTGCTCAGCGGGGAGTCTGCTTCTCCCTCTGACCCTCTTCCCTCTCGTGCTCTCTATCTCTCATTCTCTCTCTCTCAAATAAATAAATAAAATCTTTAAAAAAAAGGAATTGATTCTAATTTGAATTGCATCGTTCTGCAAGCCATACCCACAATAGTCATCTGTTCCTTTTTATTTTGGGAGAAATTTGTTTATGTTGTCACTTAAAATATACCAGCATGTACATCATACACATACATACACATACATACACACACACACACACACACACGTATATGTGTGTACACACACACACAAACATCTTTTCTTTACTGTAAGGCCAGGATGTAAATATCTACTAGGAATGGGCAATGCGTTGCTTCTCAGTTTTGATAAGGTCATCCCTGTGCCGTAGGCTGATACACAAGCCCCAGGGTAAAGAGCGTGGTCTGAGTGTGGGGCTGCAGGGGCCTCAGCTGTGACTATCTACCAGGATAGGTGATGTGCTCATTCTTTTATTTCTCTCCTCTCTATCACAGCACTTTGTGGGTATGAAAAATAATAGTTTCAATGACTGAAATATCGGGATCACAGTACCTATCAATTGGCAACTATTTTAAATGTTCAGATATAGGTTTTTCATAAATAGTGTTTCTATATGTTAAAATCATAGTTATATTTGTACTTCATGAGCATCTAATAATAAGCCCTTTTTACAGGCCATCCTTTGAGTGTATGGCATTTATTAGGTGCTAACATGTAGAAAACGTGCCTTCTAATCCTCATTATACCATACTGAGATCCCTTTGAGCCTCTTACCCAGTTGCTAAGCACTGTTCTGTGTAACATTTGAGTCCTTTTACCAGCTGTCACGGTTAACTTTAATTGACTTTTGAATACAATAAATGTAAATTTGTGTGCTTTTTTTTCCTGGCTGCCTATAGCTAAATGAAGGTTTTAGAGGAGTTATAGAAGTGGTTCTCAACTTGGAGCAATTCTGCCCCCACCAAGAGATATTTGGCAATGCCTGGGGACATTTTTAATGGTCATGACTGGGGTGCAGGGTATTACTGGCATCTGAAGTCAAAGACAATATAAACATACTAATCCCTCAGTGCACAGGATGGCTGCCACAGACAGGAATTACCTGGTCCGAAGTGTCAACAGTGCTGAGGTTCAGAAATCTTAGGTTTAAGTAAGGAGAGATATACAATAAATATGCTGTTGTGATGAAAAACCTTTCTCAGTCTAGTTATAAAAGTGATTCGGCTATTCAACCTGTTTCTGTATGCATTCCCTTGACTTGTTACACTGATTTTTATTTAATTCTTAATGGATTTTGCACATTAATTCAGATGAACTAGGTCTGATTACATGTCATTTAAAAATTAGGAAGACAAAGGCAGCCCCTAAATGAAAATAAGGAAAATCTTCCTTCAAATACAAAAGATGAGATTTAATGTTTCAACTGTTATAGAAGGGAAGGTGGAGAGAAGGTACCTAGAAGAAACAGGTGTTTAAGAAGAGCATGTTTTCCTTTTGTCAGTAGGAAATAAAACATGTCTGCCTAACAAAATTAAATGTTCCAAAGAATAAAACACATTGCAAAGATCAAGAATTGTGACAACACAGTACAACTCAATCTATCACCAAAACCAGTTAGAAACATTGAATATTTATATTAAGCAGTTTTGTTATACCAAGAACAGTAAACCACTGATATTTCCCAAACGTGTCCCTGTATTCCACTGCATATGGCCAGCATAAAAAAAGTCTGCTATGTTAACATGAAAATGGATAAGAATTGAAACCGTTCTAGTTTACAGTCTTGTTTTCCAAGAGCTAGGTTAGGCTGAATAAGGATATAATACAGAAATAAGCATTTTATTATAATATTACCAGCAAAATTACAAGCCTATCGGATAAATATGGTGAGCCATAATAGGAGTCAAAATATCCATGTTCATCAAAGAAAAGTCCCATGGGTTTCTTTTTTTTAAAGATTTTATTTATTTATTTGAGAGAGAGAGAGAACGAGAGATAGAAAGCACGAGAGGGAAGAGGGTCGGAGGGAGAAGCAGACTCCCTGCTGAGCAGGAAGCCCGATGTGGGACTCGATCCGGGACTCCAGGATCATGACCTGAGCCGAAGGCAGTTGCTTAACCAACTGAGCCACCCAGGCGCCCCAGTCCCATGGGTTTTAGTGGTCATTGATTCTATGCCTAAAAATGTTTGAATAATTTTAAGTGATGTGAAGAGTATGAAAAATATGATATACATGTTAGGTTGTACAGTGGACAGTGCCCTCTCTAATTCAAGAAAAATACAAAAGTTGTTTGGAAACAAATATTATGATTGTGGAGCCCCAGTTACACATCAACAGATTTTAAAAAATAAATTCCATTAATTCAATACACCTTACAGTCAAGCATCTGTTTTAGAGATGTCTTGTTTTTCTATTTTTTCTTTAAGTTTTCATACGCCTATCAGAATAAATCATGTGAAACTGCCATGTTTATAAGTCAAAAACATCCAAAATCAGCAATTTCCATTGGTCTCATCTACATTTCCATATTAATAATAATCCTGTTCTAAATCTCCTTTTATATTTGTACACATTTGATGCTAACGAACAGGCTGGTGATTAAAAGTAAGACTATCATATAATCTCACACTTTGACCAGACATTTTATTTTGCCATTTTAAGGAAGAAGAAGATAAATGGTGTTGAAGATTTTGATGTGCAAGAAAGAGTGAGCCCTGTGATCTGTTTTGACATTTGCATAACGAATAATGTACCTCTCCAAGCTACTACAATCTACTTTTTAAATTTTTTTTAAGATTTTATTTAATTTTACTTGTCAGGGAGGGAGAGACAGAGAGAGAGAGAGACAGAGAGAGCACAAGCAGGGGGAGCGGCAGGCCATAGGGAGAAGCAGGCTCCCCACTGAGCAAGGAACCCTATGGAGGACTCAATCCCAGGACCCTGGGACCATGACCTGAGCCGAAGGCAGACGCTTAACCAACTGAGCCACCCAGGCAGCCCTACAATCTACTTTTTTTAGATGATCTTATAATAAGTTACTGAAATGTTTTATTTTTTATTAAAGATTGGCTTAATCAAAATTGTTCATTTTTCCTAATTTTGTATTATAGAGATTTTGTATTATAGAGATTTGAACATATATTCATTTGGATCTTTCTCTGAAGGTGTTAGCATTTTTATTGTGATAAAACATACAAAGCATAAAATTCAACCATCTTAACAACTTTTAAAATATTTTTATTTATTTATTTGAGAGAGAGAGAGAGAGCATGAGTGAGGGAACTAACAGGGGGGAAGGGAGAGAATCTCTCAAGCCGACTCTGCTTTCAGTGTGCAGCCTATCACAGGACTCGATCTCACAATCTGACCAAGCCACCCAGATGCCCCAACCATCTTAACGATTTTTAAGTGTACAGTTCAATGTTATTAAATTCATTCACAGTATTGTACAACTATCACCACCTTCCATGTTATTTTCTCATCTTGTAAAACTAAAACTATACACCCATTCAACAAAGGTGCCCACTCCTGCCTCCAGCCTGCCTCGGGCAACAACCATTCTACTTTCTGTCTCTATGATTTTGATTTTGACTACTCTAAGTACCTTGTATAAGTGGAATCACACACTATTTGTCTTTTTGTGACTAGCACATTTCTCTTAACCATGTCCTCAAGGTTCTTCCATGCTGTAGCATGTGTCAGAATTCCCTTCCTTTTCAAGACTGAATAATATTCCACTGTACATATACACCACATTTTGTTTACCCATTTACCCACCAATGAACACTCTGGGTTGCTTCTACATTTTAGCTATTATGAATAATGCTGCTATGTACATGGATATACAGATATCTTTTTGAGACCGTGCTTTCAATTTTGGGGGATATATACCCAGAAGTGGAAATGCTGGATCCCATAGTAATTCTATTTCTAATTTTTTGAGGAATCACAATACTGTTTTCTGTAGTAGTTGCACCAATTTACATTCTCACCACTAATTCACAAGGCTTCCAATTTCTCTACATCCTCACCAACACATTATTTTCTGGGGATTTTTGAGAGTAGGCTTCCTAATGGGTGTGAGGTGATGTCTCATTGCAGTTTTGGTTTACATTTCCCTAATATATTGATCCCAAGCATTTGTCCATGTGGTTATTGGGCATATGTATATCTTTGGAGAAATGTCTATTCAAGTCTTTTCCCCATTTTTAAATTGGTTGTTTGGGATTTTGTTGTTAAAACAATTTAGAAGTTCTTTATATATTCTGGATATTAGTCCTTATTAGGTATATGATTTGCAAGGATATTTTCTGATTCTGTGGGCTGCCTTTTTACTCTTTCGATGCATAATTTTTAAAATTTTCTGGAAGTCAAATTTGTCTATTTTTATTTGTTGCCTGTGCCTTTGGTGTCATATCTAAGACATTATTGTTAAATAATATTTTTTAATTAATGAAGGAATGCATGAATACATGAATGTATTACTTCCAAAGATGGCAGACCTAAGGTTTTTAAATCCTATTCTTTGAAATCTATTTAGGTTTTAACTCCTATTCTATGGATCTATTCATGAACTTATTTGGGGGAAGTAATGGGCTAGAGTGTGAAGCAACACTTCAGTATGTGTGATTTTAAAGAACTCATCTATTATGGATGATATTGGGATATTTTTAAAACTTGATAGAGAGAAAGTTATATCAAGGGGAAGCTTTTCTCACTTCCCCCTCCTCTGACCTTAAAATCAGAGAGGAGATGTTGAATTAAAAGAAAAGTTCTAAGGTAACAGAATACAAACCAAGAACTTGTTCTCTGTGAATAAAAATGCTTAGCTCTCTATGAGACATATAAATAGACTGGAAACTTGTTAATGGCTAACAACCTGTATTTTGTCATATGTTCAGAATCTCTTTTAAGTCGTGCCTCTCATTTAATTTAAAATTATTTTCCTGATGTCTGCTCATTACCTGAAATTAAGAAAAGAAAAATCCTAAGGAAAGAAATGAAGACCATGTGAAATCCCAACAGCGGACTCTGCTAACACATGGTTGCAATTCCTTCTCATCCTTCTTTTGTGTAGATAGGTACATGGGTGTCTATTTAAAAAATATGTAGAAAAATAGAGACAGAATGAGTCTGACAGTGTGATCAGGGTAGAACAAACACAAAAGTTAGGGCAAGAACACACAAAAATGTTAATGCAAAAGCAGAACATCTTCCTACCACAGACCTATGTTTTGCTTTTTCAATTTAACATCATACTTTAAGCATTCCCTTCGTTGCTGAAACTTTTTGAGTAGTCTCAAGAAATTCCTTTTCATGTATATATAGTACTTAATTTAGCCATTTGTTTATTGTTCAATATATAATTTCCAAGTTTTTAATGTTGAAACTCCTGTTACAGACTCTTTATACTTAAAGTTTTGTTTGCACAGTGATAATTTCCATAAGTAAGTTTCCTACAAGCAGAATAAATGGATTGAAGTCTGTGGACTCTTTCAAAATTTTGATACTTATCACCAAGTTTTTTTAAATGACGCCAATTTACACTTCTAGAAGCAATGTGGCAATCTTACTGTAACCTT
Source organism: Callorhinus ursinus (assembly GCF_003265705.2). NCBI lineage: Eukaryota > Metazoa > Chordata > Mammalia > Carnivora > Otariidae > Callorhinus > Callorhinus ursinus. The sequence goes on from NW_027397073.1 coordinate 42,963,049, forward strand.
ACCAACATTAACTATTATTAGATCCTTAAAAATGTGTTTGCTCACTTGATTATTGTAAAGCTCCATCTCACAGTTTGGGTAATGCTATTGTCTTTGATTAGAGCTCAATACATTTAGAAACTGCACTCCATCCCCGGAATGGAAGAAGCAAACACTAAGCCTTCTTCCAGAAACCTTCAACATCACTTCACTTGTTGTCCTATTACTTTCTGAAAGTTATAATTTTCCACTGGAAAATTTCCTGTCTGTGTGTTTCTGGGTGGGAGAAAGCAGAGACAGAAAGAGAACTCAAACTATCATGGTTAGTGTATCCATGTTACAAAATTATAGTGGTCTGGTTTTATGAATTACTTAGATTACTTGGGACAGGGAAAGAGGGACAGATGAGGACAAAATATCCTTCTATCTTGTTGCTGAGACATGCTGCTATTTTCTTGAAGTGAAAAATGCCTAAGTGGGCCATCATTTGTTTAATGCAATGCTTTGGAAATGTTGCTTTTAATTTTCTGTGCTGTGAATTTCAATATTTTCTTATCTTCACAAGAACTCTAGTGGGAAATTTGAAGATATTGCATATAGGCTTTGGATCAGCAATATGTTCATCTAAAGTAAAAAAATAAAAAACCCAACTACAATGACTTAAACAAATACAGCTTAATTTTTCTCCCATAACAAGAAATCTAGACTTACATAGTTACTGACAATTGTTCAACTGCTGAATGATATAAAGTAAGGATTGGAAAACTACATCCCATTGGCCAAATTTGGTTCACCATATATTTTAGTAAATAAAGTTTTATTGGAACACAGCCATATCCATTCATTCAAATATTGTGTATGGATGCTTTCATGATAGAACAGGAGAATTGATATGTGTGACAGAGGTGGCATAGCCCACAAAACCTAAAATATTTATTATCTTGGATTTTACAGAAAAAGCTTATAAATCACTGACATAAGGTATGGAATTTCTGTAATTTTTCAACCTTTCCCTGAGGTTGCAAGATGGTAGCTACGGCTGATCCCTCCCTACCAGGGAAAGAAGAAGGAGGGAAGGAATGAAGGAATAAAAGAAGGAAGGAAGGAAGGAGGGAGGGAGAGAGGGAGGGAGGGAGGGAAGAAAGGAGGAGGGGAGGGAAAAATAGGTAGAAGTAGCTATATCTGGCCTCTATTAGCAAGAAAACAAGCTTTCCCAGAAGGTCCCATCAAGATTTATGTCACATTAGCCAGAACTGAGTTATAGAAAAGGATGTAAAAGTGAGTTTCTATATTTCTAACCAATAAGAAAAGGGTGGGAATTCCTGTCAGCTCAGTCCATAAACAATGCTTATCATAGGCTGTTAATACATTTAAACAAAAAAGTTGTTGGAAATTTCGGTTTGGCTTCTGCTCGTTTTTTTGTTTTTTTTGTTTTTTGTTATTTTTTTGTCTTTTTTTTTTTCCTTCTCTTTGTAATTACTTGGGCAACAGTATTAGCAAAGAGAAAGAGCTAAAACATTTTAAGTGACAGAAATGATCAGTACTGTGTTCCTATTATTTTCTGAATTGTTACTTCAAATAAATCATGTAAGACTTCTGCTTCCTTCTAAAAGCCCCGGACATTATATATAAAACAGACATATGAAGATTCTGAAAAATGAAGAGAAAAAGGTAGACCAGCTAAGAACCTGGGTACTCAAAGAACAACATAGCAGTAAGTTTTCATTTCCTTTTTGCTTCATATATCTAAGACTAGGTGCTGGAGAAATGGGCACCTGGAACTCCAATAAGCATAGACAGAAAGGAGCCCCAGGAAAACCTGTTCTCATTATTCAAGGGACCAGTAAACAGGTAGCTTAGAAAAACAGAAAACTTTTAAACAATAATTATCTTATTCCAGCCAAATACCATTAGAAATACTCTGCTTCCACCCCACCTGACACTAGACTAGACCTCTCCTTCTCCAGGTTATAATGAAGCATCATAATTCCCCTGCTGTGGTGGTGTCAGCAAAGGCCAAGTAAAGATTGGGACTTTCATTCCCACTGGGTAGTAATGACGTGCCAAATCCATGGTGTCATTGGAAACCACGTGGAGAGTCTGGACTTCTATCCCCACCTGATGATAGTGAGGTGTCCCATCCCTTGCATACTAAGATGGCATCAGAGAAAAAGTAATGGAGAGTTTGGACTTTAATTACCACCCAGCAGGAAAGAGGCCACCCCCAACCAGTGTCATGGGGGGCTACATGGGGAACAAAAACAAGGCACCCATGTGCCTCTCAATCAGCATGATATCAACAGAGACCTAGTGGAAGCTCTGAACAACCATAGCATCCTGCAATATGTAAGAGATTTCTCCTCCCCTGGTTATAAATGAAAGTTAAATAAGGAACCTAGACCTCCACTTTCACGTGTTAGTAAAGAGATAACATCCTTCTTCCCCCCAGAGCAGTGCCAGAAAAAGTCTGCTATAATAGAGTCAGTCACACAACATAACCCCCAAGATGTCCAGCACTCAGTCAAAATTTTTTTTTAATATTTTATTTTTTTATTTATTTGACAGAATGAGAACACAAGCAGGGGGAGTTGCAGGCAGAGGGAGAAGCAGGCTCCCCGCAGAGCAGAGAAGCCCGATGCGGGACTCGATCCCAGGATCCTGGAATCATGACCTGAGTCAAAGGCAGACGCTTAACTGACTGAGCCACCCACGCATCCCCACTCAGTCAAAAATTACTTGTCATACCCAGAACCAGGAAAATCTCCATCTGCATAAAAAAAAACCTATTCAACAGCTCTCAAACCAAGATGATGCAGATTATGAATTATGCAAGAAGAATTTTAAAGTTGCCATCATAAATGCATCAACAATCAATTACAGATATGTTTAATATATATGGAAAAAAGAAAACTGTGGCAAAGAAACAAAAAGACAAAAAGAACCAAATGTAAATTTTATTCATTTTATAATTTTTAAAATGTTTTCCCCAGATTTATTGTGGTTTAATTGGCAAATAAAATTATATATATTTAAAGTGTATAACATGATGATTTGATAAGTACACATTGTAGAATGATTACCTCAATCAAGGTCATTAACATGTGCATCACCTCACATAGTTACTGTTCTGTATGTGTGTGGTGAGAACTTAAGATATACTCTCCTGGCAAATTTCAAGTATACAAGACACTATTATTAACTATAGTCACCATGCTGTACCTTAGATCTCCAGAATTTCATTTCATAAATGAAAGTTTGTACTCTTTGATACTTGTTTTTTTTCTTCTTTCTGCTAACTTTGGGCTTGGTTTGTTTTCCCCTTTTTAGTCCTTGAGGTAGAAAGTTAGATCATTTATGTGAGATTTTTCTTTTTTCTTAATATTGGTGTTTATTCTATAAGCTTCTCTTTTGGAACTGCTTTTGATACATACTATGTTTTAATAGGTTGTGTTTCCATTTTCATTTTTTTTTATTTTTCCATTTTGATTTTTTTTTCTTGATTCATTGATTGCTCAGGAACATATTGCTTAATTTCCATATATTCGTGAAATTTCCATTTTTCCTCCTACTATTGATTTCTGGTTTTATACCATTATCATCAATAAAGACCTTGATATTATCCCAATCTTCTTAAATTTGTTAAGACTTGCTTTAAGACCTAAGGTATGATGTACTCTGGAGACCATTCCATATGGGCTTGAGAAGACTGTGTATTCTGCTGCTGTTTAATGGAATGTTCTGTTTATGTCTGTTAGGTCCATTTGGTGTAAATTACAGTTGAAATCCAATGTTTCCTTATTGATTTTCTGTCTTGATGATCTGTCCATTATTGAAGTGGGGTAGTGAAGTCCTCTTCTATTACTGTATTACTATTTATTTCTTACTTCTGATCTGTTAATATTTGCTTAAGATATTTACATGCTCCCATGCTATGTACATATATATATGTAATTGTTAGATCCTCTTGATGAATTTACCCTTTTATCACTATATAAGACCTTCTTTGTCTCTTGTTACAGTTTTTTACTTAAAGTCTACTTTGAATATGGGGTATCTTTTTCTATCCCTTCACTTTCAACCTATTTTGTGTCTTTAAAGCTGAAGTGAGTCTCTTGGGAGCAGCAAATAGCTGGCTCTTATTTTTTATCCATTCATCCACTCTGTATCTTTTGACTGGAAAATTTAATCTACCTACATTTAATGGTAAGGACTTACTATTGCCACCTTACTAATTGTTTTCTGGCCATTTTTCAGTTTCTTTTTTCATTCTCTCTCTCTTGCTGTCTTCCTCTGTGATTTGATGATTGTCCATGTGGTATGCTTTGATTCTGTGTGTGTGTGTGTGTGTGTGTGTGTGTGTGTGTGTGTGTGTATATCTACTATAGGTTTTACCTTGGTGATTATCATGAGGCTTAAATAAAACTGAACTAATAAGTGAAATTAACAATGTTACATGTTAATGTATAAAATCAACATACAAATATCAATTGTGTCTATTTATTAACAATGAACACATGGAAACCAAAAAAAAAAAAAAAGACACAACAGCTTAAAAAAGAGAGAGAGAGAGAAATAAATAGGTGTATATCAAACAGAACATCAACAGGACTATATGCTGAAAACAACAAAATTTTAATGAATGAAATCAAAGATTTAAATAAATGGAAAGACAACATGTTTATAGATTGAAAGACTCAACATAGCAAAGATATCAATTCTCGCCAATTAGATAAACAGGTTTACCTCAATTTTGATCAAAATATCAGCAAGGTTTTCTAGATATATGCAAGATTATTCTAAAATTCATATGAAAATACGAAGAAACAGAATAGCTAAAATAATTTTGAAAGAGAAAAATAAAGTGCTAACAATTGGTTCACGCAGTCTCATGACTTATTTAACTACACTAATCAAGACTGTGTGGGATAGCCAAAAATATAAGCCTCAATCTAATACTCACACCTTACACAAAGATTAACCTGGATGGATCGTAGATTTATATATTAAACATAACACTTTAAAACTTTTAGAAAAAAAGATATGAGAGAAAATCTTCAGGACTTAGGCCTTAGTGAAGAGTTCTTAGACTTTATACCAAAATCATGATCCATAACAGGAAATATTGGTAAATTGGACAGTATCAAAATTAAAATCTTTCGCTTTGTTAAAGGAGTGAAAGATATAGTTTGTAAGAAACTGCATACTAGGAGAAAATATTGATAAACTACATCTCACAAAGGATTCATATCTAGAATTCATAAAGGGCTCTCAAAACTCAACAGTAAATAAAAATAAACAATCCAATTACAAAATGGGCAAAAGATATAAAGAAACATTTCCCAGGAGAGGATCTATGGATAGCAAATGAGCACAAAAAAAAAAAAAAATGTTCTACATCGCTAGCCATCAGGGAAATGCAATATGAGTTATGACTACAATGAGATACACACTTATCAAAACAAGTAAAATAAAAAATAGTGACAATACCAAATATTGGCAAGGATTCTGAGAAACTGAATTTCTCATACATTGCTTGTGGGGATGTAAAATGGAAACAGACGGTTTCTTTTTAAAAAACAAAAATGAAACATTCATATAACATACATATCTTACTCCTGACATTTATCCCAGACAATAAAAACATATATCCACAGAAAACCCATCCATGATTTTTCATACCAGCTTTATTTGCAATAGCCAAAAACTGGAATAACCAAAATGTCTTTCAATGGATGAATGGTTAAACGAACAGTGGTACAACCACACAATGGGATAGAAAGATGAACCATACAAAGCAATACAAAACAAATAAAAAGAACTATTGATACATGCAACAACTTTGATGGTTCTCAAGTACATACTGAAATTAAAAAGCCAATCTCAAAAGGTCATGTCTTATATGATTCCATTTGAATAACATTCTTAAAATGATAAAATTATGGCTATGGAGGACAAATTAGTGGGCATAGGGGTTAGGGATGATCAGAGGAAGATGGAGAGGTGAGGAAGGGGGATGAGTGTAAAGGGGTAACACACAGAAGACCTTTGTGGTGAAGGAATAGTTCTCTGCCTTGATTGCAGTGGTAGTTATACCAAATTGCACATCTGATCAAATGACATAGAATTATGAACACACAATTTACGAATGTCAATTTCCTGGTTTTGATATTGTACTCTAGTTATGTAAGAAGTAGCCATTGGAGGAAATGGAGTAAAGGGCACAGAGTACCCGTCTGTACTATCCTTGCAAATTCTTTTTAATCTGTAATTATTTTGCAATAAAAATTTTTGTAAAAATTATGTAGCCTAAATTGTCCTATGAGTGTCCCTATTTAATAAAATACCACACACTGGAAACTAAAAAGTATCTACCTCTGGATAAATAAAGCAAAGAAATCAAATTTTGTAATTGATTTTTTTTTGAATTAGAATATGGAGACTTCAGAACAGGTCTATAAGTGAGATCTGGGAAAAATCTTTTGCTCTCAAGGCCACAATGTAGACATATTTTAAATCAAGGGTTTCGATTATTAAAAACATAAAATGCTTGATGGTGAGCATTTGAACAGTTATCTATGTAAAGGCATATCATATTATAACTTATATAATGATGAACATAGAGTATATATGCTTAGCATAGACATAATACATACAGTTAAAAGATCAGCAAAATGCATATGGAAGATTTTGTATGCCTACTTATTTTTTTCACAAATTCTTTATAAAATTCTATTAAATTAAACTAAAGCACATAATAATTACTACTTACTATTTAATTCAGTGTCACATTAGGCAATTTTAAATGGTCGATATAGGTAGATGGTTAGGAATTCCTAGCCTACTAGCACATGAATGCTAATTCATGTATTTTTTAAAAATAGGAAGATGCTCAGGGAAGCCACTGCAAGCACAGCATAGACTAATTTGGTCAGCAAGCTACACACTGGATATCCAAGGCCTCAACAATCTCACAGGGCCTTTCAGCTCTAAAATGCTGTGATAAAGACAGTTTAGCACCAGATGACATTTTTGTCTCAACAGGACAATTGAGAATAGCTTAATTAGTGAATAAAAATCATCATGGTTTGATATAATTTTACTTGTCAGAGACTCTCAAATTATTTTTTAACACAGTTCTATGGTATTAACAAGAGATCTAAGTTAATGCAAAATCAACTATATTAGTTGATGCAAAATTGAAAATATTGTAGATCCAGATGACAGACTAAATACATGCATTTATTTCCATGTCCACCCAAAATCCAACTACAATACAAGGAAGATGCACAGAAGAGAAAAAATCTGTAACAACACTGAAAATGGGAAGGCACCTTTAGCAAACATGACTTTTTGACAAATATCTGGATGATTGAACAAATAACAAAGAGAGGCTGAAAGATACACAGGAAAAAGTAGAAAGAGCATCCACTTACTACTTTTATTGTTTTCAAATACGTTCATATTTCCCTTGGTTTTATTGTTACATTTAACTTTTTGTCTTTTATGGAATTTGTTTATGTGTAGAAATATATCTTTATTCTTTTTCTCATTGAACAGTGTCTCAACATTTGTTGCAGAGTCCAACTGATTTAGTCTAGTTTCCTCCCCCAAACCAGAGCCTGTGACAGAGGTTATTTATGTTTTGAGAGCATATGCTTAAGGAGGAGTGAGGGGTGGGGGTCAACAGAGGACTGAAAGCCAACTCAAGCATTATGTAATGTGCCACAGCTTCAGGTGACGAGGTGACTAGGTGACTCAGTGAGGGTTGTACTCAGGCGCCTTGCAACATGTGACTCAAAACCATTCACTGGAAACTCAAAAAAGAGAAGCATTCATTCATTTGTTCCCATCCCTCTTCATGTGGCATGGATCAAGGTCAACTGAACTCAAGTAGGACTATCAGATAAGACTCAGGAGAGGAAACAAGAGATACTCAGCACACACTTACAAAAAGGAGCCAGTATCAAGAAGGTCAAAACCTGTGCAGAACAATGCACCAGGAATTGGTCTGGAACCAGAGGTCAGGCCAAGAAGACGTAAGGCAGTGCTCCAGTGGCATCAGGCACACCTTCCTTTCAGCACTGATTTGAAGGACTCACTTAACCATACATTTAATTTCCTCAGATATATTAAGTCTCTTCCCAGAGCCTTTATTATGTTCCACTGGTCAATTTTATTATTCCTCTGCCAATAAACCCATTTTTTATTATAGTGGCTTTATAATATAAGTTGATATCTGCTAGGGGCATGTCCCTCATGATTGTACCATTTCAAATGTGTAATGGCTATTTTCCATATTTTATATTCCGGATGTACTTCAGAATCACTTTGTTAGAAAAAAAAATCCTGTTAGGAGATGGAGTTAGATTGCTTTGAACTTATAGAAAAATTTGAGGAGACTTAAGAACTTTATGACATTATTCCCATCCAAGAATATATTTTGCCCCATTTGTTCTAGTCTTCTTTTATGACCTTCAGTTAAGTTTTATATATCTCTTTATACATATATTGCATATTTCTTGCTAGGTTTATACTTAGGTAGTTAATTAGGTAGTTGTTATTAGACTTTTTCATTTTATTTTCTAATTGACATTACAGAGTGACAAAGCTATGAAATTTTATATGTCGATTTTCTGTGTGACCATCTTATTAAATGAACAAGAGTTATCTGTTTTCATCATTTTCCACTCTGTTAATTCACTGGGAATTCTAGGTATCCAACCATGGTCTACAACTCATTTATACTAAGTCCATTTTAAATTCCAGTATTTTAATGACACTGTTCTTCCTAAGGTCACCAGTTGCTTCCATGTTGTAAATTTATGTTTCTTTTCTCAACAATCCTCCTATTTGATATTTCAGCTGAATCTCACAGAGATGACCACTTCTATCTTCTTGAAATACCTTATTTAATTTGTTTCAGTGATACCACTCTCTTTTGATGTTTCTTTTCTTTCTCCAATCACTTTTTCCTGGTCTCCTCCTCCATCTTGCTATTTGGAGATTCGCATGATTCTGTCCTGAGCTACTTCCTTTTTTACTAAAAACTTCCTTGAAAAAGTTCTGTGATGCCCATGAGTTTAAATACTATCCGAAGATTGTTAATTCTCAAATTTATATTAGCGACCTAATGACATACCAAAACTGGAGTGGCAGAGAATCTGCCCCACTCGAGGCAATGAAGAGATGCTTCACGTGTAGATAATTCAAAATAATATCAAAACGGAATAAAAGTCAGCTATTTATTATCACCATTTGTTGGAAATTTTAAATAGTATCAATGACAAAATACTCCTCCCTGAAAAAAAGAAAAAAGCTTGATAGATTAAGTTCTAAACAATGGCTGTGGTTATTGTTGAGTTTCAATAATATATACGTAAGCTTCAAACTAATACATTTTAATTTCATACCAATTTTAATAAACAATATTCTAATGGAAATTAACTGGGGAAATCAGTCAACCCTGATTTACTTGGACTCACCTACACACATTAGTTTCAAGAATAATTTAATAAAGGTTAAATATAGCTTGAGCTCGATTCACGTACACTGTCCAAATCCAAAGGTACTGCATGTTCCTTATTTTAAATAGCAGATTCCAAATACCAAATGATAGCACAGTAATTGCAAAGATGAAGAAATAGAAATTGAGTTATTTCAGTTGTCATTCTATGTGACTACTTGACATTTGAATTGTTTGCAGTTTTTTGACTGCAGAAATATGTAAAAACAAATGGAATTAATCTTGAAAAAACAGACATAAACATTATTGTAATTTCTAGAATTTATTATGAAATGGGATTTTTATGAATCTGTCCCAAACTTACCATTATGTTTAAGGTTTTCTTTGTATATCTTTTGCTTCATGTGAAGAAATCTTTGTGAAATTAAAATGAATAAATCATCTAGGGAGGAAGATATATTGATAAATTTCCCCATCCTATTCTCAAGTGAAAAATATGTGATAAAAACACATATTTTCATAAGATCAGTGATGAATTTACAGAAGGCTCAAAAACAAAAACTGTAATATTATTTTCCATTATGATAACAAAACAATAGGTAGGTATAATTTATTCCCCTTTGTTTCAAAAAATGCATTAATGTAATTAAAAAATATTGTCCCATTACTTTTCCTTTTGTGCACTAGAATATTTAATTATTTTTACTGAATATAAACACTCAATAAAAAAATGAGGGTTTTGTATTTTTGGGCTATTTTTATTATCTGTTTTATATCAGAATTATTACTAAAAATAATTTGCTTCTATAGAGAAGAGGGATGGCTAGGTAGGTAGGTATAGCGCTGTAGGGTTCAGCACTTATGTCTGGCTCCAGACGTTAGTATCTTCTAATATCCCTTTTGACATTTCCATTTGAATGATTCTAAATCATTTTAAGTCAAACATATCTTAAACTGGACACTTGATATTATCGCTAAAACCCACTCCTCCTTTGTTTTCTCTTATCTCAGTTAGTGATATTTCTATCCCTCCCTCTATTTTATTTTTTTAAAGATTTTATTTATTTATTTGAGAGAGAGTGAAAGAGAGAGAGAGCAGGAGGGGCAGCAGAGAAAGAGAGGGAGAAGCCGACTCCCTGCTGAGGGCTGGGGAGGGGCTGGGTCCCAGGACCCTGGGATCATGACCTGAGCTGAAGACAGAAGCTTAACTGACTGAGCCACTGAAACACCCCTCTCTTTGTCTATTTTAGAAAGTGAGGACGCATATCTGATTCCCTCCCTTTTTTCATGAATCCTCATTTATGATCCATCACTAACTTCTGTGGTTTCTTCTTCCAAAATACCCCTGGGCTTCTGAACTCCTGTCCCCTCTGTTTCTACCCCTCTAGCTCTAGCTCTGGATCTAGCTCTGATAATTCTAAAGAAATGTTGGTGGTGAACTAAAATACAGGTAAAAGAGAAAAGCATATGGTAAGAAATTGTAATCAAAGTCATTTGTTACTTAATATTGTTTGAGATCCATAGTAATGAGAGGCCCATAAGGCCACACATGGAAAATAGTGTATGTGGTTGATATTAAAAAGGGGAATTTCCCTTCCTAAGATGCCTTGCTCTCCCCACTCCTCAGATGCCCCTCTACCCACCCATGTATATCTGAAGCTTAAACACCTTTCAGATATTGACATAATGTCCATTGGAAGACTATCTCTCAAGTGACATGAAGAGGAAGGAAGAAATAAATAGAAATGAAGACACAGAACAGTTGTGACAGTTGGGAATATAATCCATGACATTATTGTGGGGAAATAAAACTTTTTAGAACGAGTGATTTGTGCAAGTGATTTGCACAGCCTGGCTGGATATTTTATATAACTTCTGAGCACTTCACTTGCATGTGCTTGCTTTACTGTTACGTGCCTGTGAATTAAAGGAAAAAAAAAAACTGAGTGATATCAAATGCCTTTGTGTTTTGTTAAATCAAAGAAATGATTCACTGTTAATTGGTCCTACAAATACCTTACACATAACTGGTTGTAAGCCTCAGTCTTGGGGCTGAGCTTTTTATTCTCATGCATTTTGATTCTGCTTAGAATTTAGCCTCATTGGGCGCCTGGGTGGCTCAATTGGTTAAGCGACTGCCTTCGGCTCAGGTCATGATCCTGGAATCCCGGGATCGAGTCCCGCATCGGGCTTCCTCTCAGCAGGGAGTCTGCTTCTCCCTCTGACCCTCTTCCCTCTCGTGCTTTCTATCTCTCATTCTCGCTCTCTCTCAAATAAATAAATAAAATCTTAAAAAAAAAAAAGAATTTAGCCTCATAAAGCTCAACTGGACTGAAACCAGGTTGTGAGTGTTGATAATGAGTCTCTGAGAATTCATGAACAATTACCAAGACTAACTTTGTTATACTTCTGACCCAGACATCAAGCAGAGGGCTGACTTTGAGGGATCTGGGATGGCTTTCAGAAGCTTTATGTATTTATCCACCTTTCCCCATGGACCTTCATTCAGAGAGAACGGCTGCATCAAATTTGAGAAAACAAACTTCTAAACCATGAAATCACTAGACAGTGAGCTGGACCAACACTCTATTTGAAAGAGAATTATAAATTCAGGCAACATTGCTTTGGTACTATTCAAATTTGATGTGTATTTTATGGTCCATAATTAAGAGCCTAAATATATTTATGTGACCAAAGATCGCATGTTCAATTTTTAGTAAACGTTGGCTTCTAGAGCTTGAATGTACTAGGCAATATATGTGAAATATATTAAAGCTGTGACAAAATGGCAAAGAAAATGTTACTTTTTTTAGAGTGTAAATTACTTGAAGAGAAAGCCTCAGAGGACTCCTGAGTTCCTTTTCTGTTTCTGCTAAAGCTTTGCTAGACCTTTGTGTTAGTTTGCAAAAAATGACCCAAGTCCTCACCCTTCCAGGTACTCATGACCTTCACCATAAACTTTTCAGGGCTCTCCTCCTCTGACTCTGGGTTTAGCCACTTAAGTTGGTTTGGCCAACGGATTTTAGCAAATGTAACACAAGCAGAAGGTGGAAAAGTGCTTGCATGAGTGGACTTTTCTGCGCCTTGCTCTTCTAAGATTTTCATGGGAATATTTAAGGCCTGCTGCATAATGAGAGTCAGCACAGTCATTCCAGATGAGACTATTTAGATCTGCTAACAGCCAGCCAAACTCCAGACACATAAGCTAGCCCAGGCAGGATGAGCAGAGTTGCTTAGATGACCCACAGCTGACTGGACAAGCAAGTCAACCTAGCCCAGATCAACGAAACTCCTCAGACTGATAAGCCAAATCACCATTTATTGTGTATGTCCCTGAAGTGTTATGGTTGAGTGTTACACAGCATTATTGTGACATTAGATAATGATACCATCTTCTCATCTTTCAAAGGGCCTACTGCCTTCTATAAGATTAGTATGATATAATAAAACTATAGCTATCATAGAAGAATCCAAAGGATCTTCAGTCAGAAGACTGACTTTGAGCGCTGAATCTGTTACATACTGGTTTTGTGATACATGCCAATTATTTAAATTCTCTGCACCAGCCAAGTGAGTAATTGTGGGGATTAAAAGGTATGCTATGTCAAACTTGCTGTGTGACCTTCGCCAAGTTGCTTAATTGCCTTAATCTCAGTTTTCATTAGTAAAATGAGGTTTAGAACAATTGTTTTCCCTCTAGAGTAATTTTGAAGGTTAAGAAAAAGGATATAAAGCATTTAAGAGAGAGTTGGGCAGTTAGGAAATGCTCAATATATATGAAAAATTATTATTTTTACTATTAGTTACACCTATGGTTTTTTTAAAGATTTTATTTATTTATTTGACAGAGAGAGGGAACACAGGCAGGGGCAAAGGGAGAGGGAGAAGCAGGCTTCTGCCGAGCAGGGATCCTGATGTGGCGCTCAATCCCAGGACCCTGGGATCATGACCTGAGCCAAAGGCATTCGCTTCATGACTGAGCCACCCAGGTGCCCCTATTAGTTACACCCATAGTTTTGACAACAAAAGTAACACACTATAGCTAAAAGATTTCCAGGAAAGTGCACTTGTTACTCAAGTAGGGCTTCAGGGCCCTGGGTGCAAGAATCTGTCTTCTGGGGCTTCCTTTTATTAACACAAATGAGTTGTTTGATGACAAATTAGCTAATCGTCCCCTTAGAAGGTGAAAAATCTTCGTGGAGAAATGAATTTAAAAATCTGGAGGTTTAAATGTAAAAAGTGGAGGAAGCAGAGAGGCCAAGTACTTCTTAGCCAGAAGGGCCATATGAAATAGCTAGCAGGAAGCCACCAGTGGTGGTGGGAGCCCTATGGGTAAGACTCAAGATGGAAAAGGCCATCCTGAGCATGAGGATGCTAAAGCAAGATGTGGGTTGGAATTAAATAATCTTGGGGAATTATTTTAATGAAAGTTTTGAAGTTGGTATTCCTGAAGTTGTGTGGCTTTCTTTTTTTATCTTGCACACACACACACATACACACCAACTAGTTTTACAGTGTGGCAGGCTCTCATGAGCTCTCCCATGAGCTGATTGGTGCTATAAGTAGAACTTGGGCCTCTGGAAAGCCTATGTTGATAGCAATTCAGGTTGGAAAGATGAGCATCCCAAATCAAATATAGCAGAGAAGGAAGAATGAGAAAGAGTATAGAGCTTAGTAGAAGCAGAGACAGAAGAATTCTTCTTAGCATAAAGGCACAGCAGTGTTACAGCATTCAGTAGCTTAAGGTGGACAGAATGAAACAGTTGGCAATCAAATGACAACTGAGCCCTGAAAGACTTTTAGAAAGAATTTCTCCATTTTTCTAGTATAGAGATAATGAATCTAAATATTTCAGATTCTTCCATTAGTATGTGGCAATATGAGGAATAATGCCAGTCGGAAGAAATAAATATCCAAGAGAACATTTTTTTATACCTCTGAAAGCAAGCCTGAGTTTTGCAGAGCCCTCTAGTAAATGATGCCCCAGGCACCAAGACCTTCCAAGGTAAGTAGAAAAAAAGACAGCTCCAGACAGCAAGAAGCTGAATCTGAGTTAATGTGCACAAACATGAACCGTCCAGAAGTGAGGATGAGGAAGAGAACAACAGGACTAATGAGGAAAATTTTGTGAGTAAGAGAAGAGCAAATGATAAGGTAAGTGTCACAGCAAGGTAGATGACTTAAGAAAAAATAGTCACACTTATCATAAGTTCTGTTTCATTTGTGTAACAAAAAGTCTTAGTCTGTTACTGCTGATCACTGATTTGATGTACCAGGAAGATGTTGTCCCCGCCCTCACCCAAATGGGGACATGCCATTATCATCTAATCGCTTCCCTGAGAATAGATTTTCTGTGCCTACCTTTAGATTCCCTACCAAATGGGTCTAAATTTTCCTTAAATTTGTTGGAGGTGGCAGTTACAATCAGAGAAGCTAAAAATAAACAGGAAAGGGTCCTGAATCCTGGTCCCGGAGCAGCTACCAGCCTGAACCTGGGCACTTAATTCCTCCTCAGTAAAGGCAAGGAGGTTCAATTATTTGTTAGAATGTGTCTGACCAGAAACACTGCTCTACAAAATTATTGCAGGACAAGATTAAAAAGCAGCACAGAAACAAACATCAAGAGAACACAGGAGTTTCTTTTTACAAAGATATGGACAACCCAGAAGTTATTCTTTGCCTTCAGCAATAAGGTGGCCCTAAAATTTTAACATGGATCTCCGTGTTTGGATGTCATGGATCTAGATTCACACTGCCAAACTCACTTTTTTCCAAAAGGGCTATAATATTGAAAGTATCATTTTTCCTGATATCATATACAAATTATTGTTTGCACTGAATTAATTAACTAATTAAACATATATACTTGAGCACCTGCTATATAGGAAATATTGCTCCAGCTCCTGGGGATAAAGCAGTGAAAACAAATACACAAAAAAGAAAAATCTCAAATTTTATAGAACTTGCTGTGTTGTAATGGAGGAACCTGAACAACTGTACATAGATGACAGATAGATGGATGGATGGATGGATGGATAGATAGATAGATAGATAGATAGATAGATAGATAGATAGATATGTGTGTGCACATACACATATATTAAAAGATGAAAATGTTTTGGTGAAAATAGAAGGACAAGAATTCAGGAAGCTTCAGATGAAGGCTCCAAATTGCTCAGGGTGAACTTCATTGATCTCTGAGGGAAGATCTATAAGAGGGGAGGGCATGGACTTCCCAAACAGAAGGAACAGCAAGAGGTTGTAATGACTCTCAGGCACCACATGCCTGTGTGTTATAGGAACAGCAAGGAGGCTGGTGTGGCTGCAGTGGACTGGAGCTGGGAAGAGTAGCAGGAGATGAGATCAGAGAGGAAATGGGAGACACACCGGATTGAAGTAATCGGCCATTTAACATTTTTGGTGTTAAGTCTGAATGAGTTAGCATGTCATGCAGGGTTTTAAGAAGGGAAACGAAACAATATGACAGATTTTTTTTTCAGGTATTCCCTGGCTGCTGTGGTGGTGAGTATAGACTGAAGGTGGGGAAAGGGTTGGCAAAGGCAGAAGCAGTTAGAAAGTTACTGCCATAACATAGGCAAGCTACAAGAACAGAGTGGCCCAGAAGAGAGCAGTAGTCACAGGAATCAGTGCTTACTTTCTGGACAAATTTTGAAGGTAGAATTCACAGTCTGTTTGCCTACGGATTAGGCCTGGGGTGTGTCAGCAAAAGAAGACTCAAAGATGTCTACAAAGGTTTTGACATAAAAAATTGGAAGGATGGGGTCACCATTAACTGAAATGGGGGGCATGGGAGGCAAAACATGCTTGCTTGGTGAAAGGGGGACTGAAATCAAATGTTTGGATTTGAACATGTTAAGATCAGCATGCCCATTACATACTCAAGGGAAAAATCCAAGTAAGCTAGCAGCTACAAAGCCTGGAGTTCTGGGAAACAGCCAGGATAGAATGATAAATACCGAAGTCTTCAGCATAAGTTGGTATATACAGCCATGAGATCGGATGAAAGAATGAATGAAAACAGAAGAGAGATCCATGGACTGATCCCTGAGCATTCCAATGCTAAAAGGCTGGGCAGTGAAGTGGTGCCCACCAAAGTGACGGAAGAGGAGTGGTCAGTAAGGCCGAAGGAAAACCAAGATAGCATGGTGCCTTGGAAGTCAAGTGAAGGAAGTGACTCCAGAAGAAGGAAGTTATCAAGTAGGTCAACAGAGAAATGATGATCAGATTTAACAATGTGAAGGAGGTAAAGTGTTCATGAAGTACTATTTTCTTGGTGAAATAAGGAAGATTATCAGTTGGGACGGAGGAAAGGGAACAGTGTTCGGAGTTCCAGAGGATGAGGAGGTATAGCAGTTGCCTAGGAAAGAGGGAGAGGAAGTGGGCAAGGGGCATACAATGTGATTTCTGAGTTCATGATTCCTTCTGTGCCTGTGATCAAGAATTTCAAGTGGGATTAACCCACCATGGTGTGTGTTTTCCTCCAGACACACTGAGCTATGACTGGTACTGCCACAGAGTAAGCAGAAGGGAATTTAACCAGGATTGAGGTGAGTATGGGCAAACGAGAGGAGTATGAGGAAATGAGAGAGGCCAAGGGCATCAAACATACAAACAAAGGAGTGATTATGACTGGCAGTGAGATTTAAGCTGGAAAGAGAGGAACAAGGTCATGAAGAGAGCCGGAAATCAATGTATTTTAAGCACCAATGAGAGAAAAAAAAAAAGAAAGATTGTTGAAATAAGGGCACCAGAGGAAGTGAGCTGGGAAAATAAAAGGTGGTAGTTTGAATATGGAATTCTTAAAATCAGAACTATGGAGTCATATGTATTGGGAATGCTAAGACCCAAAGTGTGATCATGAGTGCAAGAGGTTGAAGGAAGTTGTTGGTCAAAATTGTAGGAGGAGAGAAGGTCAAATAATTAAGAGTCTAGGGTATTGAAGGGATAATCTACATGGATATTGAAACCGTGATGCCAAGAGCAGCGTTTGAGAATACCAACTATGTTTGGGGGAAGAAAAGCACATCAAATTCTTAAAATCTGTTTTTTTATGTATGCCTAAAGAATTTGTAAAATGGCTTATGGGAATAGATCAAAAAATAGTACATCTTATACTTTATTTGAATTGATTGATGGCAGAAGCTTTATGTTATGTTCATTCCTCACATTACTAAGCATTTGAATCTCTCTTGTGCTTTTCTTTGTGTGCTCTGGGCAGCATGTTTTATTTTATTGACCAAAATCTCATTTACAGTTCAATTAATGCAGTGGAGAAAACATGGTACATGCCAAGCCCTTCCATTCTTTATGGTCTGCACTGTGATTCTGGCAAGCCAAAACAAATTAATTCAAAAGAGGGAGCAAAGGAGGGAAGAGATTTAGTTCATTCTTACTAAGACCCAGTAATTCTTCCTGCTTATACAAAATCTGCATGGAAATGTTGATACCAAAGTAACTATATCTGACAGTTCAGGACCCTTTTTGCAATTTTAGTATCTTTTAGCTTACTTTGAGATTTATTAAAAATGTCATTCATAATATTTAAACTCATATACATACACAAACACATATGGAAAGCACAATTTTACTTAGGAATAGGTCCTATTTTGCTCTCATAACTGAATAAACGGTTTCACCCATAGTCTGTCTACTTGTTAAGACTTCCTTTCAGTATCAGTTGAGTGATCTGCTATGCCAGCCTGTTTCTCACAGGTACATATCCCTAAATCAATTCTATTCCTAAAGTAGAGTGCCTGAAATGTGGATGCAGAATATGGTGCTTGATATCACTTCATATTGTTTGATTTTTATTCATACTTCCTTCACTGGAGATCATAATCTACTATCCACAGTGTACTATCGATTTTGGTGCAAAATTTCTTGTCAAGATTCTTCTTACAAACTGATATTGTAATATGACTGATCTGTTTTCTCTCTGCTAACAACTATCTAAAATAATAGATTGCTTTGCTTCTTTACTGTATAAAGGAAAAAGATATGATTTGGCATAAACAATAGCTATCTTTCATTAATGCACGTCCACTTAAAATAAAACCAGCATAAGCTGTGGATAAATAAATATGTTAAGGCTCTACGTCCTTGAACTTTAAAAGATGGTTTGACATCCTACAACAAACTTTTATTTTCAAACGTTTCTTTGTCATATAGACAGTGTCACATAACCTTTTTAAAAAATGTCTTAAAATTAAAAGTATATCAGGTCCAGGGTGAAGTTGTTGTAGTATCTTTTCTTAATTTATTTTTGTTTGTCCGAAAGAAGGGCTATTTAACATCCAGATACAGCTGTTGATATGGGAAGGCTATGCAATTTTAAAAAGGATTTGAGTTGGTCAGGAATACCAAAAGAAAATAATCAATACTGAATTTCATCATATAATCCATAAAGTAAAAATCTGAACAAACTTTAGAGGAAAACAAATTTTATTTAATAGGCAAAAAGGATTTATAATGTCATACGAGATTTAAAGATGACAGCAGAAAGTGAACAGAAATATTAATTTGGAAATAAGGGCAGTGTTCACCTTTGCTTTTTTTTTCCCTTAGCATTGATTTATATGCATCTTTTACTCTCCTCTGATTTCAATCAGACTATGATCCAATGCCTAATTAAATGTAAAATCCTCAGTTTGGGATGTTGCTTCCCATTTGCCATCATTACTCTACCTTAAAGTACAAAATAACAACAGAAGGTGCACCCTAAATTCTCAGGAATCTCCACTATCAGTTGCCCAACCATCCTCTTACTTTCCCTGACTCAGAGCTCCATCAGGCCCTCGGCTACTGCATGTTTAATTCATGCATCTTTGGCGAGGATTTTTTCATCTGCCACTTGAATCATGCATTCTCCTACAATTCAAATTTGTGTTACTACTACCAACACAATAATATCGTAAGTTCAACATCTGGTGTATGAAGTGGAGAGGCTCTAACAAGGAACAAATGAAAAACAAAAGTACAAAGCAAAAGATCTCTACTGTTTCCTGAAATCTGTGCCAGGTCTAACCCTGGGTCAAGTGCAACTGCCAGCTTGTCTGCTTTTGAAGTTCCACAGCACTTTATCTCTTCTCTCTTTTGGTGGTAAACTCTGTTCCATCTCACAGTTCCCACAATGGGAGTAAAGCAAAAATGAAAAGAATCTCTATCACTCTTCATTACACACTATCTCTTTGGAATTCTATAGCAAAAACTCCAAGTGGAGCCCAGTTCTGCATAGAACATTATTAGTTAAACTTGTAGTCAACTGAAAGTTCTGGCCAAACCTTCCCAAGCCTGCTACCACTTCCCATCAAGAGTTGCGAGTTCATTGAAACTAGGAAGTGGGCATAAAATGCACCCAAACCAATACTGATGCTCATTCCCTCTCTAACTGCTACTCCATTCTCAGTAAGAGGCTAGAGAAGACATTCTAGCTCCAAAATATATATGTATTCCAAGGGAGCCATTTTTGATGTGGAACATGGAGTTCCCGATTCCTGTTCATGCTAAGAATGGCCAAAAATAGGAGGAAAGCCCAAAACAGAAGGGAGGATCCTCCACACAGGCATGGTGAAGTATGTAAAATGGATGGTCATGTGGTACCAATTCTCTTCTTCTCACTCAGAAATGGAGCCCCCAACTGTTAATCGAGCACACGGGTACCCGGGATAAAGACCACATAGACTAGCCTTCATTGTGGGTATCTAAGTTCTGGCCAATGCAATATATCCAGAAGTGGTAGTGAAATTTTTAGGGAGAGCTGTGCTGCTGGCATAGAAATGAAATGGTTTAAGCTAGATGAAACAGGCAACTTGGACCACAAAATGGAAGTCAAACATTGAAGATGATACAGAAACTATGTAGAAGAACCCTAGTCCTCGATGGTCATGGAGGACCTGGAAACTCTTATTCAGACCTTTACCTAAGAGAAAAATAATTGCATCTTATTGCAGCCACTATTATATTTTTTCCTGTCATATGCAGATGAAACTAATCATAACTAATACATTAGAGAAGGCTAATTGTCTCATTTTATTAGAAGCATTCAGAAACAATTATGAAGCACTCCTTTTCACAGGTGTTCCTATGAAATGATTTCAATATTATATGCATTTCAAGAAGCATGATAGCTTGGATAATGTAATTAATTCAACCCATTTTGCTCCCTCATCCAGTTCCTCTACATCCCACAGTTCCCTTTTAAGCTTGTGAGACAGTGCTGTAATCATTACAAATGTTCACAAAATTTCTGGTTCTCCTTCCAGGCACCTGGCAGAGTTGTCCTTCCCTGACCACTTGAAGTCAGCAGGCTATGTGACTAGCTTGACCAATGAAATGTGAGCAGAAGTAATATATGTCACTTCTTGGAGAAAGTTTTAAGAACCCAGTGTGAGATTCACACTTTGTGTGAGATGCCCCCTCTCTCCCACAGTGGTGATTATGAGTACTTGCCAAGATAGAGCCCCTGCCACTCTGGGTCCCTGAATAAATGTTATGAATGCCCCTGCCATTCCACAAATAGCATAAAGCAGAACAAAGAAATAAATTTCATTTTATTAAAACACCAATTTTGGAGGCAGGGGCTTGTTTCTGCAGCAGTAATTAGCCTATCCTAACTGATACGGGTAGTTCCCTGAACAGTTCTTATGATCTACATCATCCTGTGCATGACATTATATTGACAGAGAAAAAGAGAGAGAACTTCACAACTTTTAAATATTGAACCAATGGAAATATCAAAGTTCTCCTTTGCCTAAGGGTTTTCTCCCTCCACAGCATTCCCCACATACCTTCTGAAAACTTTCAGGTCCCTCTTCCTTCCCATAGAATCTTTCTCTCTATCTGTGCTTTTTTCAAGATACTGCTTCATGTGTCTCCTTGGTTCTGTTTCCAAACATCTATGAAGGGTAAGTCAATAAATACTACCTCCTTCCACCTGTTTATATCTCCCATCCTTGATTTCGGTGATCACTCCTGAATCCCCTGCTGGTCTGGTCCTGACCACTCTACTGGAAATGTTGTCTGTAAGTATACCAATGGCTTCATAGTTAACAAAATTAATGGCCTCATCCTCCTCAACTATGTTGCCCCATGGACCCCTGATGACTTTCCTCCATAGCTTTAATGATAACACTTTTCCTGGTCTTCCTCTCTCTAGCCACTTTGCTCCATCTCCTTTCCTGACTACTTTTCTAACTTCAGCCATCACCAAGATTCTCCCATCAATCTCCTTTCCATTACTCTTTTTTTTTTATTTCTCCAGGTGAGCTCATCAGCCCTACAATTTATGAGCTAGCGTCTCAAAATCAGTACCTACAGCCCCAAAACTCACTCAGCAATTATTCAGAAACCTCAGAGAACTCTAGCTTCTCATAACCAAAACAGAAACTACCATCTTCTGCCTCAACTTTGGGTTGCCTTTTCCACCATATCTCAACCCTGTATGCTAAAAACCTCAGTCATTATTGATTCCTCTTTCTCCCTAAAGCACATGCCATCAGTGCCTTCAGTCTATTTCTTTTTCCATGTTTCATTGGCGATTCCTTTGTTCAGATTTGTATTATCTCTATTTGTTCTTGGAAATAACCTCCTTACTGACCTGCCTGCCCTCCTTGTCTACTCATGCCAATCTTTCACTCATGAAATCTCCTAAGTTATCTCTCCTAATAATATCTCTATGATGTTATTAATCATATCTTGACCATATCATACCTACAAAATGAAGTGTGGATTATCACTGCATTGAAAAAGCCTTCTAAATCTGACTTTATAACTTTTTAGCTTTATGTCTTACACTACCCAACTAGCACTATAATCCAAAAACCTCAGATGACTCTATGTCTCAAATCTTTTTCTTTCTCAGGTTTCTTATTCTTTGTTACATTTCTCTACTATGCTTTATATTTCTATATCCTCAACTAGACCATGAACTACCCTGGTAATTATAGGTAGAGATCGAGATTGAGATTTTGTGTATATAATGTATATATAATTATTTATCTATATGATCAATAAAATTACAAGTAATTAATAAAATTATATTATATATATACTGAGATATATTTTATAAACAATAAGAAATTCTAAGCTTGTGTCATTTTTTTGGTAAAAAACATCAATAGACCTGCTGTAGTTTCTTTTAACTTTACTACTTGTTTTCCTTCCAGTCAAGCTCTGTGTAAAAACTAGTTTTAACTCTTCATAAAAGTTCATGTTATCGAAAAGCAAATCTTTCATTTAGGCAAAAAGTATTTTATGATCTTTTATAGAAGAGGAAAGTCAGTGTTAAATTACTTAGAAAGAATTTCAGAATGCTGTAAAGTAAAAGCTGTAATGAATAACTTGTCCATACTTTGTATGCCGAGACATTTTTGAGCAAATCTTAAAAGCAATGCATTGGGATTTAGTCATGAGACTTTCAGCAAGATTAATGGAAGCAATGCTCCTTAAATCCCCTGGCACAGCTTTGAAAGTTTCCCACGTGCTATCAGTGATGTCTTCGTGACTTAAAATTCTGGCTTTGGTTTCAGGTTGCAGATTTAAGGAAGCAATGGACGTGTTTGATATTGACAACCTTGTGGCCTCAATTATATAATAACAGGATATCAGGTTTTGATGATAACCTAGAGACTGTTCTATCTGATACTTGAGTTCTCTCTACAGTGCTGGTCAAATAATCATATTACATCCATTTAAGCAGGAAAATCATTGCCTTCCAAATGTCCATTTCATTTAGACAAACCAGAGACAAAAATTAAAGTAGCTTAATTTATGATGGTAAAAGATATGAATTTTAAAACTTCACAGAAAGAAAATTTAATCATTGTATAGCTTCCCAAAAACTCTACTAAATTTGAAGCTTCTAATGATAATTGAAGGACATTCATGGAAATGAAACTGCATATTTATTTAGTATGGGCTCATTAATGTTAGAACATTCTTGAAAGTGGTCTTTCTACAGTTAGCTAGTCATGGACAGTGCTTGTTCACAGATATCCTTAAGATGGGACATTTGTAGAAATCTCCCTCCCAGACAGGAAATTTTAGGGCAGGGAAAGGAATATTCAGGAGGTCCAAGATTCAGCTTAGACAAGCAAACAAAAATCCTTATTCTGAAAAATCAAACTTCCCTGGAGGTTTCTAAAACTAATCTTTTCCTTTCAGTGATCTTCCTTATCACCAAAACAATCTTTAGATTTGGTGGGACATTCTACAAACTCTGTGCTAGTCTCATCCTGATTTAAGTCTTCAGAGTGGTCCAGTCATTGCATGAGGCTTAACAACCAGCATTCAGAAACCACCTTCTTCTACCTCTGTAGTCAAGAGCTAAAATACATTAATGATTGAAAAAATATATTTCTTTGTTATAATATTTATAGCACCATTTTTTTCTCGTCAAAATCATTTTAAGCAACTTCTATAACACTTAACTTCCACTAAATGTGTCACCAGTTTAAGCCAAAAGGATGTCAACAGCAAACATATTTTAACATGAACTATAATCTATATCTCCATAGAGATCACTGTTTCTAATGCAAGATTCTGCCAGAGTGCCAGCCTAAGAAAAAGAAAATCAAATGTGTTTTAAGGGGAAAAACCTAGAGTTCAAAGAATAACAAGCTACAATCTAGGTGCTCTATACTTTGATTTATAAAGTTACTACAGAATATGCATGTGAAGTACTATTGTTTCATTTGGCACTAGGTAGAATCTTTATATCTTGAAAGCAATCATACTCTCTGGTCTAAATTATTTTAACCTAAAGTAGTCCTTTACATAAAGATCATAATCACTTAAAAGTCTAAAATGTTTAATAAAGGGGCATCTGGGTTCTCAGTCAATTGAACATTGGACCCTTGGTTTCAGCTCAGGGAGTGATCTTAAGGTCATGAGACTGAGCCCTCTCATTAGGCTCCACACTCAGTGTGGAGTCTGCTTAAGATTCTCTCTCCCTCTGCTCCTCCCCCTGCTCACTCTCTCTTCCTCTCTCTCTCTAAAATAAATAAATAAAATATTTTTAAAAAATAAAATAAAATATTTAAGAAAATATTTTTGGGAACGAAACAGGAAGCTCTCAAATGAAAGTCTGTGTGCTCTTGTAGCAAAAATTCACAATAACAATGTAGACTGAGAATGTGTATTGGAAATATATGTTATTTTTTTTTAAAAGGACAGTAAAATAAAACCAAGAATAGCAATCTGTGGGTGCCTGAGTGGCTCAGTTGGTTAAGCATCAGACTCTTGAGTTTGGCTCAGGTCATGATCTCGGGGTTGTGAGATCGAGCCCATCAGGCTCCACACTGGCATGAAGCCTGCTTAAAATTCTCTCTCTTTCTCCCTCTGTCCCCATCTCAAAAAAAAAAAAAAAAAGCCATCTCTGATGGGTCACACAGAATAATAATAATAACGCCACTAGAAGGACCCAGGTGAAAAGGAAGGTGACAGAGGTGCTTTCTGGAGTTTCTAGAGTATTTAGAGCATGAGAGGCAAGGAACAGGGATGAAAGATAGAACAGAAGGTCTCCAAGACATTCCTTTTAAAGAGTGGATGAAGAAGGGGAAAATACATGGCTGTAAGATGTCAAAAAGACCTTCAATTGGACTTCAGATGCCTGTGGGGAAAAATCTGCATGTAACTTTGAAGGAGTAGGTAGTTTGGGACACAAAGAATATCCTATCTTTAGGAATGTAGGTAACTGAGAGTTGGCACATTTTTAGCTACATTCTCTTAAAGCACACATGACCCAAAGTCATAGGGACCAAAATACATTAGAAAAGCCTTAAAATAAGATAGCCTTTGCTTTGGTAGTAAAAGCACAGACAGGCATTGTGGGAGAAATTGACACAAATTTTGCAGGATGAGAAAGAATGAAATGGAATTAAGATTAAATTTGACGTGACTATTTTGTTTATGCCTCCCTATTTGAACAAAGAGAGAGAGAGAGAAACAAAACTTCTAATTGTTCCTCCTTGACACACGCATGGCTGTTGTTCTGTTGTTGATGCCACCTAAGTGTCTTCATATGTTTAAGAGTTCAGAATGATGACAAATAGGTTTGTCTTGGTGAAGAGCTAAGTGAACAGTGGGGAAAGCATTTTAGGCAGACCCTCCAAAGAGAGTAGATGAAGTGGCATTATTTGAATATAGATGACTTGAGTGGAAGCTGGACATTCGTCCCCTAGATTTATGTGGGAAATATTTCCTTCAAACATAACATTTATCCTCTCTTCTAGGCAAATGATCAACCTTCACTTTTGGAGTGTTGTATTTATATTGGCATGTGTTCTTAGACTTGTATATCTGTTTTGCCAGTTGACCACACTCTGAAGAAATATATAGATTAAAGCACAAGCAAATTGTTATTTGTCCATAACCTCAATATACTCAAGTGGCCTTTACATGCTATCCCATTTTAGCAAAGCCAAAGTACAGAGGTTTAAAGAAAACTTCTAGCATGTATAATTCTCTTTGTTTGAGATTACACACTCATCACTACATAATTGAAATCACAACGCTCTACATGGTTGTGGTAGAGAGACATTCCATCCAAAACTTATCCAAAAATCACTCCTCTGTGTGCAAACTTTCTCTAGCCACTCTCCACAACCAAACTGGAAAGTTGTATAATTTAGTCTAGACCATAGCATTCCCAGATAAAAAATAAACTTCTTTAAGCCATAATTCTGGAGGAAAGCATTCTCCCTCAATTTACACAAATGGCACCATTTCATTTACATTCACTCTGGGCTTTATATTCAGACTGATTCAATTAGTTTAGGTATCAATATATAATAGCACCTAGAGTGGGTTCCTTAGACTGTGACATTATGAATATTGCAAAATAAAGACTCAGGAATTGTTTAACCCACAACCTTTTGAGAATCATATATAGTTTCTATGCCTACTTATACAAAATGAACGATAAGGAATGCACTAAAGGTTTCTACAACAACTTCCAGTTCCTCTTGCCTAAAATAGAGTAAAATCTTAAACCATGTGGTTAATATCTAAACTACGTGGATGGTCTGTTTATACATACTGGTCTTCTCCTTTGGGGTCCAGTCTTCTCTGAAATAGAAACTTTATCATTAACTGTAGGCATGATAGAAGTAGTTAAGTGCAGGAATAAATATGTATGGCTTGCATCTTTCTGTAGCCTCAATATGTGTTTCTTTGGTTGCTCTGTTTACTGCAATTGCTACTCACTGTTAGTCACCATATTCAGTGAAATGGGCAATCTTTATTTCCAAAGAGTCACTTTAAACTTGATGTGGGAAATAAAAATGAATTTCCACATAAGGCTATTATGATCTTTACCTAACATATCCCAGCTATTATTCTTCTTAAAGAGAACAAAATGAGGTGACTCATCTTTATCTAATGAATATGGTGAGGTGGCAAGGCACAGTGGATACCAGTCTTTTTGCCTCCTTCACAATCACTTCTGGGAATTCTGTTCACACACATACATTTTATGATTCCTGAGACAGCTTACCTACATTCTGTGACCTCATGCTCTGGTCATAGCCATTAATTCAGAGGTGAGCCCTTGACTCTAGATGGGTCAATATGAGAACCTGGCTGAAAATTTTGCAACTTGGACCTCAAATCTCTCCTTGGGTCCCTGATTTATATGCTAGAAAGTGAGGGAGATATCAGATGCTGGTGCCATTGACTAAAGAAGTAGAGGAAAGGGGACTGTAATGATAGGAAAGAATTAATCAAACCACATTACAAAGCAAGGATATTAGAATAATGTTTGATTGTTTCAAATATCTAGTTCCATTCCTCTCCTCAGAGGAATTTGGAGATGCCCTAGTAGTCTCATCCCTCCTAGTTTGGACCAATTTAATGATACTGGTAAACAAAAGTGCCCCCAATAAAACACTAGAATATAGCTCATGTGGCCTTAAAAGGTAGGATGTCTTGTTTTCAGGCAAATGGTCCCCCCTAGTGTATTGGATTCTAAGCACCCTGGACCTCTTTCTCCCTAACTTGGCAGATGCAGTCGACTTGCAATAAGCAGGGTACTAGATATGCTGTCAGCTTCTGGCCAAGTGTTATCCCTAGGGGCTGAATTGTATTGTCTACCAAGAGGCTGTGACAGATGCTTAATGGTCCCATCAAGTCCAATGTTTCACTCTTGGGTTGACAATGCTTACAATATAATAATTTACAGCTCTTACCAAGGTAGCCTGAACCAAACGGCTAAGTGAATTCTGGAAAAAAGCCCTAGGCAATCAAAAGGCCTGATGGAAGATAATCTGATAAAATAAATTTCATATAAAGGTGTACGTGAGAGGCACTGAGTATCACAAGCAAGTTTTACTAACAAACAAAGGATAATACGTTTAGATCTCTTAATACCAAATATTGTATAGATAATACCTGCTTGGCTTTTTCTAAATTTTCTTTCCTTACAATTGTTCCTGGTTGCCTAGCTACTAGTTGCTTAGTTTTCTGCAGCACTACCCTATAAAATTTTCTACTCTGAGAAATTTAAGGTGAATCCCTGTTTTATGAGGCAGGGCCCACAGCAAAATCCACTCAATCCCAAGACTCAAGTGAATGAGAATCAATTCAGTGTGAACATAAAATGCTTGCCATGAGGGGGGGAATTGACTTCCACATCAAAGAAAGTTGTTACACGATATGACTTGAGGTTGTGAATACAATCCTTATTGCTCTCTCCATTTATCTTCCTCATCCACTGATTTATATAAAAATACCACCATTCTCTTTAAAACATTAATTCATTAAAAACGAAAATCTCCAAGAATAGGTAATGTTTTACACTGTTTTCTCTAACGCACACCATGATGGAAATAAATCATTTGAGCAAGTTGTTGAGGAGTGAAGGGAGGGGACCATATACATATACGAGGTCTGTGGGGTTGGTAAAGCATTACCAAAGAGGGAGACTGAGCTTGCTGAAAGTAAATTCTATCACCTGATGATCCTTATTTATTTTTTTGCCTTGCTAAAAGGGCCTAAATAGCATTCGTGATCATTTTAAAGAGATGAATGAAGATTATAAACAAGATTATTTTTGTCTTAAGGTGCCTGGGTGGCTCAGTCAGTTAAGCATCTGCCTTAGGCCCAGGCACACTAAACACTTCAACTGTTAAAAATTATATACAACAAGATATAAAGAAATCTAAAAAATTTAGGTTCAATTAATTGATTTTATATTTAGTCTCAGTTCTTCTTAATCATAACCTTAGATTTCCTTTCCCTAATTCTTTAACAAATCATGTGTCATGAAAAATCATGCTACCCATTGGAAATACAAATAGCTATCATCTTTTTTGAAGATCAAATAGTTAATATGTGTTCTTTTACCTTATACCTAACACAGAAAACCTAGGGTGGTGTTTCCCAAACATAGATGCAATTATAAACACTTTGAACACAGAATTAACCACTCACGAAATTCATGCTTTCAGGGACATAGTTTGGAAAATACTGGTTTAAATTTCTCTGTACTTTTTCACCAGGAAATTTATCCAGCTCGCCCAACATTTTTTCTCCTAATTTTCAAGGCTTCCTTTTAGTAACTGGAACAAAAATTATCATCACTACTATCTTCCCACGTCACAAAGTAACTCCTGATGGCTGTGTTTGACCAGCGCTATGCCTCTCAATAAAGAACTTACATAAAGCTTAATTTAAGTAAATGTTTCACAAGTTAACATTATAACAGATGCCTTTATTAAAGGTTATAATTTATAAATCTGCTTCCAATTTTTAAAATCCACAGTCATTTTTTTTGCCAGACTGTTAAAAACACATGAAAGTTACAAACTAGAGTGGCTAACAATCTCACAAAAACCCCAGCACCGGTGCTGTCTCTACCCAGCACCCCCCCCAACAGCCACCTTTTTAGAATGACCTCTTTTCCAAAATATTTGTTGGAAGCCTTTTATGAGTCCAGCAATATTTTCTGTAGTGAAAAGATATATAAGTGAAGGAGGCAAGCAATTCTCTGCCCTCAAATAGCTTATAATACGGTAGTAGAGAAATACGGTAGTAGAAAACTTCTACCCTAAATTTTCCATCAAAAAATCTATTTTCAGGGAGCCCTCCTTGCCTCAAATGACTAGCTGTCACTTGGCCTCTACTTTTTGATGTCTCATCATTCTCTTTGCTATCAGTGGGCCTCCCTTACTTACAGTCTTGGCTTGTAGAAGACACCTGCCACTTACCTTCTTGGTAATGCATGGGGCCCTCCTACTAAAGCATTCCTCACAATGCTAGCAGGCGCTGTGCTCTCCCTTTGAACACAACCATCTGGAAAGAAACATCCAGCCTTACTTACTTAAGCTTTCTGAGCCTTCTTCTACCATCTTCTATAGCACTTCTGGCATTTCTAACATGCTTAGAGCCGGCCAGTACTTTCTTCAAAATTTCAAAAGTCAAAGTAGCAAAATGTTAGCTCCAGGGCCCTTGCTGGGTAATTGAATATTTTAATATTAAAGAGTGCTTCCATAGCCACAAGAGTTCCACAAACTCTTCCCACTCCCGTGTTCTGCAATGGTCCTTTTGATCCAGTACTCTCATGACCCAGTCCTATAAATACATATCTCCAGACTCCTCCTGTGCATTTTGGCTTTGTCCTTTGGCTCTTTATTGGTACAGCATCTTTCCACCCTTTGCAGGCTCGGCATTTCATCTCTCCAACCAGTTCATGTTATAACTTCACTCCAGTTACTATTCTGGTGGTCAGAAGGAGAGGTCTGGCTATATCCTAAAAATGGGGATGGGGACATGTACCATTTAGCAAAGCAGAGGCCCTTCATCATCTTCAAGCACATGGAATCAAGAGGGCGTAAAATGCTGCTGCAAGTGCAGATCGTTCATGAAAATCTTGAATTACAGTGTTTTCAAGGACATTCATCCAGATGTCTCTGTCCGAAGTCTCAGTGTTCCACTTGTTCCAACTAGGGCCCTGATTTCGGCATAAGACTTGCAAGGGTTGAGAATGCCACTTTCTTGGGTGTTCTGTTGTTCTTATAATTAGGTCCTGGTTCCTGGTCCTCTGTTTTTTTCTCCCTGTTAGCTGCAGGAGATTGAGTTTCTTCATATGTTTCCCAAGAGGTCCTCTGGCTTCCACACTTAGCCATTAATTTAATTTATCAGATACATGAATTGCTCCCAACAACAAAAATCAAATTCCATAATCCTTATAATTACCACCTCTCCCAAATTTCTAAGGCACCTGAGATATTGCCTCACCGATGCATTTCTTTCTATGGGTATATTGTCCCAGTTCATCATAAATAAAGATGTTTACCAATCACACCACTACAGTGTACCAAGAGCTTCCCATGTTCTACCTACCATAAGGGATGGGGTCCTCACTGGGCCTCACTGCAACTGGCTGGTAGCAGTTAAATCCTATTTTAGGTTCAGACCCTCAGACCACTCCAGGCACCACTTCTGTCAGGCCAGATTCCCTATGAAACACTTAGACAGATAGATGTCTGCAAGAACTTCATTTGGGAGTGTCCTTGGGGTCAAAGCTGTGGGGGGCTGAAGAAAGTAGGACTGGACCGAGAGAAGAGTTGAACATTGATGCAGCCATCACAGAGGTCTCAGCTTATCCCACAGGCGCTCTGACTCTGGAAAAACTCTCCAGGGCAGTCTTGTTTGGGAAGAGAGGGGTGAGTTGGTACTCCAGGCTGGGGGAATAAGTACTTTAATCTTGAGAGGTGGATCCGAACAGTGCAACACAGCATTCAGCACAAGCAGAAACCTTTCAGACACGATTAGCAGAAAACAAGATGACATATGCAGCTGCAAGGCAGAATATGGCAATGCAGATGCAAGTGGGTTATTTGATTTGCTGGAAACAAGATCAAGTAACGATTTTTAATTTTTTCTTTCCATGAAAAACAAAATGAGATAATTAGTTGAGGATGAGTAAACAGATTTTGAGGAGAAAAAATATTTCATAGTTCTTGAGGATGACGGGACCACAAATTGACAGAAAAGTAGGATAAGATGGCCTGGGACCCCTGAAACTTACTTGAGATATACTGTCATAAATTTAAGTGAAACCAATCTGCATGTTGGAGTATTGTGCCTCAGCAACATTTAGTTTCTCAAGAACAAGCACAGAGTAGGCAGAAAGGTGAGTTTAACGAGGTTGAGGCTCTGCCTGTGAATTCAGTGGTGGGAGAGGGATAACGGAGTTGACGTTATAGGGAAGAGGATGTATTTCATATGAATCTAAACTAAGGAAAAATATTAAGGACAAGAGGGGCACTAATGACAACAAAAACAAAAATAATAGTCAAATGACTGGAAAATCTTAAAGAGCTAAATATTTGCAGGAGCAGGTGATACTAGACTTGAAGAGCTAGAAATACAGGGAATGCTGAGTTTATGGTGGATTACTGGCAAGAGAGAATCAGGTACAGCTGTCAAAATGAAAATCTGTAGAGTACCTCCATAGGCTTGGATATCTGAGTTGATGTTGAGGGAGTAGTCATTGTTAGCGAGAAACTCAAAGATGCAAACATCCAGAGTGTCGGTTGAGTCATCCACATGATGCTGAAGTCATCAAAAGAAAGGGTAAGACAGTGGTGATGGAAAAATAATATAAGAATCATGTTAAAATTATCCGTAAATAAGGCAGTTACCTGGCAATTGGTCAATACTGCAACAAGGAGGGGAAGTTCCTTTTAAAAAGCTCAGGCTCGGGCACCTGGGTGGTTCAGTTGGTTAAGCGACTGCCTTCGGCTCAGGTCATGATCCTGGAGTCCCGGGATCGAGTCCCGCATCGGGCTCCCTGCTCAGCAGGGAGTCCGCTTCTCCCTCTGACCCTCTCCCCTCTCATGGGCTCTCTCTCTCTCATTCTGTCTCTCAAATAAATAAATAAATAAATCTTAAAAAAAAAAAGCTAAGGCTTTAGGGCAATGAAGGGCTGAATAAACTTGAATGGTAATAAAAGAAAAAGAACATTTACACCATCTTTAGGCATTGTGTTATATGGGGTGTGAGAGAGACAAAACAAGAGCCAAAACAAAAACAGTTGAGAGGCTATAGAGGAATCCAACATCCTCAAGTGATGGTCAGGTTTCAAGAGAACCAGAAGGGAAAAGGAATGTTTGGAGAATTTAAAGATCATACACAATTTTACTGATAACAGAACCTTAGTTCCAGAAAGTATGTGTGAATAAGCAGTGAGGGCAGGGAGTGGGGAGATCAAAGGAGGAAGGAATGTAATCAGGGAGTTGTGTGAGATTATATCAGATCAGAGGGTGTTCAGAGCCAAATGGAGGTACATAAAGACAATCGTGTATGTGTTGAGGGGTTTGGACTTCTGGTGAAGACTAGGATCAGGGATATGCACAACATGAAGATATTGATCTTGATAGACTCTTAGGAAAATGAGAATATTCAGTCTTAATTTTAATATTCCTAAAACTGTCTCTAGGCCATTTGTAATGGTGAAAACATTCACTTGGGAGTTTAGGTGGGACAGTCTCAGGATCCCAGGAATCTCCTTTTGTCTTTCTTAATCCCGGTGTGAATATGGTCATGACCGGTGAAAGGCGCATGACCCAGGAAAGTCAATCTTAATACCACATCTGCTGGCTACAGTGATTTCTTCTGGGATCAAGCTATGCCCAGGGTTTCTAAACAGAGCTGGCTGCAAGGACTTCCCTTTGATGACTGAGACATCAGTTTCTGGACCCATGTTCCCTTCCACGTGGAAGAAGTCCATCTGCTGAAGAGAGAATGAGCAACCCACAAAGATAAGCAGAGAGGAAAAGGAGAGTTTATTGCATTCCAGTCTTTGAATTCAGTTGTTTCTAATGCCCATGCTGGCCACACCCTTTTATAAGTGGCCAATACATGTACTTTTTTTATTACTCTGATTCAAGTTAGATACATGTCACTTGCAATCAAACATACTCGACTTGTACGTATATTTAAAATAAACACATTTTAAACAGTGGGACAGTTCCACATCATACTCTTGAAAGTTCTAAGTAGAATGACCTTGAAAGGTCGTCTAATCCGTTTATTTGCCTTCAGGCAGAATGACACTTAAACCGTCCAAGAATGCATGTGGATTTTTAATAAATACCATCTGTTCGTGACATATGCCTATGGGATTTGTATGTGTAAATTACAATTATGAGACACTCAAAAAAATAAAAAAACAACTATAGGTTCCTATTGCCTTCTCTGGAAAGTGATGAATCATGTTACAGAGTGCATACTTTGTTTCTCTCTTTGAAAGGGCATTACCAATTACTTTAGTGATTTGATTTTAAACAAAGTGGAAATCGCTTTAATGAGACTATCTCAAAATTTCTGCTTCTTCAAAATATATTCAACTATCATAAAATGTTTAGTTTTAAAAAGTCTTACCTTCAACAAATACCTTGTTTTCTGCCATTATCAATACCGTACCGAAGACGAAACACAAGTTCATGAAAATCACACTCTTCTCAGAACAATAATGATGTCATTTCTGACATTATTAAAGGTACTTCCAGAAAACATTCCAGGGCAGTGCTGAAGTCTCTTCCATGAGAGCCACGAACTGTGATCAATGCTCAACAAATAATAAAGGATTTCCTAAAGGTAAAGAGAGAAATTTGTTGAGAATCCTAAAAGAGTATGACCAATAATAAAGAGAGTAAAAAGAATTAAATCTCTATCAAATAATAACACATTAGATAACTTACTATTCCATTATTGTCCATACCATATGAGACTGTAAGTAATATTTGAAATCAGAGTCTATGTAAGGAGTGCATATCCAGACATGG
This sequence comes from Callorhinus ursinus, assembly GCF_003265705.2. Classification (NCBI taxonomy): domain Eukaryota; kingdom Metazoa; phylum Chordata; class Mammalia; order Carnivora; family Otariidae; genus Callorhinus; species Callorhinus ursinus. The sequence goes on from NW_027397073.1 coordinate 42,997,297, forward strand.
AAAGATGCCTATTTCAGGCACAAGTCTGAAAGAGGTATATACGGTCACTATTCAATCTGGAGGCTGAAAAGGAACCAAGAAATCATTGGCGTCCTCCCCATTCAGGTCCTTCCCATAATGTAGTGTTCCCATAATGCACAATGGTGCCTTAGGATTTTATAAAGTCAAAAATACTAAAACTTTTGTTTTCGATTTGTTTTGTTTTCAAAACAAAAGGGGTTAAATGAAATCGAATTTCCCCATTCTGTACGATACACAATTTGTGTTGTAAATTTTAAAATATGTGTGTTTCAAAATAAGTGTAAGTTTGTATGTGTGTATATCTGTTTGTGTACCTTGTGTATGTCCGTGTAACTATTTTTATAAAATATCACACTGGGAACACTGATACAGACTATTTTCCTTAGAATTCTCCCGATCAGAAAGGCCCTGTGACACTTCATCTATAATAGACACGAGGCACTGGAATGACTTTGCAGGAATAAAATGTGATATTCAAATCAAGTAAGGAAACTAGTTTCTTTGTGCAATTTACATATCTCTATATAATAAAAGGAATCATATTTTCTTCACTTTTCTTAACTCAATAAACAACTCTCTCCTACTTCTGTGAAGCCAAATTATTTCACAGTCAATAGTTTTAAGAAATAGCATTTGACATTTTTTCATTTTCATGTTTTATATACTGTCATTTGTTTAAAAATTAAATATGTTGCATATTTTGAATTCTCCTTAATTATACATATTAAGATTTTAACAAGTTATTTGGAAATTTACTTTGCAGATTGTAACTTTACCTGTATTTCCCAAAGTAGGATCCACTGAACTCTAGTGACAGGAAATAATGTGGCACAGTTTTCATGGAAAATACATTTGGAAAATGCTTCCATTAATGTATTTAAATCCCTGTGACATGCACACACACAAATTTATGTAATTTTATTTAATCTACCTTTCCCCAAATTTATGCTACTCTAGACCACTCTGAGGGAAACACTAGAGAACACAGAACTTCCTGATGGAAACACCACACACTACCTTGAGGGAGATACCATTTCTATTGGATTAACTGTAAAAAATAGTCTATTATTCATAGAAATGAATTAGAAATGAATTGCCTTGAAAAAGTACTAAAAAGCCAAACGAAAAAACAAAACAAAACAAAAAACCTTCACATATTTACATAAGGCTGTGTGAACATTCCTGCCTCGCTGGATAATTGGAGAAACCCCAGCGAGAATGGCTGGGGATGGTGACTCATCCCTTCTCTTATTTTCCTCTTCACACCTCTTCCTCACACCACTCCCCATGCCACACCATGGTCACTTTTGTGTATCATACTTGATATATTAATTGCAAAGAATTCTCAGATTTGAAATCCCTAATTGCCCTGAATTCAGTCTGTTTTTGACGTATGTTTTCATTAATCCAATACCCGTTGAAGGAGAGAAAAATGAAATCATAGAGAACACTACACTAGGTTTTAGGTGAGAGGTTTAGTGCAGGAGCTGCTTTGGCAACAAGGATCAGCTTTATGCATGTAGAGAAAGCCATGAAGAGAAAAATATAAGTTGAAGTCTACTTGTTCCAAAGAGAACTTAAATGCATCCTTAAACGCATCTTTTATTTTTTTCTTAGCATTTTTCTAAAGTATTTCCCAGCTCTATCTGGGCCTTGTAATAGTCTATCACAGATACATGCCATGCTTTCATCTTTATCCTTGCATTTTTCTTACCAGCTTTTAAATATAAAGTTTTCAAATATCTAATCAACTGAGAGCAAACTAAATAGCCAGAGACCTCATCAAATACTGCACTTTTGTCTTCTCATCAGTTCCTTCATGATTTGCATCACTCCCCCAACTATTTCTAAGTGGATCTTCACCAACTTCTGCAATTTTTAATGCCTACCCATCAAACTTTTATTTAAACCTCTGGTTTATCAGCAATATAAAATCTGAATAATTGAGAAAATAAGTAGTACTACAGAAATAAAATAATAATCATCTCAAAAGGCATTATAAAATAAGGGGAAATATCCCACAACAGAACCCAGAAGCTTCAAAGTTAATTTTCAGGGCTGTATTACTTTTACTATCTTACATTTTTAGACTGCATCAGCTCTTTCAACAGAACAGTAAAGGGAGATAAAGCAATGGATCAATAAACGGTGATTACAAAAAATTATTTCACTACATTCTAACAGGTGAATAGACTATATATATATTGGTTTGATTGGCTCATATATTGGCTTTGCTAAGAGAACAGTATTTTAGATTCAAGCCCTATAAGGGGTCAAATACCTATAGAATTTCCTAATCAGAAACAACATCCATAATCTAAGCCAGCCATCCCCTAATTATCCACTTTGCTGCCTGGATAAGTGAATATGAATGGGTCCTCATAGAAGAAAAAAATATCGCTATAATAAACAACTCACTGAATAACCAATGTCATTTTCATATATATTTGCAGAGATTTTATTCATTCAAATTAGACACTTACAAATGGCTTGCACTGCCTTACAACAAACAGAATTTCTGCAGATCCCTTTTCCTAGTAAGTCATTTTCCCTTTCTTCTTCAAGAAAGGTCAAATGTAGCCTCCTCCAGGAACATAAATACGAACTGCTCCCTGACTTCATGTAGGGTTAAGGGCATCTTCTTCCGGTAAGGGGAGGCTTCACGAATGTGCCCCCTTCCCTCTTCCTAACCAGCTCTGGAAGAGGAACTTCTCCTATATGCCCTACACTTAATTTCTGAAATAACATTTAACAATAGTATCATCATGACCCAATGACATATTGACTTGTATATCTTCCCCAGAAGACGGTGCTTTCTGGATGGCAGGCTGGATATTTTCCTTTTGTGCATTTTCTCCAAAGAATTAAGAAATAAGATAAATGCTGACCTCCTACACCAAGATTTAATCCCGTCATAAAATAAAAATGAATTTATCTTTTTAGTTTGCAAAATCAGATCAATCAACTCTAAGCCTCCATGCGCATATCTGGTTGACTGAAAATTAACTATTAGTAATTTGTTGTGGTGGGAGGGGAGCTCTCCACCACCCTAATGTTATGCAAGAGTCCCGGGGGTCTTGATGGACAAAAACATTCAGATATACCCTTCTGTCCAGTCTACTTAGGACAGTGTTGATACTGTATGAGCCGGCAGGGCAGCTTTCTGTTCCCCGGCCAGTCTTGGGCACAGATTATCTGTCACCAGAAGTCTCAAGGTCTCAGCTATTAGTGATCAGACCACTGACATCTCTGTGTCACACCGTCAGAGGCCCATTATCCCCTTAGGAAGCTGAATGGGAACCCATCCCAGGTACCTAACACACACTCAACACAGCCACCTCATCGGTCACCCAGGGAACTCTTAGAACTCCTTTGCTCCAAGCACTAACCTTGCTCACTCTTTTCCTTTTTGCACTGTCCTTGCTTAACTCTTCTCAAGGTGAATTTTCCCCAACAGGAGGTAAAGTAGAATAAGGACAATTTACCTTTGGTCCTACAGTGTTGGCCTTTCTTTCCTGAGGTTCAAGTGAAAAAGGAGATGTTAACAACAGATAGTTTTTTTATTTTCTATTAGCTGACTTGTTAAGCATCCTTCAGAGGTAAAGACTAGCCAGCCATGTCAGCAAAAACAAGGAATCACTGAGGCGAACCGGTAGGCATTAATTCAGGAACACACCCGGGAAGAGGCAGTCTTAGCTGATCGTGTACAAGTGCTGTAGCCCCTTTGCAGGGCTGATGTTTCTGCAAAGATGGAAGCATCCGGGTACCTTCCCTACACTGCATCCAAAACATTCAAATCTTCTATTTCCTGTGATTCAAGTTCCGGGTTCACCCCAAAACCTAACTGTAGCTCGGCTTCCTTTGTTGTTCGGCTGATGAGGATAAATGTAACAGACGTGCCCATTTGCTGCGTGGCAGTTGTTTTTCTTATTGTGAAGTAATAAGAAGGCATTCTGGTTTTGTAAATTAGTCTCAGGAGCTTTGATAATGTGGATCTTTGGCTACAGAAGTGGATTGTGTACAGGCTGTGTAGAAGATGGAAGGCCAAATCGGGGTCATGCCTACAGACAGCCTTAGGACAGACCACCAGGGAAATGCCCCATCACCTCTCCTAGGATCATTAGATGCATTCCTCTCCTCTGGCAGCCCGAACTCACACAAGGGGTTCATTAGCTCACTGTTGAATGATTAAACCTTTTACATTTTGATAGCATTGTTTAGAGTACAAAGGAAGCGTCCAAGCCTATACTCTTACCCTATGTTACATACTGTGAATATATGAAATCCTTTGCCTGGTTGGATACCATAAATCTTGGGTTCTACTCGCAGCTTGATTTGTCATGTGCAAAAGACATCTATTTCACTTGGTTTAGTAGTTATGTTTGAGATTTGATTTCTATATTCATATCTCATCAGGCTTGTACTTGGAAATCTGTCACTTTCTCCAACCCCATATCTGCCAACTTATACTTTCTAACATAAGGACAATCCCAAGAACTGACACTTATACTCTCAATTCTAGATTTCCCCAGTCTGATTCAAACTGCTTCCAAATATAAGTCCAGTTATGATAGACAAGATGAGATGACATTTTATTCTATTGAAAGACAATTCCTTTGGAAAACCAAATATATTGAATAACCTTCTGCTCCACACTTCTCAGATTTCAGATCAACTTATTAAATGCCAACCTATATTTCAATAGGTATCTCATCCAACTGAATCTTTTGTGATTTTTTTTTAAAGATTTTACTTATTTATTTATTTATTTGAGTGAGAGAGAGAGAGAGCACAGAGGAAGACTGAAAGGAAGAAGCAGACTCCCTGCCAAGCAAAGAGCCCAACGCGGGGCTCAATCCCAGGACCCTGAGGTCATGACCCGAGCCAAAGGCAGACGCTTAACCAACTGAGCTACACAGGCACCTCAACTTTTGTGATATTTTTGAGAGTATTCTTTCCTTAGGTCACCCACTACAATCATCCATGTTACTCTTTCATTTGAGAAATAATTTATTGAACCACTAATAGGTGTAAAAAATAAGCCTAAACTGAATCCTCTGAGAAACAAGGCAAAAGTCATAGTCCTTGTTGTCAAGGAGCATATTATTTATTAGAGTTAAAAGATGTACAGAAATGAGTATTAGAAGAAGGGTATTATTAGTTTCAAAAGATTTGTTTTTGAAGAACTCTAAAGGTTTAGAGGAGAGAACTGTTCTATTTATTTTAAGGTGTCAGAAAGTCTCAGAAAGAAAGTCACATTTCAGTTGGAGTTGGACAGGAGTGCCAAGGCAAGGGGTTCCTCCATGTTGAGCAACTAGTAAGATCAAAGAACAGGACTTAAGACACAGCAGAACATTCTCCTAGCTTGGCCAGAGCACTGTATGGATCAAAGGATGTAGCAAGAATCATCTGGAAAGGTAGGTTGGGGCCAGAGTATAGGCACCTTGAAAGTACAGCCCTGTATTTCACTCTGAAGTAACTATGGAAGTGAGTAATGCTCTTTTTGTTACATTGCACGGAGGCTAAAGAAAGGGAGAATGGAGTCAGATACAATTTCCAGCTTTGCCACTTGGTAGTTTGGTGACTTTGAGTAAGTCATTCGACCACTGCAGGTCTGTGAAATGATAATGAATATAAGAACTACAGGTCAAGGGGCCGTGATGGCAGTTAAATAAAGCAATGCTTACAAAAGAAGATGGTGTAGAGGTTGGTAATAGCAGATGCGAAGAAATACTATTAGTACTGAATAAGCAAGTAGTGAAGACTTTTAGAATTCTCATAAGTCATTTTGCATGCCTTGGACTAATTTCTAACTCATCTGAGCCCCTCTGTGACAAAAGGCATTTGACACCATATTTCACACGGGTGCTGATGAGCACTATGTGGGTGCCTGCCTCCCTTCTGTTTGCCCACTTCTGTGATTGCATTGGCCTTTCTGGCAGACACAACACACAGAGAGTTTATATTAATCTTCTGTTTGGATAAAACCTGCAGGACATTGTCACATACACTACCACTACCATGTCAAGCCTCCTGAATCCTGTCCTCATGCAATTATATTTTTCCTAAATGTAGGACTTTACAACAGCTCTGCTGATTTAATCAAATTAATTTTAATCAAACTTTTCCTTGTAGAAATCTTTCTAAAAATACTTATTTTAATCTAACAATTTTAACGATGAATCACCTGAAAATTTGATAAGCATTGAACCTATCCCTAAAAATATCTAACTAGGTTAGAAGAGTCCTGAATTGTATACCTTCATACGTACCCTCTAGTTTATTAATTCTTAATCAGCACTGTTAGGCTATGATAATTCAAACAGCTAGATTTTTCTTAATATTCCTATGTACTTCTTGCTCAAAAGGCCATCTTCAAACGTTAGATCAAATATTCTGCCCCAGCAGGATAGAATTTCTCTGCCCCATTATCTATAGTAGAAAAAGTAAATTAGATGTTGTAGTCATGACTTGTTCTTTAACTCATACTGTTTTTCCACAATCACTGTTTTCTTAACACGCTCCCCAAATTTGTCTTATATCTGCGCTTTTCTAAACGTTTCCCATGCACATGTAGAAGAAGATTTGCTCACCAAGATGGAGGTGGCCAAATGTCTTTATAGGAGCCTTCCCAGAGAAGTCTGTACGGATTCTTTTTTATTTTTTTTAAGATTTTTTTTTTTTAATTGACAGAGAGAGAGACAGCGAGAGAGGGAACACAAGCAGGAGGAGTGGGAGAGGGAGAAGCAGACTCCCCACTGAGCAGGGAGCCCCTTGCAGGACTAGATCCCAGGACCCTGGGATCATGACCCGAGCCAAAGGCAGACGCCTAATGACTGAGCCACCCAGGCGCCCTGGGAAGTCTGCATGGATTCCTGAAGTTACACATTAGCTGAGTTGAGAGGTGGTATGAAGATGGATTGATCCGAAGACAGAGCAGAGCAAGACTTTTAGCTACATCTATTTAATGTATCATGAAATTCATTTATTCACAAAACTCTTCACAAGGCACATTGAGTGGCTTCAGTCTTCTATGTTATATACTATTCTTAAGGCACATTTTAATATATTTTGCAAGCAAGAGAACCTATTCCAAGGCCTTTCATTTCTTTTTTTTTGGGGGGGGGGGGAGCTACCATATACACAAAGGAAGAAATACACCAATTAATTTTGTTTCCAATTAATTTTGTTTCCAGAAGTCATTTCATTCCAAGACAACAGCTGGAAACTCCCTTATTTCAAATAGGCATTCACAATTAATAGTATAAAAAATTAACAGAATGTGAAGATTTTAGTCTGCCAGCAATCCAAAGAAGTTGTTCTATCAAAAGGAGTTGAAAGGGGCTTCCTTTGACCTGACCACCGGCTTCATTTGTAGTTCATTGTCCCAAATCTCTTGTTCTAAAAAGCCTTCCCAGAGCAAACACCTCGGTAGCTTGTTCTGTCACCTCTATTGCACTTTGTCCAATAAATTGGGTCAATATACTTTCTATTCTCAACCTTTTCTTCTGACTCCACAGGATGCTGGCATCATTCCAAACCTGCTGGGTCCCCAATTCTGGTTTAATAGAAATTAAAAAAAAAAAAAAAATCAATGAGAGAAAAAATGTTTCTGGAAAGCTCAGCTGACAGAGCCATAGGCAGAAGGGGGCTAGTGCTCTTCGGCGTTATCCACATGACCAGCCAGACACAGACTTTGTTATTTCACAGTCCCCCCTGCCAACCAAGTCACTCAATTGTTGCAATCAGTGCTAATGCTTTCTGGGAAAAATAAATAAATAAATGTGGACCAGCACACGCACTGGCTGGTGCACAGAACAACAATATAGGTAGATTCAGCCTGCCAAGGTCTAAATCAGCCCGTCAATTCCTGATTTTTTTCTCTTTTTCTTTTTTTGTTTATGCTTTGTCAGTTAACAGGTTGTGACCTGTGAGTTTCTTCTTTGGAAAAGAGCTTGCTTCAGGTAATACTTCTCTTTCTAAAAGAAAATCTACTGACTATGGCATCATTGGGTGACAGTACCTAGCACGAGCTACCACAAGTCAAAGGGAAAAGGGAAAGGCTATCTAGTTCAGTAACAAGGAGAGATCCCGTGCCTTGAAGTACATGAACTCTTTAAAAGGCTTTAGAAGCTACCTTCTCATGCAGTAGCCTAAGGATGCTATAATTCATCCGAAGAGTCTCATTCAGAATGGGGAAAATAGAAATATAAACCTATCCAACTTGGCATGAAAAACTTAAATGGGTTTGAATAATTGAAAGCAAGCAGACTTTACCATATTGCAGCCAAAATTCAAAGAGCATTCTGGCTCCTGCTACACAGAAAAGCAATCTAGGACATTATCTCATGTGTCATTCTTTCTACTTTTCTTTAAGAAAACTACAGTAAGAGGATTTGTGTTTTAGAGATTAATGCCAGATATGGGCACCATGAAGAACGAGTATCTTTAAAATGCTGAAGAGGCAGAAATTTAGGAGAAGATAGATCTATTCATAATTTGGAATTCTGTCTTTCCTCCATTGGCTGAGTAACAGGCTTTGTCATCCATTACAGGAGCACGGGATGTGTAAATGTTGAAGGAGTGGGAGGGAAGGAGGCTGCTATAGACAATATCATTTCTATTATCTGTATTAAAAGAAAAAGAGCATCAGGTTCATAAAGGGATGAAATACCTGGTTTCACCAGCAACAACAGAATGTCATAGTTTGGCCGCACTATTCTAATCTCTCCCAAATTAGCTCCCGTTCCCTACCACTACACTCCAGAATAGTCTAGACTTTGTGCAAAATATAACATACAGATAATCCCCTGTGCATGATGTTTGAATTAAAGTCATAATTTTATAATAGTTTAAGTCAAGAAACCAAGTAGGATTTCATTTATAAACAGAAATTCTTGTCAGTTTCACAAGTTGGGGGAAAAATATAAAAAGAACTGGTGAAGAAATAAAAAGACTGATGGGTTGTCACTGGGACACAAACTGTTTGCAGGAAAAGGTTAACTTCATCAGTAGACAAATGTACAGAGTAGAAACAGCAGTAATCAAACAGAACTGAGTAGTGGGGGAAACACTGAAAAGCAATGGGACACTGGATAGAACTTGAGACAACGAGCAGATAAAGACATGTTTTTGAAGGAGGCTACATGACAGAATGTATGGCCAGTAATTTCCAATTTGATTAAGAAGGTTATGAGAGAGGAGCGCCTGGGTGGCTCAGTCGGTTAAGCATCAGATTCTTGTTTCCTATCCAAGTCATGGTCTCATGAGTCATGGGTCTTGAGATTGAGCCCCGCATTGGACTCCATGCTCAGTGGGGAGTCTGCTTGAGATTCTCTTCCTCTGCACCTCCTCACTCTCTCTCTCTCAAATAAATAAATAAATACATAAATCTTTTTTTTAAAAAAAAAAAGGTTATGAGAATCTGGGGGAGGAGAAAGATGACTCTTTACTGAATGTAGAGGATGAGATTGTTGATTGTCCTAGCCTTGAAGCCTGTCAAGTGCCCTGGATTTCACAGACCATTTTGCAACATGTCCTTTCTTTCTATTAAATGTCAATATCTCACCCCCTCCCTCTTTTTATAGGTACAAAGAGTAACATGGCTCATTTCTGAAAGCTAACCACATGAAATCTGGATATAGAAGGGTCCACCTTGAGTAGCAAAATAAACCAGATTTTCTCCTTTTATTGAAGAGTTGCCTCAGTTATTTCCTGACATAGAATCACCTCAACAACACTACCTCTGAAGAAGAAGGGTGCTCATCTCTCTGGGCCTGATGCTATCTGGAAGTGCAGCTCTGATCACTCCCTACAACGGGAGGTCAGTGTTTCCCAGTGCAGAGGTGGAGCCATATTCAAATCCCTGAGGACATATTTCAAACTTCACAGGCCTGCCACCTTACTGCAACCTAAGAAAATGGTTGTTCCTTGGGTTGATAAATCTCCCCTAAGGGGTATAATTAACTCAATCACATCCAATGCTCACCTTCACTCCAAAAAGAGAAATCACCTAAGACTGGGGCTCAAAAAGGAGAAAGACTGCAAGGGAGTTCATATTAACTGAGGATAAGTTTTTTTTACTTTTGATAGTTTAAATTTATAAAATTAATGGATTTTTAGGGGTTAGTTTGCTTATATGTTTTGTAGACTTTTTTTTAATACTATAGGTTTATTTCCTTTTTCCTGAATAATGTCAAGTAAAACAAATGTGAAAGAGAAAAATATTTAGCATGGATTAAAAGGGTTTTTTCCTTAACTGACATGTCAAAAAAAATTATAATCTACATAAAAAAATTTTTACTCTATATCTTAGTTGTTTTCAATATCATTTTTCTCTATCATCAACTAATTTCATTAAGAATTTGTAAGACAGTCTATCAAATGGGATCATTACACTTCAGACTGGATTAGATGGTTTCATAAGATAAGATTTGAAAAAATATTTAAAATGAATGCAGGAGTGCGCCCGGGTGGCTCAGCCTTTGGGCTTCTGCCTTTGGCTCAGGTCATGATCCAGGGGTCCTGGGATAGAGCCCTGCATCCAGCTTCCTGCTCAGCGGGAAGCCTGCTTCTCTGTCTCCCACTCCCCCTGCTTGTGTTCCTCCCTCTCTCGCTCGTATCTCTCTGTCAAATAAATAAATAAACTCTTTAAAAAAATTTTTAATAAAATAAAATGAGTAAATGAATGATTTTACTAGTTACTCCATGAAGCCTTGAGATTTCTGCCATGTACCTAACTTCTGAGAATTCAACTTCCCTGTTCTAGAGCTTATTATGCCCCTTCAATTCCATCTCCAAGTAGGCTGAGAAATCTATCACTGAATCAGAGCAACAGTATTTGTCCAGATGGGCGGATTGACATTTCCTGCTTTTGTACCAATATTTTCATCAAAGATAGCATATTGGCCTCAGGGATCATTTAGACACAGATGTTATCTTTCTACACTGTTTTTCCTCCATGATTCTTTAGTGTAAACTGTAAACCAGATAACAATGGCTCCAAGCCAAATAGCAAATTACATGTCAAAGGTACATTATGTTGCACATTTGTGTTGACCTATCCCTTGTGTTGACTTGAAGAGAAAATAAACTGTTAGTGAGCATTATTGTGTTAATTCAGAAGTACTGAGAAAATGGGACTAGATGTGCAAGAGATTTATTAGGGGAGGGAGCGCAATGCAGGAGAAAGAAAAGGAAGGATGATAGGCGGGGGAGTCACCCACAGGAGGAATCCTACGTTTTAGAGAAAGGGGCCACCTTAGTACCTCCACTATACTTGGGCTGGGAGCGGCCCGCCAGAAGTATGGTCTCAGACAAACATGATGGGTGATCCAGAGGGAAGCTTCTGAGGCTGTCAGTCAATGAGCTGCCCCTAGCAGGAGGTCTGATTCGTGTATTTTCGGGGCCACCAGAAGGAGTGTACTGTTGTAACATCTTATTTTAGCTCAGATAAAGAGACTGACTAAATCACTGACTTTAATTTATTTAAAACATAGGTGATAGCAAAGACTTGTAAGAGTAGTTAATTTCTTAAACTTTTATTAAGCACATACTATATATAGGTACCATGCCAACTGCTATAGATAGGAAAGTGATTAAAACACAGTACCAGCCTCAATGAACTTACAAATAGGTTTACACGAGAGAAAAAACATGTGATGAATGTGCATTACATACTAAAACCAAATAAGGCCTCTTTTATCATAATATGGAAATCTTTTAAAATGCTTATGATATGTTCACCCAGTAAAGCATTTAATAAAACCCTTCAGTGCAAGGAAAATAAACTGTGTGGTCAGTCATTTCCCAAAGGCAGGCAGTAAAGCGAAGAATACTATATGTAAATAATTACCACCTTCATTTTTTAAACCTAGGGTATTTCTTTTTTTTTTTTTTAAAGATTTTATTTATTTATTTGAGAGAGAGAGAATGGGAGATAGAGAGCACATGACGGGGGGAGGGTCAGAGGGAGAAGCAGACTCCCCGCTGAGCAGGGAGCCCGATGTGGGACTCGATCCCGGGACTCCAGGATCATGACCTGAGCCGAAGGCAGTCGCTTAACCAACTGAGCCACCCAGGCGCCCTAAACCTAGGGTATTTCAATAAAATAATGTAATATTTTTGCAAATAATACAAAATTTCCTTTTTCAACTAATGAGCTATTTTCTGTTAATTAGATCTGCTTATAACAAACGTATGATCTCAGTTTTTCCTTTTCCCTTAATTGCAACTGTGTTTCTGAAAGGCTAGAAATTCCATGATTTCAGCTGATGACATCTCACATTTGTAAGAATGAAGATCATGAAAATTCATTCATAAAGGTGAAATTAATGGATTGTTACCCACTAATTAATGGATTATTATTAATGGAAATTGGGAATTAATTGATAATTACCCCAAGACTTCACATATTCACTGAACAAATATTTGTTGAATATCTATTCTTTGCCAGCTTCCCTAGGTACTAGGGACACAGCAACGAACAAAACACATAAAATTCCTGCCCCCTGTGAAGTTTACACTCTTGTGGTGGGGGAGGATGGAGAGAAAAAATAAGATAAAAAAGATACAACATGAGAGTAGTGTATTCTAAAAAGAAAAAGAAAGCAGAAAAGGGTGATAGAAATTTAGAGGGGTGACAAGGTGTGTACCAAAATTGTGCATAAGTGGACCAAGAATAAAAACTTAATTGAATGAAAACAGTAATTCATTAATTAATTTTTTTAATTCACTTTTTTCACCAAGTGCTTACTTGTAGGTGCCAGGTGACAAGAACAGAGATGCAGGAGACATGACCACTGTCCTCCCACTGCCTACTAAGTAGTGGGAGGGAAAAAATCCTAACAGTATTGTATTCCCAAAATGCTAATATAGGGCCATCAAGTAAACATCTATATATCTTAATTTTCACCTTTCTAAACAAACTGAGATAAAAACACTGATAGAGTTCACTACATACACAAAAATTTAAGCCACTTAATATTAAAGAAACCAATAACTGGCAATGTGATGATGACAACAGTACAATTTTTTGAGTACTCCCCCAATCCTCAAATCAGGAGTGTTAAACAGGACAAGAAGACAGAAGCTTCAGGTACAGGGTGGAGGTACCCAAAGGAAGCGAATCCTGGAAGGCAGTATTTAGGCAAAATGATGACAGTATGTCTGATATCACGACCTTGGAAGGCAAGGCCTTCTGAGGGCTGAAGCATACAGGTGAGGACAGAAAATATTTCTAATCTAGACTTACCTGTAAAAGCCACAAAGGCAACTACCCAGAGGCCATATTCTGAGTATTTTACAGAACAACAGAACGAATATTCTCAATCCAAGGAGCTCTCCACAGGAACATCGTCTCAATAGCCCAAGAAAATCCACAACGCTGAAATATGGGAAGGGGTGGGAAAAGCAGTATCATCTAAACAATATAAAGTTATTGACCAAAAAAAATGATGAAAATTAACCTAATGACATTTCAATAGCCGCAGAGTATATGCTAGGAAAATCTGTCAATAAAGGAAGTGAAAATGAGCTAAAAGATATCAAGAATATTAAGAATACAACTGCAGCTTTGAAAATAGCACAAATCTTAATAGAAAAGCTTGGAAATTATATGACTATATATCAAGAGGATAGGAAACCAAATCTCAAGGAAAAAATAGAAAAAAAGTCAGAAATAAAAACTGAACCAGAAGGAATATAAGAGTGAATATACAAAAACCAATGGCTGGGCTCCGCTGCAGGACAAGGCCGTAGGCTGGGTTCTCAGGCTGCCTAGGGTCACTATTTGGGCTCCCTCATGAGGTGGGGCTGTAAGGTATGCTCAGCAGTTGAGCAGGGCTGCTGACTTTGCTCTCTGCCTCAGTGGGGCTGTAAGGTGGCCTCCACCACTATTCAGGTTCTCTGGCCAGGCTTCTAATCGGGAAGAACTGGCAGCTACATCCAACAGTTTCCTTGAAAATTCTTTTACTCCTTTTTTGAATTTCTGTTTAAATTTTTATAAAGAAAAAGATCCATTTTTTTCTAGATTTTTCCATTTGTTGCCACACAATTTTCCCATTATTTTTATACAGTGTTTTGATCACTTCAATATTAATAAATAAAACCTCTCCAGTTTCTAACTTTAAATAAATGTATATTTAGCTAGATCGGACTTGCCAAAGTTGAATCTGTTTTATTGGTCTTTTTGAAGAACCTAGTTCCATTTTATGGTTTGGGACTAATTCATTATTTCCTGCCTTTTTATTAATTCCTTCATTTTATTTTCTTCAGCTTTATTCTATTATTTTCCTAGTATCTTAATTCATATGTTAATATTTTAAAAGTTTTTGTTATTTTCAAATGCATATATGTATGTGTGTGAATTTAATTTATATGATATGTTCAAAGTTTTATCTTTCTTCTTAATAGATTTGGAGCTTTTCAATAGCAATATTGCCTGCCAATGACATCAGTGTTTTGATATTTACACACAATCTGAGAGTTGCCTATTATTAGAAAATTTCAAAGTATTTAAATTTATTTTCATGATTCATATGTCTGGTCTCCTCTAATCTAGTTTTATGCTTTCTATTTATTATACTTCCCTTATCTTGTACTTTATTTAATTTTGCCCCTGTGATTTAAAAGTAAATGTCCCGGTTTTATTTTATAAGTGTTAAATTTGCATTTTTTTAAAGATTTTATTTATTTATTTGACAGAGAGGGAGTACAAGCAGAGGGAGAGGGAGAAACAGGCTTCCCACCAAGCACGGAGCCCAATGTGGGACTCGATCCCAAGACCCAGGGATCATGACCTGAGCCGAACCAAAGCAGTCGCTTAACCAAATGAGCCACCAAGCGCCCAAATTTGCATTTTTTAATATTGAAATCTGGTTCCTCTAATTATGAATATCAACCATTGAAGAGCATATCCTGACCTCTCCTATGTAGAATGAGAAAATTGCCCAACATTTTATTCCACTTTGACTCTTCCTTATTTTCACTTTTTGTTATAATCTATATAAAACCTTCCTTATCATTTTAAAGCTATTCATTATTATGATTTTGTTATAACAATTTTGCATTTTTCCATTACTTTTTTTCTTAGCGCCACTTACAAATTCACTGTTAAAATGCTGCTCATTTCCCTGTACCTCACTGAAGTAAATTGAATACTACTTTTAAAAGTTCCCGATAGTTGTCCATTTTCAGAGGGGAATGAATACTAAGGATTCCTTTTCCTTTTCCCCATGTAAATGGAAACCAACACAACCCTTTCCCTTAAATTCCCTGATAAAAGACCTTCAACCTGGTGTGCCAAGAATGGGTTGCGGGAATGATGACAAGGGTGGGAATCACTCTGCCCTCTGGGTGGTAAAACAAACACCCCGATCCTGGAACTCTACTCTAGTAGTCACCTGGCTGCAAACAGCCCTGAGCAGTTCCCAACGCAAAGGTCACTTCCTCCGCATCCTTGTGCCTCACTGCAAAGGGGCTGGCAATGCTACTCTATTGCTTTCTCTTCTTCGAAGTTGTGGAAAAGTTTGAAATCCACAGTTTTTTCTTTATTGCATTTAATGTTTTCCGAGATCCTAGATATGTGTCGGTTTCTTTTTTCATTCATCAATATCCAGACTTTTATCAGGATGTGTTTATACTCAGTTCCTTTTAGTTACATTTGACAACCCATGAACCATTTGAGTTTACAGAGTCAAGTTTATTCTTTAGTTTGGAATGTTTTCTCTCATTATCCTTTTGCATATTTCTAGTAGATCATTTGTTCTTATTCTTCAGAAAAAGAGCAAGTTTCCATATTTTGTTGTTCAAACTTTTCTATTTGTCATTAATTTGCTTTCACCTCTTTTTCTTTTCCTCTGCATTCTAAGCAACTTCTTAAATTAATCTCTGTGAGATTCTTGATCTTCTGCCATGTCAGTCCTGTTGTTTACTTTGTCTACAACAGGTAAAAATTTTATTTCCACTTTAAAAAAAGATATGTAACATTTTTCTTTATTGTACCTAACAACTTTTATATTATTTCATGTATCTTGGTCCACATACTTTTTCAACTCTATTATCTCATGTCATCTCTTTCTTATATTGTCATGTATGTAATATTTTATAAAATTTAATTGGGTTCAGAAATTTTTAGTGACTAAAGCTACAATGAAATGTATGTATTTATTATGTAGGTATTATTTATCCCTTCTTTTGGTACCCAAATCTCTTCAGAGGTTCCACACTATTTTGTTTTTCCTTAACATTTGTCAGAATGGTGAGAATTCTATGTAGGCATCTATTTTTTCCCCAGAAACAAAGAACTATATGATTTGAGCACCTCTCATTCTCTGATGGAATACCACTGATTTCCTCTCATTTGATCTGAAGTTGGAAAGTTAGTTGATTGGTTGTTTTTCTCAGTCGACTAGAAGCTGAGAAACAGGAAGAATTGTGGCTGGTGAAAAAACTGCCTTTCAGTGTTTCTATAAATAAAAAAATAAAAATATCTCATGTTACAGGCCAGATCCAGCATCCTAGTGCTGTTACCAACTGTTTCCAGAAAAAAATTCTGTATTTGGAAGAAAAGAAAAAAAAAACCTGTCCAAATCTGCTGTCACGCTCTGCTTCTACCTTCCACCCGAGCTCTGGCCTGTGGCATGTCTACCCCCAAATTTCACCTGCTCCCCTTCAAGAGGGGGCCACACCAGAGAAGAGCCTGAAGCTTTGGGTAAATACTCTTTTCCTTTGCAAACTTAAAGCCTTAGAATATACACTCAAGTTTATCGGGAGCCCGAAGTCCCTATCTTTTTCTACTACAGATAACTGCTCCTCGGACTCATAGGAATACCCTTAGAATAAAGACCACATCTCATCTTCTCTCCTCATTGTGGCCAGACATTGCTCAACAAAGAGCTGTTGCTCAGTGTTTTGTTTTCTCACTGCCTGCATGACTGCTGGGTTGAGTAGAGGAAGCCCAATTACTACAAGCAGTCCAATGTTTGGGACCTCCCTTTCAAATGAAGCTTCTTCCTGCTGATCATGGAGGTACTGAAAATTTGGAGCAAGGGTGATTATATTTCCATACACCAGGAAAAGAAAAACATGGCATCCCTCTCTCAGCACAAATTCCAACTGTGTGTTCTGTCCAACCAAAAAATATCCACTGCATTTCTTTCGAAGCAATAAAAAGATAAGTGATCAGTGGAGAAACTGCAGATACAGTTTTAACATGATGTTGAAAAGAAAGCATGGGCACCAGGTCAGACCCGTGTGACCCGTTCAGGGTGCAGAAAGGCCTTTCATTTTGGGCGATTCTGCCTACAAGATCAAGTTCAGTGCTAGCCAATAGAATTTTGTGCAATGATGGACATGTTCTATATCAATACATTTGACACAAAGGCCATTAGCCACTGGTGACCATTGAACACTTGAAATATGCCAGAATGACTAAGGAACTAAGGTACAGCCCATGCCTAGTCAAGTCATTGACTTATTTTTAGCCAAACTTCTCCCCCAAATTTAATCTCCCAGTTATCCCCAGAGGCAGTAGAGTTTACTTAAAGGAGTTTTTTTAATAATTTTTTATTGTTATGGTAATCACCATACATGACATCATTAGTTTTTGATGTAGTGTGCCATGATTCATTGTTTGTGCATAACACCCAGTGCTCCACGCAGAATGTGCCCTCTTTAATACCCATCACCAGGCTAACCTATCCCCCCACCCCCTCCCCTCTAGAACCCTCAGTTTGTTTTTCAGAGTCCATCGTCTCTAATGGTTCATCTCCCCCTCCCACTTACTCCCCTTCATTCTTCCCCTCCTGCTATCTTCTTCTTCTTTTTTTTTCTTAACATATATTGCATTATTTGTTTCAGATTTTTTTTAAAGATTTTATTTATTTACTTTACAGTGAGAGAGGGAACAGAAGCAGGGGGAGCGGGAGAGGGAGAAATAGGCTTCCCGTGGAGCAGGGAGCCTGTTGTGGGGCTGGATCCCAGGACCCTGGGTTCACGACCTGAGCCAAAGGCAGACGCTTAACCAACTGAGCCACCCAGGCGCCCCAAAGGAGATTTTTTTAAGCAAATATTGCCTTTCTTACAGTTTGCCCTTAAGAGATCACTCTCAATCTTAAAGGACCTTGTATATTAGGTGTAGAAGGTTGAAGGACTCATTGACCTCTTCTCTCCAAGAATTCTGAGTCTTATCTCCAAGTGAGACCACAACCAATCATCAAATACAAGTTAGCTGGAGGACTAGAAGCCCTTATATAAGCTTGACAAAGACTTTAGGAAACAACTGAGCCCTCATATCTTCATATTGTCTCTTCTACCTCCTCTGAAATCCCTTCCATTCATGGAAGAATTCTGAAGAGTCTACCATCAATGATAGTGGTCCTCATCCTCCCTTCCCAAGAACCAGCAAGATCTGTTCTCAAAAAAAAAAACAAAAACAAAAACCTAAACCTCTTGCTATTTTTTAAATGTGTGGGAAGTTTTACTATAACAGATATTCAACTTTTAATCTCACTGTGTCTATGAAATAGTGGATTTTCACTGTGTCTCATCATATTCCACTTCTGAATTTAAAAACAGAACAAAACAAAACTTTTTGCTTAATGACATATTTTATGCACAGCATGTGGTTAAAATTAAAATAATATTGTTCATACTGTTCATTCCACTACTTTTCATCTTGGGAAAATCACTGATTACTCCCAGAGAACATTGCTGCATAGTAGTTATTACTTTACCATTTCACCAATGAAGAGTGGGTGGAGGAAATAAATACAGACTAAAAGGATAATATCTATGTGGAGCCTTAGCAAGAATCAAAATTGGACTTAAGGTGTGTGATTTTTTCATCTCAACCTCAGACCTGTCCTCTTTCCATTTAAGGTTATAACCATAAATCACCCTCAATTAACTGTGAGCATATTTTACATAGTAAATCTAAACTCCTATCAACAAATAGTGTTCCTCTTACCAGGAAGGAAAGAAGGAAGGAAGGAAGGAAGGAAGGAAGGAAGGAAGGAAGGAAGGAAGGAAGGAAGGAAGGAAAGAAAGAAAGAAAGAAAGAAAGAAAGAAAGAAAGAAAGAAAGAAAGAAAGAAAGAAAGAAAGAAAG
>NW_027397073.1:43016434-43108565 GCF_003265705.2 Callorhinus ursinus
AAGAAAGAAAGAAAGAAAGAAAGAAAGAAAGAAAGAAAGAAAGAAAGGGAGGGAAGAGAAGGGAGGGAGGAAGGAAAGAAGGAAGGGATGGAGGGAGGAAGGAAGAAAGAAAGAAAGAAAATTATAAAAAACTGTTATTAGCCACAATATCTTCTTCATTTCATCAACTATTTTGTTGTCTGGTTCCATGGGAAGGACTCAGAAGTGGATATTTGTGGAGCAAGCTACTTCCTTGCTGACCTTGGTTTTGTAGCCTGGAAATTACCATGAAACCACAAAGCCCTTATGTACCATCACATAATTTACAAATCATCCACACACAAAAATGGCTTTCTGCCCCCAAATTTCTAACACCTACGGAGCTGCCTCATCACTAAATCATAACTATACATGATGGTGTGTGGATGGGTGGGGGC
This sequence comes from Callorhinus ursinus, assembly GCF_003265705.2. Taxonomy (NCBI): domain Eukaryota; kingdom Metazoa; phylum Chordata; class Mammalia; order Carnivora; family Otariidae; genus Callorhinus; species Callorhinus ursinus. Next base: position 43,016,851 of record NW_027397073.1, read on the forward strand.
TCGTATCTATTTAGGGAATCTTTTGGTTCCTAAGAAAGACAGGAAGTTTTCTTTCACATGGTAGCTCTATTTTCAACTGTTTGAGGAACCTCCATACTGTTTTCCAGAGTGGTTGCATCAGCTTGCATTCCCACCAACAGTGTAGGAGGGTTCCCCTTTCTCCACATCCCCGCCAACATCTGTCGTTTCCTGACTTGTTAATTTTAGCCCTTCTGACCGGTGTGAGGTGGTATCTCATTGAGGTTTTGATTTGGATTTCCCTGATGCCAAGCGATGTTGAGCACTTTTTCATGTGTCTATTGGCCATTTGGATGTCTTCTTTGGAAAAATGTTCATGTCTTCTGCCCATTTCTTGATGGGATCATTTGTTCTTTGGGTGTTATATAGCAGCAATGTCCACAATAGCCAAACAATGGAAAGAGCCAAGATGTCCATTGACAGATGAATGGATAAAGAAGTTGTGGTGTATATATATATATATATATATATATACACACACACACACACACACACACAATGGAATATTATGCAGCCATCAAAAGGAATGAAATCTTGCTGTTTGCAACAACATGGATGGAACTGAAGGGTATTATGCTGAGCGAAATAAGTCAATCAGAGAAAGACATGTATCACTGATATGAGGAATTCTTAATCTCAGGAAACAAACGGAGGGTTGCTGGAGTGGGGGGGGGGGGGAGGGGGGGGCTGGGTGATAGACACTGGGGAGGGTATGTGCTATGGTGAGTGCTGTGAATTGTGCAAGACTGTTGAATCACAGATCTGTACCTCTGAAGCAAATAATACATTTTATGTTAAAAAAAAAGAAGAAGAAGAAGAAGAAGAAGATAGCAGGAAGGGAAAAATGAAGGGGGGGATTCGGAGGGGGAGACGAACCATGAGAGACGATGGACTCTGGGAAACAAACTGAGGGTTCTAGAGGGGAGGGGGGTGGGGGGATGGGTTAGCCTGGTGATGGGTATTAAAGAGAGCACGTTCTGCGTGGAGCACTGGGTGTTATGCACAAACAATGAATCATGGCACACTACATCAAAAACTAATGATGTAATGTATGGTGATTAACATAACATAATAATAAAAGAAAAGAAACATCAAATTTTCTTTTCTCAGAAGAAAAGAAAATATTTGAAGATTTCACTTCAGAGGAGAATATGTTATAAAAATCCTGTGCATGTGGTTGTACCTATCCCCAACATATTTCTTCCCTTCCTAAATATACTTCTTTCAGAAATTCCTTCTCTTTGTCATGATGCCTAAAATTCTGCCAAATAGAGTTGTATTTCAGTTACCAGTAATGTCCTGTTAAGATCTGAATATTTTTGAGAATATTATACATCTGTGCCCTCACCAATACCTCACCAAGCTATATTAAAGAAATTAGATTTTAAATGTGTGGGGCTGCAGAATAACAATTATATGAGGTAGAGCAGATGTATATAACATGCCAAATGTAGGCTAGTGGTCCCCAGACTTTAATGGATGTAACATCACATTCTAGAACCTAAGAGAAATGCAGTTGGGGCTCCACCCCAGAGATTCTGAATCAGTAGGTTTGAGACAGATACGGGCATTTGCATTCAGACAAATTTCTTTAGGTGAGTCTATGCATGTTGCCCAATTCCGGGAAATCAGTCCCTTGGGGGTGTGCATGGCATGGTCTGCGCACTCTACCTAGGGCCCTGGGCATCACTCCTTTTGATACAAGCTTAGGTAATTTGAATACATGAAACATGGGGGATCATGAGGAAAGGGCTAAAATGGAAAGATAGCTGAATATTTGACAATGGCTCAGTGCCAAAGGCATACTTTACAACTTCAAAATTTCGTCAAAGTTTGGCTTTGTACCCAGGAGGGCAGCAACCTCCTGCTTTCTTCTTCCTCGTCCGGCTTCTCTTGCTCTTCTCCTACAAAACTCCCTATTCTCACAGCCTGGAACCTGTTTTACATAGTCCAGTATCACATAGACAAAATGATTTTTTTTTTTTTTTTTGCGTTGCCTTGGAAATCCACCTATCATCTTTAACATTACTTTCATAAGAAAACTTGTCAGGTACAAAGAATCCAACAAATCCCTTCCCTAAGACAGAAACTTAAATGCATACTAAAAAGAAACCAGACAAGGCAAGATTCCAAGAGAAAAATAATGCAACTCTACATTGTCAAGAACCAGCATGTAAATTAAATAAATTGCCTCTCAAAAAAAAAAAAATCAGGAGGAGCATATTAGGGAGTTATTACCACATTCTAGGGCTTCCCAAATCTTTGTAATTGTTCCTTAGAATGTTTCAATTAAAGTGTTCTAAATTTTTAAAATGTAATATAAACTCATAATCAGATAAGTACAAAAGAATATTCTAAAGTCAATTATGAATGGATTTTGGATTATTCATCTGCTTCTTTCCATTAGGACAAACTGTAATTAGTGCCTTTATTCCCTTGTTATATAAAGTGTGGAGCTAAGACTTGCAGCATCAGCATCACCTAGAGCTTGTTAGGAAAGAAGAATTGCAGGCCCCACCACACACCAATTGAATCCAAATCTACATTTCGACAAGTTTTCTGGTGACTTGTATGCACATCAATATTTGAGAAGCACCGTTTTATTTCACATCCGGACTTACCTCTGAGGGAACTCAGAGCCTGTACGCTATGGGTACTCTCCGATGTTGGTGATATTAAGAATCTTGACACTGGGTCTGAAATATTCATAGAGATTGTGACTTTAGAATGGATTTTCAGAAATAAATCCATTTTTATGAATGCAGATCTCTACAAGAAAAAAATTTCTTACATTTTAATTCCTACTGAGGATTCTATAGAACAAGGCTACGCTCCTCAATTCGGTGGTTGACCCATGAGTAGATAATGACAGAGCCTCTTTTAAAAGAGAGTGGGACCAAAGGTTATACTAGCTTGGATTTCTTAATACATGTTCAAAAACACATGATACTCTAAAATAAATGCTGTTCCACCCCTATCCAATAGTAAACCTAATTAGAGTGTCTGATGATTGGCCACTTTGAATTAAAACTCAGAAGACAAAACTGTTACACTGAACATCCATAAATTTCTCAGGTTATGAAATCCAGAAGCAAATTTTAATTGTTGGCTTCAAAACTCCCCATCTCAAACATCCCAAACCCTCAATAAAAGACATCAACAAAACTATAAAAACACATACAATAAAATGGGGGTGATGGGTGAAAAAGCAATGGATAAGAGGGTTCACCCATAACTGATATTTTTTAATTTCTCTTTTTCACTTAAACTATTTATTTTGCTTCATCACTGGCTTCCTAGAAGGTAGGCTCCGGATCCTCAAAACTGGGATTTGATTTCTGATAACTTAATCCTATCATTAGCTGTGATAAATAAAGTAACCAGTTTATCATGGGTCAAGGACAGAGTTTCTGTCTTTTGTGAAATATTTCCTTCATTTTATTCCTTAACTGTAACTGTAGCCCATACCCAAGCCAATCAGCATGAAAATATTCAGAATTTTTTAAAAGCAATGTGCAACAGTGTAGGTAGATGAACACAAAGCCATCAGCATAATCAAACAATTTAAAGCACTTTCTTTTAGTGAACTCATTATGTATGTGATGAAAAAGCTTATTTGTATTCACCATAACAAAACACAAAAAGACAATTCTGATGACCCAATTTTTGCTCATTTAAATTATTTTATCTTTAATTCACTTTGATTTGCTGATTTCTTATTGCTAACTTTAAATTATTCCAATTTATGCCAATCTGATTTCTTCTACCATTTTTACATCGATAATTTCATCCATTTTAACTGTCTCTTTTCTAACATTTGATATTTCCTAATCAACTACAGTATTATAAGTAACCAGCTTCTTGCAGACAGGACTTGGCCCTACCGTTAGTATGGGAATGTCATACATTCAGCAGAAAAAGGTCACTGCTAGTATTATTTTTTGAAAAATACATACCCTTACTTAGATGAATAAAGGAAGATAGATATTTGTGATTTGGCTTTTATAACTCAAAATCTTCATTTATGGTTTACAATTACATATATTTAGTTTAGCTAACATATAGCCATACAAATCATGTCTAAATGTAGCTGGACACAACATTTGAGCAGAGACAGATATAGCTTGATTTTATAGAACAATGCTTTTGTTGGGAGTTGAAAGCTTAGCTACCTCTGTAAATATACAACCAGATATATACAACCATGTGCAGTGGGTGTAGAGTCTATCAGGATTTTTTTTTTAATTTATTTGACAGAGAGAGAGAGACAGCAAGAGAGGGAACAGAAGCAGGGGGAGTGGGAGAGGAAGAAACAGACTTCCCGCCAAACAGGGAGCCCGATGTGGGGCTCGATCCCAGGACCCTGAGATCACGACCTGAGCCGAAGGCAGACGCCCAACGACTGAGCCACCCAGGCGCCCCGGGTGTAGTCTATCAAGTAGCTTACTGCTCTCAAAGTACTCCAGTGATAATGAAACTCAAGCCTCAAAGGACAGTAAGAATATTATTCCATATAATGTATTATGCATCAATAGTTTCAGGCAAGCAAATCCTACCAGCCACTCAGGCCACCACAACAGTTAGTGAAAAGAACATTAATTGATTCACAAAATGAAAAAAATATAGAGAGAAGAAAGGGAAACCCAAAAATATGCATCCTTTTTTTTTTTTTTCCCTTCTGGCCATCTTTTTCTATCCACCCTGAGTTCCATGAATCTACTTTGTAGACTCTATGCTCCTACCCTCCACTCTCCAAATCTGCATTTGACCCTCCCTTTGTCTCCACTTCTTATCATGCTCTTCTTTTTCTTTATTTCCCATCAAAGCTGAAAGCCAAGTATATACTTGTCATTCAGCCCCAGATATGACTTGTTAAATTAAAGCTTCTAACTCAAGTCAATCCATTATTATGACCACATTCTAATTCAAACCCTGATTAATATCTGTATCTCACAGACCATGACATTAATTTCACCTGAACAATATTCTTTTTTTCTTCCTGCATAGAAAAAGTACTCTGTCACAAGCAACAAATTTTAAAGAAGATTTGCTGAAGTCCTTTGCCCTGTAATAGTTTATCTAGTTGTCATTTCAAGAAAGATAAATTGGGTCCATTATCAAGAAATAGTTGCTATTGCCAATTTTTAACACCAAAACGGCACCCTGATCCTCAAAATCGTTTCTATTGATCACTCCCATACCAGATTAAGTGGGACAGACATATTTTAGACAATTTAAGATCATTTCTCATCACTGCATAAGAAATCAAACAGTTTTTACTGATGTTTACTAGGGGACATGTGTTTCATTTCTTGTGTACCATATGAAAAATTAACCTACCCTTAATATCAGGCAGATTACACAAATTTGCATGGGTATTTTGAAAAGATAATATCAAAGGGGTTGAGGTAGCACAGAGAGAAGTTCTTTTTCAACTTCATTATTTTCCAAAGCAGCAAAATTACCAGCTTTGCGAAACTTTTCCTGTTGAGCTTAAACATACTACATGCTTAAGTGTTTTAATTTATGAATTTTATAGACGGAGGAAGACTTGCTCCTGAGTATCAGGAATTTGTCAACTTAATTAAACAATCCCAGTAGTTTTGTGAAGACACATTGGTAATTTCCTCCTGGCTCTGCTAATCTTTTCCTTCCCAGTCCTGTGTTCTGAAGATCTCTTACTACCTGCTTCTTGACTCTTTGACTTACAGTCTCTGCTCACAAGGAGTTTCCTCATCAGGCACATGTCATAAAGATACATGCATATGGCTGCTCATCTTTTTAATTGCTGCTGTTTACCTAAAGACAAGAATCCCATGTATTTTTAAAAAAATGATTGCAGGAATATCTGTCAAAAATTAGATGTGCAAGGAATGCTATGGATATTTTGTAAAATAAATTCGGTGGCTGGGATGCGGGCGTCTTCTTTGTATTTTTTTTTTTTTTTTTATTTGCGAGAGAGAGCGAGAGAGCACAAGCAGGGGGAGTGGCAGAGGGAGAGGGGGAAGCAGGCTCCCCGCTGAGCAAGGAGCCCGATGTGGGGTTCGACCCAAGGACCCTGGGATCATGACCTCAGCTGAAGGCAGATGTCCAATCGAATGAGTGACCCAATGAAATAATACCACATGATATATGTCCATATATAAGTGTGCAAATGTATATACATGTATGTATAAAACCATTAACATGTACACATTTTTTAAATGGGAAAAGAAGGAATCGAGAAGAAAGCCTTCTTGCCCCTTCAGCTTTCCAGTTAGGACCTACCTCAGCTGGCCTTCCCATACCCTCTGTCTCCTGATAGCAGCTCTTGTCCACTCTCTGCTGGCCCCTTGGTGTGACCCAAGAAACTAAATGTCGCAACCCAACAATATGCCTCAAGCAGTCCCTGTCACACAAGTAATGTCACAGGGATCATGTGAAAAAGTCATCAAAAATATAACTAATTAGTCCCTTTTTGCACTGCCATACAATGGCATTTATAGCAGTCTTTTTATGATAAATAAAAAGCATTCAACCCATACCTATATATATATTTTTATAAGGTTAATTTTTTTTATTTTAATGTTTTTTTAAATGTTTTATTTATTTATGCATGAGAGTCAGAGAGAGAGAGAGAGAGGCAGAGGCAGAGGGAGAAGCAGGCTCCCCGCCTAGCAGGGAGCCCGATGCGGAACTCCATCCCAGGACCCTGGGATCATGACCTGAGCCGAAGGCAGATGCTTAACCATCTGAGCCACCCAGGTGCCCCATACCTATATTTTTAAAGCGAGAGTATAATTCAATACTTGATTGTTCAAACTTTAACAAGCTTTTGCAAGCTAGACCTGAAATTATACCCTGAACCTAAATTATGTTTGAAATAGTTTCCTTAATATAGTTCAGAACAAATGATTTCCAGATGAGAGTCAAAATTCAAAAATAGAGCCTAGAATTCAGAACTGTTCTGTTGGATTAGGGAATTTGTAGGCTAAGGCAAAATGAAGGCTCAAAATCTGCTAAAAGCATGTATTTTTGGTCTCTGCTCCTAGGAGAATGTTCATGATGGATGCTATGGAATTTCTGTCAATTCCTAAAATAACCAAATATTCTACTTTTGGAAACCTAAATAAATAAGAATAAACACAGCTTCTTTCACATAACAGCATAAAGTTAAAAATGTCAAAGTTTGGAGCTAAATCCATTAGCTGGAACAGTTCAGAGCAGATCGAGGCAAATGGGCTGCATTGCCTCTATGCTTCCATTCCTTCCATGTTTTGGATTTTGTTCCCTGTATTACCAGATAGAGAGTCTCTTGCCTTGGGAAAGGGAACTATGAAAAGAGGGCATGTGCTTCATTCTTTCACAGAATGAATTTCTTTTTCCAAACTGGAAAATGTGGGAGAATCATAAATTATTTCAGATTCACATTTTTGGTGACATTATCTATCCTTATTTCAGCACATAGAATGCATGCAGCAGCTTACTGACATAGAGACAATGCAACAGAGAAGAAAAAGACCAGAATTTTTATTTGGGAGAACTAACTGGAGTTGAATTCAAACTACATGGCCTACTAACAAGAAGGGATTTCTCCCAGCTTCAATTTTCTCCTCTGCAAAATGGGAATACTACCTAGTTTTCAAGAACGTTGAGAGGAGGGCACCTGGGTCGCTCAGTCGGTTAAGTGTCTGCCTTCGGCTCAGGTCATGATCCCAGGGTCCTAGGATTGAGCCCCAGGTTGGGCTCCCTGCTCAGCAGGGGAGTCAGCTTCTCCCTTTCTCTGTGCCCTTGCTCCTGTGTTCTCTCTCTCAAATAAATAAATAAAATCTTAAAAAAAAAAAAAAGAACATTGAGCGGGTCAAAAATAATAGATATAGTCACTGACACATAAAAGGTGGTCAATGTGACACCTGTTATGTTACTGGTGTTAACAGGAACAAATAGAATTCCCATGCACTCTGATTTATTCTGCAATACCCGCCCCCCAGATCTATCTATATCCAAGAGCCTCAAAAGTAACTATTATAACTGCTAGTTATCTCTGTTTTCTCTGTAAGAAGAAGCCCTGTTTCACTATAGATTTAGGTCTACCCCAGAAGTTGGTAGTCACAATACTGGAATAAACGGAAAACTATTCTCACATGAATCAGCAAAACCACACATACCCTTGTCCACCTTTTCCAACACATTTTCTTGTATGCAATGTTCCTTTGACAAACCTTATCATAACCTACATTTTTAAAAAGTACCGATAGTTTTTCGTGCCTCTGCTTCATTACTGGTGCAGGCGAGCTGTACTCTTGCGTTGCACCCCAACCACCTACCTACCCTGGACCGGAGCCCGGTCTTCAGGCGGTGCGCGGCGGGGCTTGGGGCAGGGTGGCCAGCATGGGCCCTGGAGCCTGGGGCCGCTTGTTCTGCCCAGGGTTCGGATCTCTGAGACATGCTGGCCAGTATGCTCCGGAGCCACCCTGATGAGGCCACACGGCCCCAAGACCGGTCCTTCACATCACCTTTGCAGAATGTGCCACAAAGCCGATCCTTGACCGCTTCCCCCCCACCTCCCCGATCCTTCAGACCCCTGCACTGATGGGCAAGTTCGCCCCCTGGCCCACCTCCCTCTGGCCTTATGACTAAGCACCTTTTTCCAAGCACTGGGTGGGGGTGATGCTGGGGCATGCATGCATCACCGCCGGATCAACTTTGACAAGTATCACCAGGTCACTTTGGAAAAGTTAGTATGAGGCATTACCACTTAAAGAGGAACCAGAGCTTCTGCCCAACTGTCGACCTTGACAAACTGTGGACCTGGGGCAGTGAGCTGGCGCGGGTAAATGCTGCCCAAAACAAGACTGGAGCTGCTCCTATCACTGATGTGCTGCGCCCCGGCTACTGCGAAGTTTGGGGGAAGGGAAAGCTCCCCAAACAGCCTGTCATCTTGAAGGTCAGATTCTTTGGTAGAAGAGCGGAGGCGATTAAGGGGGGTGGGGGTGGGGGCTGCGTCCTGGTAGCTTGAAGCCACGTGGAGGGAGGTTCATTAAATGCTAACGAGTGCTTTTCAATACATAGATAAATAAATAAATATAAATAAATAAATAATAAATAAAATTTAAAGGTACCACTAAATTGTAGATCGTTATGTACATGTGGTGTAAAGTCTGTTTGAGTAAAACTCCTCTAGACACACCAGGAAACCAATCTGACAGACCTGTCTTCTCCCCCACTGCTTCTCCTGTCCTCACCCCTCTCTCATCCCTGGAACTCCTGATTCTCACCACACTCCAAGTTATCAGGTCCAAGGTCACCTCTTCCTTGAAGCCTAGAGAGGCAACGCCAGCCTCCTTTAGAAGTCTCCTGAGACTATAGTTGCCGATTTTGCAGTGTTCATCTTACTAACAAGGTCAGAGCTGTCGCCCCTGCCATTACGCATGCTCTGATCCTCTTCACCAGTAAATGGCAAGTCCTCTCAACAGTCACCCCAGGCTGCCACGCCCTATCTATTCCTCCTATCTTCCCCTTAAGGCCTCACCTTTCCTCACCTGGCCCATCACAAAGCCTCTGAATTGGTCCTCCTGCCTCCAGCGCTGCATTGCCCCTCTTTTTCTCCACGCTGTTAACAGAACGTTCTTTTTAAAGCGCCAATCTCATTAGAGCACCCACGTCGTAAATCTTTTTTTTCCTCCACTATCTACTTAATAAAATGCCAAGTCTAGGGCCGCATGTTCTTTCCTGAGAAGGTAGGTTAGGGCGGGGGCTGGGAGCTTGGGGTTTAGAACCGTGCTCTCCGGGGCTTGCAGCCTGGATCCGCTGCTCACCAGCCAAGTCAGCTTAGCCAACTCCTTTAGTTTCAACTTCTGTCTGTAAAATGAGGATTTGTGGGGGAGAAGTAGGCCCAATAATGAAGCTCTAGTGATGAACAGAGGATCTTCTATGTATAATTCGCTTTGCAGAGGGGTCACGTTCATAATGCGACCCTCTGCCTGCAGCATCTTCTACGACACCCGCATCCAACGGCCCACGCAGCTAGTTCCAGCATGGGGTTCCACTCTCTCAGGCCTCTTCATCGTAGAACATACTGGAACCTCTGCCCGGAGCGCTGTCCATCCCTGCTCACTTTATTAACAGGACTAACAATAAATAAATAAATATAAATAAACCTAAGTATAAATAAAGAGCAGGTGTGACTCAGTGCCCACAATTTTGAGCATGCAAGAAATAAAACTTATTTTATTACAACTAAAAATAACTTTTTATTTTGAGCTCCATTTCTCTGGGAAGTAAAAACTTACCATCAATCATTTCACGCATCCACCTTCCCTTTACCATCTCCTTGGGTCTCTGCCGAAATTCTCAGATAGCTGCCTAGCACAAGGGTATTCAGTGATGTTCATCGGTCCATGCTTGCATCCCTGACAATTATACTGTCTTCATCTCGCTTCTGGTCGTTGATCAGGCAATTCTAGGAACTTTTCTTGCTATTTCCATGCCCGTCTTGGTCACTCAAGCATCCATCTGTTATTCCTGCCTTGTTCTAAAACTGTGAGACAGTCTCTAACATTTCTGTCTAGACCTCCCAGACAGTCATTTCTTGTCTGGGGCCTGGTCATTTCCCTGAGTATAATTGTGTCTGTGGGTGAAAGCCCCAGGTCCTCTGCAGAGGCTCTGGCCTCCCTCTCCTACCCCTTTTGGTGGTGGGAGTGGGGGAAAAGTACAATGTCCCTTCTGGGGGATCATGCAGCTGAGACTCCCTGACTCTTCCTCAGCTTCATCTTGTCTGACTTGGAGTTTGTCCCAAATCTTAAGTCCTTTGGAGTCTATTCATTTTACAGCCCAGTTTTTTTCTCTGCTTATGGCTATATGAAATCCTTTGAAGAAACAGTACAATCAGCAATGTACCTGCTCTAAATTGGAGAAGTAAAGCAATAATAGGCAGTATTGGAAGAAAAATATGGCTTACATTTCAAAATATCACAATGCAATATTAAAAATAGCTAACATTTATTGGGTAAGTTAGATACATCCTCACACAATTTACAATCTGTATCAGTCAGGGTCCCAGCAGGCAACAGATGGTGCACTCAAATTAAGCTACTCTGAGTAGGGTCTAATCAAGGGACTATTTGCAAACGTGTGGGAAGGGTATAGATAAACCAAAAGAGATAATGCAGTTCCCTGGGGCTCGGGATGGTGTGAGTTGGGTGACCTTCCCTAGATCCCAAAAGACCAAAACAGGGAGCAGTAAGTGGAAGCCAGAAGGAGAGAGTCCTGCAGAACTGCCACCTTCGAGGAGCAGTGACCTGTAATTAAGAGACAGGCAGCCAGAGGTAACCTTGCCAGGGGGGGATGCCTATGGAATGAATACCGCAACCTCACTCTCTGCCCTCCATCACATCTCCTTCCAGAGCTCACCAACAGGAAGTTAGGGCACTAGGGAGACCTGTAGATGTAACCCATGCAGGCCGGTTTTTGTGGAGCAGAGAGCAAGACAGAGAAGACGGAGATCAGTTTCGAAGGGTCAGACGGAAGATATCCAGCACACAGTCCATGAGAAACCCCCCAGGTAGTGATCAGCTAGGTCTTAGTCAGCTCTGGCTGCAAAACACCATAGGCTGATGGCTTAAACAACAAGCATTCCTTTCTCACAGTTCTGGAGGCTGGAAGTCTGAGATCAGGGTGCTGGCACAGTCAGGTTCTGCTGAGAGCTTTCTTCCTGGCTTGCTGATGGTCCCCTCCCTTATACCTCTTCACATGGCCTTGCCTCTGTGCATGCATGTAGAGGGAGAGATCTCTTTCTCTCTCTTTTTATAAAACCTCTAATCCTATCATGAAGGTCCTACCCTCATGATGTAATCTAACCTTAATTACCTTCAAAGGCCCCATCTCCAAATACCATCACCTTGGGGGGTTAGAGATTCAACATATGAGTTTAGAGGGGAACACAAACATTCCGTCCATAGCAAACTCAGATAATGCGTTCTTAGTGATGCCTTCCTCATCTAGCAGAATTGACTCTTCCCGCATTTACCCCTTGCCACAGTATTCAGTCTATACCTCTGTGAAGCACGCACACATATTGTACTGGATTTGTGAACACCTGTCTTTCTCTTTCACCAGACTCTGCCTTAAGAAGGGAGAAAAGTTTTGCTTGTGTGTGTGCGTGTGTGTGTGTGTGTGTGTGTGTGTGTGTGTGAAATGACAGTTCCTAAAATATAAAATATAGTGTGCTGGCTGAATGAACAATAAGTAAATAAATACCTTTTCTCCGTTGCTCAGGATCACACTCCTTAAAGGACAATCCTTTCACAGATAAATAAACTAATTCATGATATCTTCCCTCTTTTCCTGATAAAATATGTGTTATTTAATCACGGCCTTCTGTAGGTAATACCCCAGCCTTTGTCAAATACAAACTGATTTGTTCTGATATTGTGAATTTTAGGCATGGCAAAAGAAAAGGGAAGGAGATGTTTGTAGCAGGGTGATAAAATATATACTGTATCTATTTGGAGGCAGGCATGTCTATGAAGTTCCCTAACTTGTCAACTAGAGCTTACTGGAATTGAATACAAAAGTTAATATGAATTTAGCAGGAAACCCTTATACATAATACCATCTAAAATTATAGTACAATTTTATATGTTTTTTTGCCAGAATAAAATTCTCTGGTTTTGAACAAAGCAAATATATATTGATAAATTGGTGTTACTTATCAATGATAAGCTCATGCAAAAGTACAAACGTAGCTGTGTAGTCAGTGCACTGCAAAAAGACCCTTGATCAAGAGGGGGAAGAAGTTGGTTAAGTGACTGCCTTCGGCTCAGGTCATGATCCTGGAGTCCTGGGATCGAGTCCTGCATCGGCCTCCCTGCTCAGCGGGGAGTCTGCTTCTCCCTCTGACCCTCCTGCCTCTCTTGCTCTCTGTCTCTCATTCTCTCTCTCTCAAATAAATAAAATCTTTAAAAAAATTTTAAAAAGGGTGGGGGGGAAGAAGGTGACTCTTCTTGCTAAATTTGGGCCTTGACATGGACTGCATCTACCTGAAGAAAGGGGGCTTTTTTTTTCTTCACCCGAAGATGTAATTAATGGACCCAGAAAGAGATGACCTAAAGAGGGCACCTTTTTCAATTTGCTGAGAGGTCTCTCCATGCCAGCAGCAGCCCTGACCCCAAGTTCACCGCAAATTCAATATATCCAAATAAGCTCTCCTTCCTCTGCCTCTCTCTTTTCACAGCACAATCATTATCTTCAATGTGTTTGTTCAAGATCAGGGTATTATTTTTGACCTTATCATCTCCTTTAACCCCTCCATCAATCACCAATTTAAATGTTCTTCGTGAAATAGGACGGATGTGAATAAATAAAAGTATATTGTATACAGTGGTGTGCCAGAGACTATGGTAGCTGGTTAGGAAAAGTAAAAAAGAATACAAGGCAAAGACGGGGCTCTCAAAAATTGAATCATTCAGTTCGGGAGATAAAAGATAAAGCCATGGAGGGGCGTATTTTTTATAACAGTATCTTCGGTGACTCAGTTGCTTGAGTAGCTGACTCGTGGTTTGGGTTCATATCATGACCTCAGGGTCCTGGGATGGAGCCTTGTGTCAGGCTCTGCACTCAGCGGGGAGTCTGCTTGAGGATTCTCTCTCCCCCTCTGCCCCTGCTACCTCTCTCTCTCTCTCTCTCCCTCTCTCAAATAAATAATTCTTAAAAAAAATGATAAAGCCATGGAATGACAAATAACTGGGGAAAAGCAAAATGATAAGCACAGAAAGAGTCATTACAGGCCCCGTGTGCCTCTGCTTTTCCTGCTCTCCCTGTGCCCCTCTTGATCTCCAAGAAGGGGAGTGAGGGGAGCTAGCAACTTCCAGCGCCAGCAGCCTCCTTCCAGTGTTGCCGCCCAGCGCAATCTTTGATATTTTCTAAATCTTACGAAAGGAGTAAATGTGGGTGTTTTTAGAAAACCTTATTATTTGTAATAATGGAAAACATACAAGCTAAGTAAAAACAAACAATGTATGTAATATGCAAATGCATTTTTAGGACAAGCCTCTCCAGATATTTTACTCACATTCTCCCAAAAATATTTTTTTAAAGATACGCAGCTCTTCACACTTTTCAGTTGGCATCTAAAGTTTTTCAACATATCTTTAGGAAGTTGCAAAGGATGTAATTTTGGGCATACTGTAAATATTCACTTGTTTAAGGAAAATCGTTACCTAGCTCAGTTCAATATGCCCAATACAAAGTTACCATAGCAAGCTGATACCCTTCAACATCTATTTTTAAAAATACATCACCACGGGCGCCTGGGTGGCTCAGTTGTTAAGCATCTGCCTTCGGCTCAAGTCATGATCCCAGGGTCCTGGGATCGAGCCCCACATCGGGCTCCCTGCTCTGCGGGAAGCCTGCTTCTCCCTCGCCCACTCCCCCTGCTTGTGTTCCTTCTCTCGCTGTGTCTCTGTCAAGTACATAAATAAAATCTTAAAAAAAAAAAATACATGACCAAACTGTTTTTTACATCATTCCTTTTCTCCCTGAATTCATACTTGTACTCCATTTCACTGCAGAATTTTATCTTATGTAATAATATATTTTTATGCACAAAGTCTTATGCTGGTAACCCATCCATATATTTCTGTTTTCCAGAATCATAAGATCTAAATATTTTAACAAAATTCATATTTTGATAATTAGTATATAATTAGTCAAACCAACATAAATGCATCAGATATTTTGATAACTGGTAAATATACAATGTTGAATACTATCAGAAATACATAACTTAGGGAAAGAGATGAAACTTTTAAAAAAATTAGTTCACGTATCATAATAATTATTGCTAGAATATGATGCAGTTCTGTAGGAACTCTATTTATTTTACTTATATGTGGAAGTGCGCATTTGGCAGTCTTGTTCAAATAAATAAATAGTTGGGAATAAAAGTCTTTTTTCTTCCCTGTAGTAAATCACTCAATTATTTAAACTACCTCCAAGTTTTACATAAAAAAAAAATCACACCTTATCAAAATCAAAGTCAATAATCAATCAAGTGTCAACCTGGTTAGGTTCTTCTTTACATTTTATTGAAGGAAATGCATTGGAAACCACTTGTCTTGTAAAGGATTCATTAAGAGATTCCTCCTTAGGAGCTCTTCCTTTCTTAATATCCACAACAGTATCTAAGATTGCCTCCTTGTTTGACATGTAGATTTATCCAGCCCAGAGCAGTACACCAGCACAAGACTCTGGACTGATGATAGGAAACGTTCTTTTGGGGAGAAGTGGGAGAAGGGTCATGGTTCAAGGAGAGGTAAGAGCTAAGAACCAGCATGACATCTCAAGCACAGATGAGTTTTTTGGAAAAAAGTAAAAATGAAAGTTGAGGGTTTGGAAATTAATTCCCTTAGCACCATGGCCTTGAAAAGCTTGTATGGAAACTTCCACTTCAAAATACTTCATTTTGAAGACTGCTGCACTTTTCCAGATTAGGTGGCCTAACCCTTTCTTCTGAAACATATTTCAGCAGGCCACACCTGTGCTCAGTAACTCCCAATGCCTCTTCAGTGTGTAAAATGTAAACACACAGACACATGAATCCATCTAAATGTGACCATGGTCCCTCCTGATCTTCCCACATTAAACTCCGTCTTAGGAATCTAAAATAAGCAGCCTGCTGTAGTCACATGGCTCTGTCCCCATTTTATGTACATATTCTGCTCACATCTAGACTGGAATGCCTCATCCTCCATCATCCTCCCCATCTAAGGGTGGTTATCTTCTTGATCCCTTCACCCAGATTTCCCCTGCTCACTGTGGACCCAACTGATCTCTGAATTCTGGTGAACTTATATGGCTATAAATATTGGTACTACTTTTTCTGAGGGAAGAAAGATTAATGAAAATCAGTTGCATTGCCTACACATAGGCTCTTTTACTGTTTGTTACTCTTGCATATTTATTAATTTTGCTTTTCCAATCAGGAAGTGACTAGACAATGTTTCAGAGCAGTGTTGCATTTCTGTATGTCTCGCACTAATAAACTACATGCCCAAAAACGTAACCATAAAGAGTGCTGTTTGATTTGACCCAGACTCAACTGTCAAACATAAAGCAGACTTCTATTCTCAATCATTTTGGGTCTTTCATGTCCAAGAGTCCCTTGGACGTCAAATAACCAATTAACTCTTCCAAAAGAACTATGACAAGTAAATTAGTTAAGACCTTATTTGCTCCAAGTTTTAGGGAATGAGGACAAAAACGTTTTCAACAATGTAAGTTAAAATTTATCTGTTAACCCCCCACCAGGTACAAGCACCCACATCTAAATGAGTTGAAATAGTAGAATTCTACCAGAAGAATTTCTACTAAGTAAATCGATTCATGGGTTGCAAAATGCATTTCCCCCCTACAGAATCAGAATTTACTTGTCACAATAATACCCTGGGTCACTGGTGAAAACAAACACGCTTTATTGTTTCCTACATGCTGTTGCCAAACAGACTGGGAAATGACAAGACAGAGATTGAATTAAAACATTGAATTAAAACATTGAAACCTAATTAAATCCTCAATACCAACAACACTAACCTTGGGGATGTTTTATTTGCCACAGCCAACTAATGTCCTCATATAAGGTGAATAGACTGTCTAAGAAAAGGTAACATGGAGTTTCTTTGTGAAGCATAAAAAAAACCTTATGGCACTCATCTTTAATTATTTATGTGTGTTTTCCCCACAAAAAAGCTTGGATTTATTGAGAGTTTTAATTCTAACTACAGTTATTATATGTACTGCTAATTTGATTATGATTTGTTCTATATTATTTTAATATTTAAACTTTTCCATTATATATATTTTTCTCTCCAAAGAAAATATATGGATTATATAAATTACCTTACCCAAAGTTACCACCGTGATAGCCACATACTCTATAATAAATCAGTTTCCCCAAGGAATCACAAGTAAGGTACAGCACAGTACCAAGTATTCTAACAAGATACCTTTATTGCCTTAATTTACAAAAATTAACTTTGAATTTCTTTTAAAAAGCGTTCTAAGAAATTATGTAAGCATTTTGGGGCTAGATGTGTGAACTTCTCACAAAGATGGAACAGATGATATGTTTGTAGAACAATGTAGACACTAAGTACAACTTTGTCACTGAAATTAGATGCTGATGTACCTGTAGACCTCACATAATGTGCAAGAAAGAGGCAAAGAGTTTACAGTGATTGAGATGCTGGAGCATGATCTCAGAATCATAGTTCCAATGAAATGCAAAGAAGAAAATTAACCAAAAGAGATAAGTTAGTTTGTTCCTTGATAGCCAAACAAACAGATACAAATGCATTGATAGTTGACAACTGACAACAGATCAGTATCATCAGGACAGATCAAAAAGAAAAAAAAAGAAATTTGTCACAAGTTTAAATTCACTTATGAGGTAATGTCTCAATATTTGGAAAAGCATTCTGGGCCGGCCAGTAGGAATTATTTGGTCCAAAAATTGCAGCCTTAGGAGATGGTACGAAGCCCTGGTATTAGAAGGGAACATTAGCCTAGAAGAGTATAATGCAATGACACACATGTAGGAGCAGTTACAAGGATGAACATAGAACACTTCTCCTACCATACTCCTGTCAGCACAAGAACAGATAGAAGCCAAAGAAATAAATCGACATTGTACAGAATGTGCTGAATAAAGAGAAAAAGAATCTCTCGGTTGTAAATCCAAAATATTCATTATCTTAATTTTATTTGATTGTGCTCAAAACATGTTGCTCTGTTGATTGTGTCCACATCCTCAAAACTCCCTTCTCTTTGTTTCTATGACACATTGCCTGACTCTTCCAAGGTTTACTCCTTCTCATTCTCCTTTGAAGGCTGCTGTTGTTCTTCCTCATACATTAATTTCAGGTTTCCTCCATTCTCTGCCCTTGGTGCTCTTATCTTTTACTCCATATAATCTCCCAAGGTAATTTTACCCACGAATTCCCCAATAACTGTGAAATCCATCTTCTTTCCAAGATCCATATAACCCCCTACCAACCAAATATCTCCAACTGGATGATCTGTAAACTACAACATGTATAAAGCTAAATCTTCCCCTTCCCAACCTTCTCCTTCCCCATGTGAAGAAATGGTACCAACATACACTCAGTTGTCCAAGATGGAACTCTAGAAATCATCATCTACCTAACTGTGGGAAGCACTAAGTGCCCTGCCCAAATCCCCTTTACCAACCCTGTGCCCATCCCCAAACTGCTGGGACTATTGGCCATTATAATTCACAGCTGCCACCTTTCTCTGGAAAATTGTCCTTAGTTGAGCCACCTCATGGTGAATGTAGCCATTCCAGAGTGGCCCACAGCCCAATATTGACTGTTACGGGGTAAAAAGCCATCTCTTTTATCTCGATGCTGTGGTGCAGTTTATGTACGAAGAGTCCTCCTCTTGAAGACAGGCCAAGCTTCAACTACACATGAGACCATGTCTTTGCTGGGCTCTTTCCCCTTCTCTACTCTGCTTGAAGAGCACTCATTGTCTTATAAAGCATAAGTACTTGATGCCCTGTCTCAGGCTCTGCTTCAAGGGCATGCCCCAACCATGGGCACTCCTCATGCCCAATATATCAGAGTCTTATCCATTCTATCTCCTTAAGAATCTTCAAACATGTACCCTCTCCAACAACACTGCCACTGCCTCAGTTTGGGGGGCAGGGTGTTTGGTTTTTTGGTTGTTTTTTTTTTATCACATTCTTACTTTGTCGATTTTAATAGAGTACTAAGTAATTTCCCTTTCTCTTGTCCTACTCTTTTCAACTCACTCTCATCATTGCCACTACTGTAATCTTTCCAAAGTACAAATTTAATCTTGTCATTCCCCAGCTTAAGTTTCTATTGACTATGAGACAAAGTTAGGTATATTCATCATGGCACTCAGGAGGCCTCCCACTTATGTCTCTAATGCACACTCTAGCTGACATTCTATCCCTTTCCCCACTGCAAGAGCCCTAATGGATTCCACACATTTATTCCAACCTTCCATTTCCACAACTTTTCCATTGCCTGTAATGACTATTCTGACCCAAACTAACTTCTTCACAGGATGAATTATTCCAAGCTCACCTTCAAACTTGCTCAGGCACCAGACCCTCCAGGAAGCTCCCCTTACTGTTCACACTTTTCCCTTTTCATTGGTCTTTAGCTCAGGTAGTTTCCATGTGGCCCCCTGTGCATATTTTTCTACAAATACGTCTTATCATTCTGATTACTAATCCATTTTTTTACTACTCTGTGAGCTCCTTGAGTATAGGAATCTTTTTATTCCCTCTGCCTAGCCCATAGGGATATTTAGCAGACATTCAAAAGAAATTTAAAAGGTAGTAGTAGTCTTAGAAAGAAAACAACAGCAGAAATTTCTGGCCACTGAGTAGGGCAAGGAGTCCGAGCTCTTCTCAACAACACGCTGCTACAGCCTGTACAAAAGTGAATTGCAGCCCGCCTGGGAAGACAGAATGGGTTTTCCTAAAAGTACAATTGAGTCAGGTCAAGTAGAACAATAAGGAAGAGGTAACTATACACATTTTACTAGTTCCTAATGAGGTGGAATTGGGGACATAATGAAAAGGCATGTAGGCATTTGGCATCAGTTTCAAGAGTATGTCATCTTGCTTTGCACAGGGCTGTGCATTTAAAAGAGCCCAAGCTTGGTTCAATGCTCTGCTGTCACCATCTTGAAATTTTTAGTAATTCTTGTAAAGGGAGCCCCACATCTTCATTTTTCCCTGGCCTCACAAATTATGTAGCCAGTCCTGTGTACATTATTTCCAGAACTAGTTACAGGTTAGCTCATTAGTGGATTTGTATAAAAAGATTTGTGGCCAATAAAAAATTTTAAAAAAAAATTAAAAAAAATAAAAAAAAACAAAAAGATTTGTGGTCATGCAATTACTTATTTCCAAGTATTTATTTTCACCTTACTTCCTGAAGTGAGTTGTTCCTCCTATACTCTCTATTCTCTTAGTTGTCTCAGCTGAGGTTTCCCTGATATCAGAGTTTGAGACAAAGGTTTATGGGCATGGGCTTTATTTGAGGGTCTGGCGAATAAAGCTGGAAAGGATGGTAGACCATATAAGGATGTGTTATCAAGTTGCCTACACCATAGGGGCAGAATGCTCATCTCACAGAACCTCCTGAGGAGTTTAATGAACTATCTGCCAGAAGAAGTGAGGTGTAACATTTAGCCATGGACTGTCAACCCCCACCAGTCAAGGATAGCCCCAGGATGTACTACACCCTCCAGTTAAGCGCACTCTTGTATCAAGCAAGTTCCTAAAAGCATCAGAGAAACTAGGACGGGTACGGGTATGGTCCCCAGTGAGGCACTGCCACATTGCACTTGCACAAAGCTGGTCAAAGACTCCACAGATCTGGTTGATACAGCAGTGGCCAAAATGAGAAGCAGAGCTGAGGAGACATGATAGACCACTAAAGAAGTGTCTAATACCCCACAATTCAGTTCTTTTTTTTTTTTAAATAGGCTCCTGCCCAGTGTGGATCCCAACACGGAACTTGAACTCACAACACTGAGATCAAGACCTGAGCTGAAATCAGATGCTTAACTGACTGGGCCACCCAGATGCCCCCACAATTCAGTTCTTTTGACTTGTATTTTTATTATCTGTTTAGGTGTCTGTCTCAACTGCTTAAAATGAAGATTTCTAAGAAGCAAAAGTTGAGGCTTACTCTACTCGTACCCCCCACGGGAGATGGAGCACCTACCACAGACAAACGATGACCAAATGCAAGTCACCCTATTTCAGATTAGTCTGATATCCCATGCTCAGATGGAAACAGCGACAAGAACCACCGTGTTCCAGGACATGGTGTCGTGCCTCTCCTGTGAACCATGCTTAGGGAATTTGATCCTCTGCCTCATATATGCTGCATTCCCCAGCATGTGATGACCTCCAGCCTCAGCCAGGAGAGAATCTGTTCTTTAGAGGGGGTTTTTAGAGAGCAGTGGGGGTAGAGAAGCAGGTACTTCACCTTCACCTCAAGAGAAAAGAGAGATTTCAGAGAGCCACCTTAAGAATGTTGTATGTGTGTGTCCTCTGGAGTTTGGGGGGACCCGAGGTGTGAAACCTGACACATGCCTGATAGTCACAAAACAGAGGATGCATTGCCATGGTCACTGTGTGGCCAAAGAAGAGAGAACGGTGGGGCTGCACTATGAGTAAACTGCACTTTGACAGATGGCGGGACAAGAATATATGTTAAGTTTTTTCCCAAGAGCTAAGTGGAATCTTGGAGGGCCTTTGACACCCCAACAAGGAAAGTCTATGTGAAGAGAGATGTAAAACACATTTTGTAAACTTTCAACTAGGGTTACTCATCAAAGAAATCTTAGGGAAAACACAAAGGCAAAAGAAGCCCCGAGGTAAGAAGGCATGCTGCCTCTCGTTCTCTTTAAACTCATTTTGGGGGCACCAGGAACCATTGCAAGCAAACATTATAGGTTTCCAGGCCCAAAGTAGTAGTAAACTAAGGCAAGAGAGAAAATCAGATGAGTTATGAATTCCGAGTTTTATTTATGCCACTGAACCAAACACATTGATTAGTAGAAGGGTGTTGTTCGTGGTTCGGGCCTTTATTTTTTCTTTTTTTTTTTTCTTCTCAGAGTAATTAGAAAACCTACGTGGCCTCCCTGATATTTCATCCATTGGGTAGAACATCTCTAGTCTACCAGCAGGGTTGAAATAGATGGAATCTAAAACACAAGGCAAACAAACAAACACACACACAAATAAAACAGACTTTTAAATACAGAGAACAAACTGGTGGTTGCCAGAGGGAAGGTGGGTGGGAGACGAGTAAAACAAATAGAGGGGATTAAGAGGTACAAAATGTCAGTTATAAAATAAATAAGTGGTGGAGATGAAAGGAACAGCATAGGGAATATAGTCAATAATATTGTAATAACGTTGTTTGGTGACAGATGGTGACTATATTTATGGTGGTGAGCACTGAGTAATGTATAGAATTATTGAAGCAACATGTTGTGCACCTGAAACTAATATAACACTGTGTGTTAATTATACTTCAATAAAAGAAAGAAAGAAAGAAATGGGCCATGGGGAAACTCTCTTCTGCTGTCACTATATTGAGTCCAACAAATTCAATACATCTGTAAGAACTCTTTAATACTCGTTTGATGACTACATGCATGAATAAATTAATTAAGTCCCAGTTGAAAACTTCTGATATTGTCAATGTAGGAATTCACTGAAGTCAGATTCCAATAAACTCAGTCAGAAATCCCTACAAAATTGGCACCTTAACTGGAATGATTATAAACCTGGTAACCATGTAGACATCATGCCTTCATAGACCCCAAATTAAATGCATGTACTTCATTAATTAAGAGGAGGTATATCTCAAAATGTGAGATACAGGAAACGTGGGCAAATTATGCAATTATTCTGCCTTTCTCCTAAAAAGCACTTTGATGTAAACAGATCTCATTAAGAACTGGTAAAGGGAGAGGTAAAATGAGTAGAGGAAACTTTATGAAATCTAATCTTTTTTTTTTTTTCCAACTGAGGAATGATTTATAAAAGTCAGATTAATCAGAAAACAAAATTGAAAATACCGAGTGGTTGAAATTAAAGATAAAGGGGTGGCCGGGTGGCTCAGTTGGTTAAGCATCTGCCTTTGGCTCAGGTTATAATCCCAGGGTCTAGGTTTGGAGCCCCAGGTTGTACTCCCTGCCAAGCTTCTCCCTCTGCACCCCCCCTCATTATCTCAAATAAATAAAATATTTAAAAACAAAAACAAAGGAAGGGAAAATACATTTGGAAGAGAAAGTGGCATGCAAATTATTTTTCATATTTTACCTGTAATTTTGTTCCTGTATTGACTGAACCTTTTCCTCCTGACACATCCCCTGGACTCCATTTCATTTCTTAACTCCAAAGGAATCAGCCACTCATTCATTCAATGTACCATTTTATTTCTCTGTTCTGACTAATATTCATTTGAACATCTGCTGCAGAACTTATCATGTAACAAGAACAAAATCATTTATATGTAAGTATTCTTTGCTTTTCCTCTCCCATTACCTCTTGTTCTTCTCCCTTTCTAAGGAAAAAGGATATCTTCTGACGAGTTCTTGGAACATTTTTTGTAGTGCAGAATTTAAGTAATATGTTGACTTTCCTAAGGAAAGCTGTCAGAATTTAGGAATGGATTTTATTTCTGGGGGATCTCTGCTCAGTTGGGTACATCAAATGAGGTTTTTGCGAAGGAGGCAGTAGTCAGGATTATTTAGTGGAAGGCAAGATATGATTAGAAGATATCAGTATGGCTGTGGTTGTGTAGATGAAAGAGAGGAAGGGAATTGGGACAATGGCCAAAAGAACGGCATTGGGTTTCAGCAAAGAGAGAGTTGGGTTTGGTTGGGAATCTGAGAGTGAGAGACAAAGAGAAAGGCTGTGTAGTAACTGTAAGTCTGAGAAGACTGAGGAACGGTAGAAATGATGAAAGGAGGTTTGAAAAAATATTGGTGTGGGTTATGAAGCTACTTCTATTCATATTCTCTGAGAGGTGAAAGTTGTGACAGACACAGTTTAATTCCTTCTTTTTTCTCTGATTAAAAAAAAAAAAACAGCAGGTAAGAAAGATCTTGATCTGAGTAGCTTCACCAGCCTCAAGACACAAATCAGTCCCTGCACTAACATTGCTCTTGGCCAGTGATTGCTATAAACTTGAACATTGAGTCCTGGGTCTGACTGGTAGGTGTAGTGGGAAGTCTGACTGAGACAGGAAAAGGGCCTGCATTCCTGAATAAAAGTACCAACTTACTAAAGAAAACACCATTTTCCTCCTCTTCTTCCTTCTTTTCTTGTGCCTTGAAGGAGAACTGATGGGTAAGGCTGCAGCAGCCATCTTGGGCCATGAAGATAAAGGCCGAGAAATTACTTAGAGACCTAAGCATTGACTAATTATTGAATTAACTGATTAGTTATTGAGCCACTGAATAAATGCCAGTGACCACTACTTTAGGCTCTTCTATAATGTGAGAAAAATAAACTCCTATTTGTTTAAAACACTATAGATGGGTTTTCTACTACTTGTCACTGAATGCATCCCTAACTAATTGACTAAAGATCCCGCTTTTGTTAACTGACAGTATTTCTAGGAATGGATAGAACATCACCTGAAGCCAGAACTGCTAGCAACCCTAGGATTTATTAGCATCATTACCACAATGCATTATAATAAATCATGTGCACATGTATACCTCCCATTACGAGACCCTCAAGAAGGATTGCATTCTGTTAATCTGCCTATCTCCAATCTTATCACAAGTACGAGGCACATTGTGGCAGCTTATTAAATGCTGGCTGAGTAAATGGATACAATTGAGGTTAATCTGAGGACAGAGTAATAAAAGAAGAACCAACAGCTATGGTATAAACAAGTTCTTCAAAGCCAACTCAGAAAAGCTTTCATTTCAATCCATACCTTTCTTCCTAACTTTAATCATTTGAACTACATAAATTTTGAAATAAATTGAAATAAATTAACTTTGAATTTTCTAAGTTCTAGATTTCCAAGTCCATCTTCCCTACATACCAATACCAACCACCCAACCCTCCCCCATTTAGATTTGCTTAGGTGATAATTCAAACCACTGGATAAATAAATAACAGCTTACATCATACTTTTTACATTCTTTTTTTCTATGTGACAGGATGCTTGAATCAAAATACTGATTTGCAAATTCTGCATAAATTTACATGTTATGTTCAAACATCCTTAACACTAAGCTTGTAAAATAAAACCCAATTAATTAATTAGTGCAACCTACTGCAATTGTATTTAAACCCAATATTCACAGCATGACACAAAGTGTATTTTTAAACCAATTAATTAAATCACATTCCAGTTCTGAAAGAGCAGGCACATAAAGACAAAGAGCTAGTGACAGACATGGAAAAAGAAATAGAACCAGAGGAGGCTGGGACTCCCCTATGGATTCAAATTTAATATCAATACTAGAAGTCTAAAAATCAGAAATATGCATTAGAATGTTGAAGATCCTAAGTCATCAGCAACTGTTCCGATGTAATAAGAAGAGGTCTATTCTGGATAAAACAAGGGACAATTTATTCTCAGTGCAGTTCTACATAAGTTATATTGCTAGATATTACACAAGAATTGGGTTCTCTCTCCAGATTACTATTGTAATTGCTGCTGTGACGGCAGCCCACATGAATGCCTCTCTTTCCTCAACTATTACCGTTGTAGTTACTATCACACGATTTTCCACTTAACCATTCTACAATTACTTTATGTATGCTATAATCTCTCATTGATTTAATCATAATCTCTACAAAGTCCAGGATTGTGCCCTATGTTTCTGTAGTCCCATGACTCCCTAGCAGTGCCTTGAAGGACAGGTGTGCAATAACTTGAATCAGAAAGGCCTTCTTGAGCTATGAAGAATAAAACATTTAAGAGCCACATGGAGATCATTCAGTATTGTTTGTAAGTGACTGATAAGCTAAGGGACAATACCATAGGACTTTTGAGGAAATCACACCATAGAAGCAGACCCGTCCATTGGCCATTAGTGGAACAAGTTGAAATGAATAACTTCACAGTTTAAAAAAGCAGAGGAAATTATGGACAAAACGATGAAAGATGAAGAATTATGAGGCAGAATTAAGAGTTATAAAGAAATTAACAGTGAGCATTCCACAACAAAAATTCAAATATCTAAAATTAACAGTTCAATAGATAGGTCAATAGCAGTTTGAACACAGCATGTTGAATAAACTCAAAACAAATAAAAAATATCAAAACTGAAGCACAAAAAGAAAATAATGATAATAGACGAGAGACTTCAGAACATGTTGGGCAAAACAAAAAATATAATGTTTATGAATTTAGAGAACATGAAATGATTGAGAAAGGGATGGGGTAGAACAATTATTGTAGAAATAACAGCCAAGAATTTTGTTTATTCATTGAAAAGTCATAAACCTATAGAATCATGGAGCTCAGCAAACTCCAAGATAAATACAAAGCAAAACAAAACAAAACACCACATACCGAGGCTCATCTTGGTAAAATTGCTAAGCACTTAAGTAAACGAGAAAAATCTTTAAAGTAGGGAACAACCTTCAAAGGATAGTAATAAAACTGACTGACTACTTTCAAAACAACTTCACAACAATAAAAATATCTTCAAAGAGAAGACAATGGAATGACATCTAAGTATTGAAAGAAAGTAAGTGCTAACCTAGATCTGTGTATTCACCAAAATATTCTTTAAAAACGATTTCAAAATGTGCTCCAGATTTTTTTAATGATAGAATTCGATGCCAACAGACAATTAAAAGGGAATTCCTCAAAAGAAGGAAAACTTTCCTAGACAAAAAAATAAAAATAAAAAAGGGCAGGAAATAATGAAGCACTGCAGAAAAGACAAATATATGAAGAATTAAACATAAAGTAATTGTGATTACCAAAAACAATATCTCTAATGACTTACAGAATTTAAAATATTTTTATGTGACACTATGTGTCAAAGTAGTACAAATGCTGTGAAGGAGTTAAATAGAATTAAAGAGTACAGATGTTTTAGACAGTTTTAGAACTGTGTGTTGAAAGTTGAAAATCAGAATTGGTCTGGTATATGACAAGGATGCATATTGAAATCTTCAGGGTAACCAGAAAAAAGCAGAAATTATATATATATATATATATATATATATATATATGTATATATATATATAAAATCTAGCAAGCTAATAGAAGGAAATAATAAATAATAGCATTTTGATTACACAAAATGAGGTCAAGAAGAATGGGGATCAAGACTATCAAACAGACGGGCTAAAGTACAGGTATTATAAGATGACAGACTATCTTTATTGCATTAAATGCATATGAGCCGAACACTCTAGTATTACAATGAAAAATTAAGTGTAGGGCTGATAACAGTGAACTTTACAGAACGCTACTTTACAAGAGACACACTTTAAATATAACACAGAAAGACTGCAGTAGAAGAGTGGAAGAAAACATACCATACAGTACTTCACAACAATGACAGAAAGTTGATTTAGCTGGCTTAGATATACTAATATTGGACAAAGTAGGCCTTCAAAGCAAAAAAACATTGTTAGAGATTAAAACTAAGAAAGATATTATAAAATGATTAAAAGTCAGTTCAACAAGAAGATATCAGAATCTTCGATCTATATTCTCCCAATAACATAGCTTCAAAATATGAAAGCACACACTGACAGAACTAAAGAAGAAATGGATAGAGGTGCCTGGGTGGCTCAGGTCATGATCTCAGAGTCCTGAGATCCAGCCCTGCATCTGGCTCTTCACTGAATAGGGAGCATGCTTGAGATTCTCTCTCTCCCTCTCCCTCTCCCTATGCCCCTACCTCTGTCTGCATTCTCTCTCTTTCTCTCTCAAAAATAATTAGTTAATTAATTTTTTAAAAAAGAAAAAAAATTAGAAATGTTAAAAATGCAAACTCAATACATTTTTTAAAGCATGTAATATAAAAAATAATCAACAAAACCAAACGTTTGTGTGTTTTTTTGAAAACCCTACAAGGCTAATTAAGAAGAGAGAAAATACAAATTACCAATAGCAAGAGTGATCAAAGAAAAATCATTACAAGTCCTGGAGATACTACAAATTATGCTGTAAATAATTTTATGCCAACAAAGAGCAATTTGGATGAAGTGGATAAATTGTTTTGAAATTATTTTATTTTTAAAGCCTTTCCCTTAAAGAAAATCCTACACCCGGAGGACGTATTTTGTGAATTCTTCCAAATATTTAATAAAGAATAACAATGATTTTACACAAGCATTTCCAGGGAGTAAAAAGACAGAAAACACTTCCCAACTACTTTAATGAGGGAAACACAATTTTACACCAAACTCTGGAAAGGGTATTAGAAGTAAAAGAAGATATAGATTAATTTTTCTATAAATATAGATGCAAAAATCCTAACCAAAGTATCAGCAAATGGAACAATATATTTTTAAAAATATCATGATTAAGTGAAGTTTATTTTAGGAAAATAAGAGTAAGAAAACATTTTAAAATTAAATATTGTAATATATCACATCAACAGAATAAAAAAGAGTAAAATATACTACAAATCTGTATATGCAGAAAATTCATTTAATTGAATTTAACACCCCCTTCATGATCAAAACTCTAAGCAAAATAGAAATCAAGAAACATACTTTCATCTGATAAGTAGCTACCAAAAATCCTACAAGAACATCATATTTAATAGTGAAATATTGAATCCTTCATGAGACTGGAATTGAGTTAACTTAAGGATACCACATAAATTCAACAATCTACTGAAAGTACTTGCTAGTGAAATAAAATAAGAAAAAATAATCATTAAAAGAGATTTGAACTGGAAGGGAAGAAAGAGAACCTTTATTATTTGCATAATATATGATTATATACCTAGAAAATCCAAAAGAATACACAGGTACTCAAGTAGAATTAATAACCGATAATACAAGGTCACTGAACTTTGAATCCATAAAAAAATTGTGTTTCTATAAACCAGCAATAAAGAAATTAAAAATGGCATTTTAAAAACTGATATTATTACAATAACATCAAAAATATCAAATACTGAAGTATAAATAAAATGAAAGACTTCTACACAAAAAACTACAAAATATTATTTATTTATTTATTTATTTATTTATTTTTTGATATAGGTTCCAGCACGGAGCTCAACATAGGGCTTGAACTCATGACCCTGAGCTCAAGACCTGAGCTGAGATCAAGAGTCAGACACTTAGCCAACTGAACAACCTAGGTGTCCCAAATTACAAGACATTACTAAGTGAAATTAAAGACCTAAATATCTAGCGAGCTGGCCACACTGACAGATTGAAATACTCAATTTTTAGAAATAAAAGTACTCTCCAAAATGCTCTATAGATTCATGCAATCTCAATCAAAATCCCAGAAAGTTTTGCTTTTGTTTTTTTTAAATTTATATGGAAATGCAGAGGGTCAGGAATATCCAAGGAAAATGTTTGAAAAAGATAAAAACCAAAAGATATATGATACCAAATAGAATACCAATTAATAAAATGTGGCAATGGCGCAAAGAGAGATAAATGGAAAATTGGAAGAGATGGGTCAAAAAACACAAATACACATACATAAATGATTGCTTTATGACACAGATGGTATTGCGGTACAGTGGGGGAAAGACAGGTATTTCAATAAATGAGTCAGTTGGATATGCATATTGTTTAAGTGCCTTGACTTTTTCTTAACATTGTATCAGTTCCAGATGGATTACAGATTATAACGTGAAAAGTCAAATGTTAAAGTTTTTAGAAGGAAATACAGAAAAACAGTTCATAACATTAGTATGAACAAAGATTTCTTAAATAAGACAAAAAGATAAATGTCATTTAACAAAGATGTTAAAAGGTACTATATTAAGATTCAGAACTTGTGAAGACACCATTAATGGAGAAATAAGACAAACTATACGGTGGAAGATGTTTCTAACTGATACACTAAATGGAGGACTTCCATCCAAAACATGTAACAACTCCTAAAAGCATTAAGAAAAGGACAGTAAAGGGTTTCTGGGTGGCTCAGTCCTTAAGCGTCTGCCTTCGGCTCGGGTCATGATCCCAGGGTCCTGGGATCGAGCCCCGCGTTGGGCTTCCTCTCCACAGGAGGCCTCCTCCTCCCACTCCCCCTGCTTGCATTCCCTCTCTCTCTGTGTCTCTCTCTGTCAAATAAATAAATACAATCTTTAAAAAGAGAAAAGGAAAAGGGCAGTAAACTGGATAGGAAAAAAATGGACAAAAGAATTGAAAAGAATCTTTATAAAAGAGGATATAAATAACCAATAAGTATGTTAAAATTGCTTAACTTATTAGTCTACAGGGAATACAAATTAAAACCACAGTATGTCACCAGTTCTCCCCCACCAGAGTAGCTAAGATTAAACAAACCAAAAGGTACTCTCCAGTATTAGCAAGAATGCAGAACACCCAGAACTCTCATACACGGCATGTGGGAGTGAAAATTGATGCAATGACTTTGGAAAACTGTGCGGTGATATCCACTAAACTTATGCGCAACTTTGATTTACCAATTTCACTTCTAGAAAATATCCAAGAGACATGTATACATTCATTCTCCAGAAAAGATAAGTACGATAATATTCATAACTTGAAATAGCCCCAAATGCTCATGAGCACTAGAAGGCACAAAGACACTGTGGAACATTCACAGTGGAATACTATACGGTAATGAAGAGGGCATGAACTGCATTATGTAAAAGAATACATATTGTTTGACTCCTTTCTTACATAAGTCAAAAATGGGAGAATTAACCCTTGGTGTTTACTTTGCTAAGCCAGTTCACTTGTTAGATTCTGATTGCAGGGGTGGGCATGTTTACCTTATAAAATTCATTTTTGGATGTATGCACTTTTCTGTTATGTATGTTATACATTATTAAAAAGTTCAAAAAATCGATGACAGCACATACGTAGGCTAATATTGCATGAAGAGGACGTGCATAATTACAGTGATTATACTCTGTCCAGTATTTGTGTGTAAGACACTCATAGAACTTTATCTATTTATATAATTGAATTACACAAAAGGCAAGGGAGTTGAAATTGTTACCCCCAAGGTTTCCAGGGAGACAATTAAGGACTACAGAGCTTAAGAACTTTGTCAAAGAGCTGTAACTCAGAGTACATGATCTCCCTACCATGTAATTCTCCCTCCTAAAAGTTATGAAATTCTAGAGCTAATCCAGGGGGCAATAAGGTATAAAAACGTTAATTCGATATTGTCACAGAGTGGGTACTCCGGAAGATCAAAACCTGTGAAAGAAACGGGAGGAAGCACTGGACAGAGGAGAAAGATAAACTTCAATGCAAACCCAATAAAGCCTCAGCCAACCCGGCAGGGAGGCCATCACTGTGTTCCTCGCCCATCCGTCCCTCGCTCTCCCATCATTATCCCTCACTGATAGATGTGAATACCTCTCAGTTCCCAGATGCAGGCTGCCCTGAGAAGGATGTGATGTTGGGGGCTTGCTGTGCAAGAAGCGACTCTGTAGCTGAAGCCCCTCCCAAAGCACAGACAGCTGGAGTCCACCTGCTGACCACTCTCTCCACACTGGGGAGCAAGCCCTTCCATGAAGGAAGAACTAGGCAGCTCATCTCCAGGCCTACCAAAAGTGTTCCAATGACCTGTTCTCTTCACCCTTACAACCATGCATGTGCTCAGTTCAAGGTCTTTGCCAGGAACACTCTTCCTTCAGTGACTCATCTGGGTCTTACCTTCTTTAAGTATTCCTTCAACTATCACCACTCAATGAGGCCCAACCTGAACATTATATGCGAAATTGCAACCAACTCCCATCCCCTGCTCCACAACCTCTCTACCTTTTTCTGCTTGCTTCATTCCTTGGCATGTATGTGCATATATGCACATATACCATCTCTTAGCATATTCCATCATTTACTTATGTTTTACTTTATACTGCTTATTATTGGCACCTCTTCCTCCTAAAACACAAGCTCCACAAAGACAGGAAGCTTTGCTTTGTTTACTGATGGGTTCCTAGAGTAGTACTCAACACATAGTAGGTCTTAATAAATGTTTGTCAAATTAAATTGAGTAAAAGTGTATCCTTACCCCTGAACATGCATCCACTAGTAAAACATGATTAAAATCAACATCAAAAGAAAAGGAAATTACAGCTTCCAGTGTGAGGACTGAGGAGGACGCCTGCCTGTTAGAAAGAGGAGGTGAAGTGTTAAATAATTGTATCATTAATTAGATTAATTAATTAATTTTCCCTAAGAGATTCTTTACCCTGCGTGTCACTGACTAGGAAAGTAGGAAGGACATAAAGGACTGTCACAGCAGCAGGCATAATGTACAAGCCTCTAAAAATCTCTTCCTGGACATTTTTCTTTTCAGTTTAAGATAGAGCAATTCCTATCTACAGTCAGAGTTAAGTAAGAGATAATAAAAACACAGAAATATTGGCATTGTAGGAAAAGGTTAAAAATACAATTATCTGTTCTAAGGAAAATATAATAGAGTAAGTTTATTATATATCAGTTATAGTATTAAGTCCTTTTCCTAAATTATCTCATTTAATATTCACATTTCTATGAACTAGGTACTATCATTATCCCATTGCTATTTAATTTATATTATCCTAACATTATAATGTAAAATTATTATTTTCACAGGTTAGAAAATCAAAGAGTAGAAAGATTAATCAAGGTCACAGAATTAGTCCCCAGTGAGCCAGAATTTGAACCCAGGCACTCTGACTGCAGAGTCCATAACCACCCTGCTTTGATTCCCCAAGCCTCTCCATGGTCCACACCACTTCCAACTGGACTTCACATGAATGCAAATCAACTTCTCTTACGATAAACCAGTAACATATTGGAGTGTATCTGGTTAGCATGCAGTGTTGCCCTGACTAATACAGAGGGAAGTTAGCATTTTGAATATTTCTATATTGTGATTTGCCCACACAGGAATGAACCCTGCCTGATGCTCTGTCCTTCCAAACCCTTCCCAGACCTCCCTCAAAGGTGAAGCTAACTAGAACCATTGACGTCCAACTTCTTAATTACTGTGGATTTCATTCGCATATATATTTTCTCTTTACATACCATTATAGTTGGGGGTTATGTGGCTCTAAATGAAGAATTCTCAGTGCAGGATTGTCCCAGATATAACTCAGCTTAGTGAGATTCCTTACTATGATGTAGATTTTTCTCATTCTCAATGTCAAAGGAAAGCAAACCAGTAGACAATTGTAGCTTTTTCTCACCTCTCTCTCTTCCTGTGAGATCTAACTCTTTCCTTCAAGGTCTAGCTGATAAATTCTCTTATTTAATATTAAAAATCAGTATCTTTCTTTTGCTCTATTCCTCTTCTGATCAAGATTCCCCATGCTCACTTTCACATGTATCCAATTAGCCTGCACTTAGTCTCAGGGTCACAACTACTGTAACACGGCCTGGGAAATGTCACCTTTGGCTGGGCACCCATGGGCCCAGCCATCACTCAGGGTGATGAGTGTTCTTCTTTTAGAAGTTCTTCTTTTAGAAGAACACCCTGAGTGATGGCTGGGCCCATGGGTGCCCAGCCAACAATGTTCTCTGATATGAAGTAGAAAGGGGAGAAGCAGTTTTGGAGTCAACCCCCAGTCTCCATCATCCTTGCATTTACCTTTTGGAAAATGTTTGTTCGTATAAAAAGATGAGCATTCCTTCCTCCCCTCACCTTCTCCACCACCATTGACTGAGAATTCTCTTGTGGAGCAGTAGATGGTCTAGTTTATTTTGCTTAGTTTTATTTTTCCTAAGGCTGTTGAGCTCCCATGATTTGAAACATTGTTGAGAGGGTGGGGAGGGATGGTTGGAATAAGCTTGACTAGAGAAGATGAAGAATTTGGAAGATGGGGGAGAAAAAGAAAAGAGAATGAGACAGCTATCCTAGGTAGAGGAAAGCTAGAGAAACAGAAATGGTTAAAGGCCTATTGTCTCGTTTCATTTGTTTTTGAAACTGTACTGTGCAAGCTGCTATATGATTGTTTTCTTCATCTTCCCCTGAAAATAAAAGTAAAATATCCATAGTCCTTTTGGATTTTTTTTTCAACTGGAAAAGGTTGTTTTTATTTATTTTTTTAATTTAAATTCAATTAATTAATATATAGTGTATTATTAGTTTCAGAGGTAGAGTTCAGTGATTCATCAGTCTTACATAATACCCAGTGAGTCCTTTTGGATTTTTAAATATTCCTTTGTGTTTAGGGAGAATTTTACAAATGCGAAATTGACTTTAGGGAAGGTGTGGAGCAAAAGAGTTAAGTCAGACTAGCTATGTAGGAATAATATGCAAACATATTTAGGTAAAAAAAAAAATCTCTTATACAGGCCTTTTGAGGATTTTTACACCATTTTCTTAAACTATAATTAACCAAAGGACAGGTACTGTTCTGTTTTATGTACATTATTATAATATACTTATATTCCAGAGACCCTATGG
The DNA here is from genome assembly GCF_003265705.2 of Callorhinus ursinus. NCBI lineage: Eukaryota > Metazoa > Chordata > Mammalia > Carnivora > Otariidae > Callorhinus > Callorhinus ursinus. Next base: position 43,050,990 of record NW_027397073.1, read on the forward strand.
GGCTGATTTTATTTTATCCTATTTTATGGATGAGAAAACTAAAACTTCAAGATGAAGTAATTAGCCCAATATTTCACAGCCACTAAGTAGCAAAGCAAGAATTTTAACCTGGAAGCTGTATAATGCCTGTAACTTTCTCTTCCTACATTTTCCACATATGCAAGTCAACAACCTAATTAACTGACATCATTTTGATGGGCTTTATTTCCATTCACACTAAATTAATGAAAAGCTGATATATATGTCCATATATTGCTGATACATTTCAGCAAAAATTGTTAAGCAGCTTCTGTGTGCCAGGGACAATGCTAAGGTCAGGGTAAAGATAAAGAAGACATTGTCTAAGACCTTGAGAAGCTCACAATTTTGCAGAAATAAACTGAATCATATTTTGCATTTTGTCATTTGCTATAACATGTTATTTTTCAAAAAGTCCACTTGGAAATGTAAATAATGATAGTAATAACTGATCACAAAACACAAAGTGAAATGCAATATAAAACATCACTTGACCTGACCATTTTTATAATTCTTAGATAGGTTTCCAACATAATATGTCAGGTATGAGACTGTGACTAGCAAAGTTAATTTTGTTCTATTACCTCTAAAAGATGATGGCCTTAACAAATATACATACTTCCGAGTACATACATATTGCCTTCATCAATAATCTTCTGGAAACTATTCAATCAGCAGTTAACTCATCTATGAACTAAACTATGAAAGTGATACATTAGCTGGAATGCTAAGTAGCCCTGACTAGTATGAGCTCACATGTCACATAGACGAAAATTCAAAATGTCCCAAAGTCCCGGAGAAAGGATAAGCGAGAAGTACTTAGCTGGCTCTATTAGACTGTCTTTTTTGATTAGCTATGTCAAAGTACTTCAGGCAGGTTTAATCATATGCTTCTCTTTGACTCTACTTCTCCTAGCTTGCAGCGCTTCACCTGGACGTAATATCCCCTCTCAAATCACTTTGACAGAGTCACTTTTGTAATGTTTTCCAAATACATCGCTACTGATATCAGTGGTAGCTATTATCCTTACTAAAAAAGAAAACATTGTCTGTAGCACAAGCAATAATGCCCACAGTTAGTCTCCTTGCAGTTTAGCAATGTTTGTTCTTTGTTCTCAATTCTGATTCATCTTAAGGATTTCATTTGGTGCTGTTTGTTGAAAGTGAACTTTGAAAATAATACAACTTCTATTCAAGAAGGTTTCTTCCCTGTTTAATCCAACATTTCCTGGAATGTCAGTTTTTTCTTCACCAAGATCATCCAGTAGTTTTCAAATTATGTGTAATGGAATTCATTTTTTTTTCCTTCAAAAACAATTCTTCAAAAGCACCCACAAACCATATATGAAAAGATGAACTGTTTGTTCAAGAAGTTAAACTGTTTATTGTTTGTTGGAGGATTCAATCACTGTAACCATAGGATTCTATACAGCAGTTTGATAATCACTTTTGTAGATATTTCTTGTGTAATTTGTGAAAAGTATCACACTATATTTGTATATAGTGTGACTTCCCCTTTAGATGCCAATACTCTTCAATTTATGGATCTTTTACAACTTTGTAAACTTGGGATAGGTGGAGTCAGATGGAACTAGACTCAAACTCTGATTCCACTGCATGCTTATTGTGTGACCTTGAGCAGTTTATTTATTTTTTTTTAAGATTTTATTTATTTATTCATGAGAGACGGGGAGAAAGAGAGAGAGAGAGAGAAGCAGAGGGAGAAGCAGGCTCCCAAGGAGCAGGGAGCCCGATGCGGGACTCGATCCCAGGACCCTGGGATCATGACCTGAGCTGAAGGCAGACACTTAACCATCTGAGCCACCCAGGCGCCCAACCTTGAGCAGTTTATGCAAACTCTGTGTTTTTTACCACTTTTTTACCACTATTGTGGAATGAACAACCTTTCTGATATATGGCAGTTTTGAGGAGTAATGAGGTCAACCTCAGCAGATCTCTGACACTCACCAAAGCTATCTGGAAAGACCTTGTTTCCACTACACTATTGTGTATACACAACACATACTAAAGGATCGTTCAGACCACAAAATGTAAAGAAAAAAAAATGTAGCTGCACTAGTGTCTTCGCTAATCTATTGGTTCTCAGAAATTGGTTGAAAGCCACTGGCTTTCTTTAAAGCACATTTCCATTGAAAGTTACAATTTTTGCCACAACTTAACTGCCTCTTCAACTTTCACAAAAGCTTTATCTCACTTGACAAGAAATGTCTGAACTTTGTTGGCGGGAGTTGGTACAACCACTATGGAAAAAAGTATGAAGGTTCCTCAAAATATTAAAAATAGAACATACCATATGATCTAGCAATCCTACTTCTGAATATATATCCAAAAGAAATGAAAACAGGATATCAAAGAGATATCTGGACTCCCATGTTTATGCAGCATTATTCACAATAACCAAGATATAAAAACAACATAAGTTTCCATCAATAGGTGAATAAATAAAGATGTGGATAAAGAATGGATATAATGGAATATTAATCAGCCATGACAAAGAAGGAAGTCTTGCTATTTGCAACAATATGGATGAAACTTGACAGCATTATGCTGAGTGAAATAAAGTCAGACCAAGAAAGACAAATATTGTGTAATATGTGGAATCTAAAAATTTCAACTCATAGAAACAGAGTAGAATGGCAGTTACCAGGGGGCAAGGCAGGAGGTAGGTAGGTGGAGGAAATGGAGAAATGTTGGTCAAAGAGCATAAATTTCAGTTGGAAGATGAATAAGTTCTGGGGATCTAATTCACGCACTGTGATTAGAGTAAACAATATTGTATTATACACTTGAAAGTTGCCAAGAGAGTAGACCATAAATGTTCTCCCACTGATAATTATGTGACATGATGGAGGTGTGCATTCATGCTTCACAGATAATCATATTGCATTACATAAGTGTATCAAATGAACATGTTGTACACCTTAAACTTACACAATGTTATATGTCAGTTATATCTAAATGAAACTGGGGGGAAAAGACCCAATGGGAAAGTTTAAAAAGAAATATTTGAATTGTTTGAACCATTTATTTTTTTTAAAGATTTTATTTATTTATTTGAGAGAGCAAGAATGAGAGAGAGAGAGAGAGAGCACATGAGAGGGGGGAGGGTCAGAGGGAGAAGCAGACTCCCTGCTGAGCAGGAAGCCTGATGTGGGACTCGATCCCGGGACTCCAGGATCATGACCTGAGCCGAAGGCAGTCGCTTAACCAACTGAGCCACCCAGGTGCTTGAACCATTTAATGAAACAGTTTCAAAGTAACTTTCAATTCATACAAAGGAATTGGTATATTTTTATGTCACATATATATTTTCCTCTCTAGCCTTTAAATATAATACAATTTCTATATTATAACAGCACATATTTTATTGTAGGTTCTACTTTTCTCTATGCTTTTATCATCTATCTACTGTGGCTTTTCCTGTAATCATGGCAATTTGTAAGTATCCTATAGTAGTTTGGGTATGTCTGTGATGAAGGTATTTATGTCATACCTGCCATTTTTGAAGTCAAGTACACACTGGTTTAATAATTTTATAAAATAGATGCCAAATCTTTGTCTAATCTCAGTTGAGTTCACATGTTAAAATGCTTAAATGACAACATAACTTTCAAAGAAAGAAGATAAAATATAGACGAATATGCAATGTCTTTCTTTTGTTGTTGTTTTCTAAACCGTTTTTATTGCAGCATATCTCTTGGAGAGTATTTCATCCTAATGTTTTCAGAAATATCATACTCTTGTTTTGTTTTATTTCTAATAAGTTTATATTTAGAACAGTTTTAGGCTCACAGCAAAAATGAGTGGATGGTGGAATTCCCATACAACCCCTGTCTCCCCTCATATTCCCACGACTTCCCCCACTATCAACACCCCTCACCAGAGTGGTAAATTTGTCATAGCCAATGAGCCCACACTGACATGCAGTTAGCACTCATATCACTCTATAGTTTACATTAGGGGTCACTCTTGCTATTGGACATCCTATGGGTTTTGAAAAATGTATAATGACATGTATCCACCATTGTAGTATTATACATAATGGTTTCCCTCATTTAAAAATACTCTGTCTATTCATCTTTCTTCATCTCCCAGCCCTTGGCAACCACTGGTCTTTGTACAGTCTCTATAACTTTCCTTTTTCCAGAATGCCATATATTTGAACCACACAGCAAATAGCCTTTTCAGATTGGCTTCTTTCACTTAGTAGTATGCATTTAAGGTTCATCCATGTCTTCCATGGCTTGATAGCTCTTTTTCTTCTTTCTTTCTTTTTATTTTTTTAATTTTTTTTTTTTAGTGCGGAAAGCTATTCCATTGGCAGTGATATTCCATCCACAGTTTATGTATCCATTCACCTACTGAATGACATTTTGGTTGCTACCAAGTTTGGGTAATTATGAATAAAACTGTTATGAGCATCTGTGTGCAGGTTTTTGTTTGGATATAAGTTTTCAATTTATTTGGGTAAAAAGAAAGAAGAGTGATTGTTGGATTAGATTGGATTGTAAAAAAAAGTTCAGTTTTGTTAAAAAAAAAAAACTTGCCAAACTGTTTTTCAAAGTAGTTGCACCATTTTGCTTTCTAACCGACAATAAAGAAGAGTAACTGTTCCTCCACATCTTTGCCAGCATTTGATGTTGCCAGTGTTTTGGCTTTCCATCATTCTTATGTGTGTAGCAGTATCTCATTATTTCAATTTGCAATTCTCTAATGGCAATGTGATACTGAACATCTTTTCATATTATTATTTATTATTATTTCATCTGTTTCATATTATTTGTCATATCTATATCTTTTATGAAGTGTCCAGGTCTTAGGACCATTTTTTAATGTTTGTTTTTTTTATTGTTTAGTTGTTTCCTTATTGTTGAATTTTAAGACTTCTTAAAGAGTTTTTGTGTATATTGGATAAGAGTTCTTTATCAGATCTGTTTTTTGCAAAGAGTTTCACCTTGCCTGTGGGTTTTCTGCTAATTCTCCTAACGTTGTCCTTCACAGAGCAGAAGTTTTTAATTTTAATGATGTCTAACTTATCAGTTATTTCTTTTATGCTCCCTGCCTTTGGTGTTGTATCTAAAAAGGCATCACTAAACCCAAGGTTGTCTAGATTTTCTCCTATGCTTTCCTCCAGGAATTTTGGGTTTGTCTTTTACATTTAGGTCTATGATCCATCTTGAGTTAACTTTTGTCAAACATGTAAGGACTCTACCTAGATTTAGTAGTAGTAGTGGTAGTGGTAGTGGTAGTAGTATTTTGCATATGGACGTCCAATTATTCCAACACCATTTATTGAAATGACAACTGTCCCACCATTGTATTGTCTTGACCCTTTATCAAAGATCAGTTGGCTATTCTTATGTAGGTCTATTTCTGGGCTATTTTGTTCCATTGATCTATTCTTTTGCTAATACAACAATGTCTTGATTATAATGTCTTTATAGTAAGTCTTGAAGTTGGGTAATGTCAATCCTCTGACTTTGTTCTTCTTGCCCAATATGGAGTTGACTATTCTGGGTCTTTTGCCTCTCCATATAAACTTAAGAATCATTTTTGTCAACATTCATAAATTAACTTGCTGAAATTTTGATTGAGATTACACTAAATCTACAAATCAAGTTGGGAGGAACTAACATCTTGACAACTTTTGAGTCTACCTATCCATGTAAAGAAATATCTCTCCATTTATTTGGTTCTTTGATTTCTTTTATCATAATTGTGTGGTTTTCCTCATGTAGATCTTACACATATTTTGTTAGATTTGGTTTTGTTTCTATAGACTAAAATAATCTCAACTTCTTAAATTTGTAAGGAACAAGATGGGGATAGTCAGGAAGTCCAGATCAAGGCTATAGAATCCCCCAAAGAACATATGTATACCCCAACCATAATGAAGGTGTACTAGATGGGGCACAGAATATAATACCAAAATGATAAGTTTAAATTCTAACAATATCTTTTATTAGCCACATGACCTTGCCTAAACTACTCAATAAATCAGAGTCTCAATAATATGGGAATAGCACTGCACCTTATATTTGATGTATGATACTTTATATTTTTTAAAGAAATGCATTTTTTCCATAAACATCACATATTTTTTTTATTATGTTATGTCAATCACCATACATTACATCATTAGTTTTGATGTAGTATTCCATGATTCATTGTTTGTGCATAACACTCAGTGCTCCATGCAGTACGTGCCCTCTTTAATACCCATCACCGGGCTAACCCATCCCCCCACCTGCCCCCCCTCTAGAGCCCTCAGTTTGTTTCTCAGAGTCCATAGTCTCTCATGGTTCATCTCCCCCTCTGATTTTCCCCCCTTCTAAAGAAATGCATTTTATAAAAACAGGATTGAAACATATGGTTTTGAATGAATGAATGAGGCCTAAGTTCAAATGATCATGTAATTGCGTCTAGGAAGAAAGGACTAGAGAATAGAGAACATAGAAAAAGATTTAAATAAAAAGCCCATATATCAATTCAAAGAGTCTGGGCAATAAGTGATCAAAACCTAGACCACAATCTATTAAACAGTTTTAGAGCTACTGCAAGAAAAATTGATTTTGAGCTACAGAGTGAGATACAGTGCCATAAACACTTTTTAATTGAAACCTAAACTATTGGGCAAATTGGTTGTATTTGGGAACATTAGAATCCAGGCTATATTAGTGCAGTGTGTTTTTCTATTTTATTTACTATTATATATTCAGCATATAGAAAATTACCTAAAACATATTATGCACTCAAAAAATTTTATTGAATGAACACATAAATTAAAGAACAAGATAACATGGCCAAGTTACTTTTAGAAGCTGGATATACTCACACTCTATTTTGGGTAAAATAAATCCAACATTTAGCACAGCCTAAATAGGATGATACTTCATCAGACTGGGAATCTTGACAGTCTTTATTATCAATATACTGGTTGATTGATGGCTCATAATGTATCTATCTATGTATCTATGTGCCATAATTGAGAAGTACAATAGTTTGAATTTGTCAAGTAAAAGTAAAAAGCAACTAGTAAAGAATAATCCTATTCTCTTCCCCTTGTTCTTCTTTCAGGCCCTAATGCATTACCTGCCTTTGGCTTTTGTTTCCTTCCATTATAAATAAATCGGTTTCCTTGGCTGCAAGCTAACATCTGATTACTTCCTAACTTTGAATAGCAAGGATAGTATTGACTCAGGATAATGACTTTCCTTGTGTTTTTTTTTCCTTTAATTTTCTTTATTAAGTTAAAAAACAGGCCACAATTTTAGAATTAAAAAAAGGAGCAAGATATAAAATACAAAAGATATTGCAAATCTTTCACAGAACAGCAAGCTGAATAGTGGTATTTCTTAAAAATAATGTGACAGAAAATCAGGGTTTTGTTAAGGACAGTAGATTAAAATGGGTTATTATCAGCATTTTAAAATTTCTCCCTGAACAATAAATCTAACATTTTTTAATAAAACTAATATCTTAAAATTATAAACACTCATTGAATGCTGTATAACAATTTGTTAGGTTTGTGCTATATATCTATTTTCATAACCAATCCTTATTTCTTTAAAGAGAGATAATAAATAGGTTTAAAGTATTCCTAGGGTCTGGGGGAAAGACAAGATACCCTATACTGAACACTATATGAACTTATGTTATAGTACTATAAAGGAATGGAATGGTTTTCATTAAGGATTTCCCTAAGAAATCATCAAGTAATTGTATTACCTACATGAATTACTAAATTGCTTCTCCATTCTGCCTTCCTTCACAGGTGCTTCTCACCACATGTGGATTGCTATGCTGATTATAAACCACTAATCTATTAAATAAACTGACTTTATGAACAAAAACTCGCACTTGAGAACTAAAAACTCAGAACTAAAAAGTCTGCATGCAAAGACTGGGCCAGGTGTTTACACTGTGTGGTGGGCTAGGTAAAAGCCTATCTACCTCATGGTTGAATCAGTTTCCAACGGCCAGTACTGCCAACTTCCACGTCAGTAATTTCTGGGAAATTTCTTCTTGAAAATTAAGTTTGGCTTTAAGAAAGAGAGATTTCCAAGGAAGTTAATTTAGATCTTTATAATAGATTCTAAAAACATTCATTCTCTTATAAGCTTCAAGTTCCTGGCTCTTTCTTTCTTTCTTTCTTTCTTATTTATTTATTTGAGATAAAGAGAGAGCATGCACACATGTGCAAGCTGGGGGGAGGGGCAGAGAGATAGGGAGGGAGAGAAACTCAAGCAGACTCACTGCTGAAGCATAGAGACTTATGCAGGGCTCGAACTCAGGACCCTGAGATCATAACCTGAGCCAAAACCAAGAGTCAGATGCTCAAACAACTGAGCCTCCCAGGCACTCCTATCACTGGCTCTTTGTCAACACATCCAGTCACATGTTGCTTCTCTTTTTCAGTCACTATGGAAAAGTCATTGTCTCTGCTAGAATCTACTGTTAATCCTCCCACCCCAGTTTGGAGTCATTCATCTATATTTGAACATGATTAATGCCAATATTCAAGACTAAGAAAGAAAAAATTGCATAAAGAAAATGAAAAATAGTTATGTCTCCCAGAAGTACCACAATAGTATTAGAATAGGGGAAGATATATCTATCAAGTGTTGCAATCCCAATCTGGTATATGGTCCACCTATGTCTTGAGGGCCTATTGTTCAAAATTTGAGGATAGTGAGGATATTGCCTGAGCTTTCTACAATTACTTAACGTAAGACTTCTCTTTACTCAGAAAAGGGAGTTGCATGTTGGCTCCAGTTATAATTACTCTGTTCCCAACTATATTTTGCTGGGCAGAAGTTTTCAGATTATGAAATGTGATTAGTATAGCATACTTTATCTTTTATTTTTATCAACTTTCTCACGCATATACACACACACACACACAGCTTGTTTATTCTTTTATTTTAACTTACAATTTTCATTGGCCTTTTGTTTATTTTTATTTGATTTTAAACTACTCCTAATTTTTACACCACTAAAGCATAGTTCACACTAGCTTAAACAAATAAAATGCATTTGTTGGATTTACAGATGCAAACACAGAAGAATTACAGCCAGATTGTGGGGTTTAACTATTTTATCACTGATCAACTCTATCTCACAGCTCGGCTTTGATTGTGTTGTCTTAATTTAGGGACAGGCTTTCTCCAATGTGCCAGGTCCTAGGATTTCAAGCTCAATCTTACCTTGCGATTAAGGCAAGAGTATCTCTTTCTCATGGTTGCTCAATCTGCTCAGAGGTCATTGATTAATTGTAGAATTTGTTTGCCATCTTGAGTAGCTAAAATTTTTTAAACCATCTAGTCCTGTTTCCTTTGTGCTTAACAATTCTTCTTTTCAAATTATCTTTCTCTTTTCCACATTCCACTTAAGCAGCAAGAACAGTCAGTAACTTCAATGCCTTGCTTGGATATCTGCTTATTTAAATAACCAAGTTCATGACTTATGTGTTTTCTTTCCATATAACCACAGGTAAAATTTTACTAAGCTTTCTGCAACCATATAACATGGATTGCCCCTTCCACAAGTTTCTAATAACATGTTCCTCATTTCCTTTAAGCCCTCACTGGTCCTCAAAGTCCAAGTTTCTACTAAGTGTTCAAGGTAACTTAGGCTTTCTTTAGCATAGGCCTCAAAATCCTTCCAGTCTTCCCATTGGCTGGGTCCAAAGCCACTTCCACATTTTTAGACATTGATACAGAATTAACCAGCATTAACCACTGTTCTGAGTTGAATGATGTCTCCACCCCCCCCCCGGAAAAATGAAATCTTGACCTCCAACCTCTGAATGTGACCTTATTTAGAAAGAAGATCTTTACATATGATCAAGTTAAGATGAGGTCATTAGGAAGGGCCATAATCTAATATGACTGTGCCCCTATTTTTTTCCAATTTTATTTATTTATTTATTTAGAGAGGGAGAACGAGCAGGAGGAGGAGCACAGGGAGAGGGAGAGAGAGAAAATCCCTAGCAGACTCTGCACTGAATGCAAAGCCCAACACAGGGCTCAATCTCACAACTCTGAGATCATGACCTGAGCTAAAATCAAGAACTGGATGTTTAACCAACTGAGCCACCCAAGCACCGCATGACTGTGTCCCTATAAAAAAACAAAAATTTGGACATAGAGACAGACATACACACAAAGAGAACATCATGTGAAGATGAAAGCAGAGAACAGGGTAATGCATCTACAACCCAAGGAATGCCAAAGATGGCCAACAAACCAATAGAAGTGAGGAAAGAGACAAGGAACAAATTCTCATTCACAGCTGTCAGGTGAAACCACCCTGCTAACACCTTGATCTTGGACTTCTAACTTCCAGAACTATGAGATGACAAATTTCTGTGATTTAAGCCATTCAGTTTGCTGTACCTCATTTCTGCAGCCCCAGCAAACTAATATACCCATTTTCAGGTATCAAAAACTGGATTTGTTATCTATTATTGTGTAACATTACAATCCCAAATTTATCAGCTTAAAATAATATACATTTAGCACCTCACACTTTCTATGAACTGGGAGTCCAGGCATAGCTTAGCTGGATCCTCTGCAAATCTGTCATTAAGGTGTCAGTAAGGGCTGAGTTTGCATGATAAACTCCACTGGGAAAGGACTGATTCCAAGCTCATGTGACTGTGGGCATAATTCAATTCTTTTCAGGCTGTAAGACTAAGGGTCTCAGTTTCTTGATGACTGTTGGCCAGAGGTTGCCATAAATTCTGAATTATATTACACTTTCCCTAGAGCTGCACAGGTATCTTCAAAACCAGCAAGGAGAGAGAGTCTCCTAACGAGATAGACATTATAATCTTATTTAGAGTGATAGTGTACATGGAATAACATTCATCTAGTTACCCTTATATACCATTTTATACTGATTAGAACCAAGTTATAGGTCTTCCCATACCCAAGAGTAGAAGATTACACAAGGGCATAAAAATACAAACACCTTAGTAAGGGCAAGAATATAGTGAAATTCAGAATACCCCAATACTGCAATAGAGTGGTGTATTAATCACTTAATGCTAGTATAAAAGTTAAGTGAGAGAAGTATTAAAAATAGCTATAGCTTTAATAATTTAAAGAGATACACAAGATAAAAAGAGGTAAATTGTGACATCAAAAACATAAAACAAAAAAACAAAAACAACACAAAAACATAAAACATACATAAGCTGAAAATGAAGGGACAGAAAAAGATATTCTATGGAAATGGAAACCAAGACAGCAGGAGTGGCTTTACTTATATCAGACAAAATATACGGTAAGTCAAAAACTGCAACAAGAGACAAAAAGGTCATTATATAATCATAAAAGGGTCTATTCATCAAGATTATATAATAATTGTAAATATATATGCATCCAATATTGGACCATTTAAATAAATTAAATAAATATTAACAGGCCTAAAAGGAGAAATAGATAGCAATACAATGATAGTAAGGGACTTCCACTTTTATAATACCCCATTTCACCAATAATAGATCATCATCAAAAAAATCAGTACGGGGCACCTGGGTGGCTCAGATGGTTGAGCGTCTGCCTTCGGCTCAGGTCATGATCCCAGGGTCCTGGGATCAAGTCCTGCATCGGGCTCCCTGCTCCTTGGGAGTCTGCTTCTCCCTCTGCCTCTCTCTCTCTGTCTCTGTCTCTCATGAATAAATAAATAAAATTTAAAAAAAAATCAGTATGTCAGTCAACCCAACACTGAACTCAAACTATACTCTAGACCAAATGGACCTAATAGATATATGCAGAACATTCTATCCAATAACAGCAGAATACACATTCTTCTCAAGTTTAAAATCAAAATGGAATTAAACTAGAAATCAGTAGGAGAAGGAAAACTCACAAACATATGGAAATTAAACAACACAGTCTTGAATAACCATTGGGTCAAAGAGGGAATTAGAAAAAAACACCTGAAGACAAATGAAAATAAAGAAACAACATACCAAAATTTATGGGATACAGCAAAAGCAGTACTAAGAATGAAGTTTATAGCAATAAAACACCTACATTAAAATAGAAGAAACACCTCAAATAAACAACATAATTTTACACTACAAGGAACCAGAAAACAAAAACTAAAACTAAACCTAATGTTAGCAAAAATAAAGAAATAGTAAAGGTTGAAGCAGAAATAAATGAAATAGACAACAGGAAAATAAAAGAAATAAGAGTTGGTTTTTTAAAAAGATAAACAAAATCAACAAACGCTTTGCTGGACTATTCATGAAAAAGAAGAAGACTCTACTAAAATCAGGAAATAAAGAGAAGACATTACAACCAGTGCTAGAATAGATCAAAAAGACTATTATGGACAATTTTTGACAATAAATTGGGACAATCTAGAAGAAATGGGTAAGTTTCTAGAAATATATAACCTACCAAGACTGAATGAAGAAGAAATAGCCTGAACAGACCAATAACAAACAAGGAGATTGAATCAGTGATCAAAAACTTTCCAATAAAGAAAAGCCTAGTGCTAGAAGATTTCACTGGTACATTCTTCCAAACATTTAAAGAAGAATTAACACCAACCAATTGTAAACTCTTCCAAAAAATAGAAGAGGGAACATTTCCACTCAATTTGTGAGGGCATCATTACCCCGATAAGCAAGACAGACAAAGATACAAGAAAACTATAGACTATAAATGTACAAAAATGTACAAAATGTATAAAACTACATTCCCCAATGAATATAAATGCAAAAATCTTCAACAAAATATTAGCAAACCAAATTCAACAGCACATTAAAGAGAATCATATACCATGACCAAGTGGGATTTATCCCAGGGATGCAAATCAGTTAATGTAATTAATAAACTGCATTAATAGAATGAAGGATAAAAATCACAATTCTCTCAACAGATGAAGAAGAACCTGACAAAATTCACCACCCTTTCATGATAAAATTTCCCAACAAATTAGCTCTAGAATGAACGTACCATAAAATAATAAAAGCCTTTCATGAAAAGCCAACAGTCAACATTACACTCAATGGTAGAAAACTGAAAGCTTTTCCTCTAAGGATACCCACTCTTGCCATTTCTATTCAAATAGTACTGGGAATGCTAGCCAGAGCAATTAGTCAAGGAAAATAAATAAAAGGCATCCAAACCAGAAAGGGACAAGTAAAATTATCTGTTTACAGATAACATGATCTTATACAGATGGTCCCCAAAATTTAATGGTTAGATTTACGATTTTTTCAACTTTATGGTGTGAAAGTGATATGCATTCAGTAGAAACCATACTTCAACCATAATTCAAATTTTGAATTTTGAGCTTTCCCTGGGCTAGAGGTATGCCTACAATCCTCTTTCATAATGCTGGATGGCAGCAGCAAGCTGCAGTCCTCAGTCAGCCACACAAATCACAAGGGTAATTAACTGATATACTTACTACCATTCTGTACCCATACAACCATTTTGTTTTTACTTTCAGTACAGTATTCAATAAATTCCATGAGATATTCTATACTTTATTATAAAATAGTCTTGTGTTAGATGATTTTGCTCCGCTGTAGGCTAATGTGCGTGTTCTGAGCACATTTAAGGTAAGCTAGGCTAAGCTATGATGTTCAGTAGGTTAGATGTATTAAATGCATTTTTTTTTACTTTTTTATTGTTATGTTAATCACCATACATTACATCATTAGTTTTTGATGTAGTGTTCCATGATTCATTGTTTGTGCATAACACCCAGTGCTCCATGCAGAATGTGCTCTCTTTAATACCCATCACCAGGCTAACTCATCCCCCCCACCCCCCTCCCCTCTAGAACCCTCAGTTTGTTTTTCAGAGTCCATCGTCTCTCATGGTTCATCTCCCCCTCCGATTTACTCCCCTTCATTCTTCCCCTCCTGCTATCTTCTTCTTCTTTTATTTTTTTCTTAACATATATAGCCTTATTTGTTTCAGAGGTACAGATCTGTGATTCAACAGTCTTGCACAATTCACAGCGCTCACCATAGCACATACCCTCCCCAATGTCTATCACCCAGCCACCCCATCCCTCCCACCCCCACCACTCCAGCAACCCTCAGTTTGTTTCCTGAGATTAAGAATTCCTCATATCAGTGAGGTCAGTGGGTTTATCAGGTCATAACCCCATCATAAATTAAGGAAGATTTGTATAAAGAAAAAACATAAAGAATGTAAACACACAAAAAGAAAAATCTCTTAGAACTAATAAATTCAGTTAAGTTGCAGGATATGAAATCAATATACAAATTTAGTTGAATTTCTATACACCAACAATAATATATCCAAAAAGGATAGATCTTATGTTGTGTTCCTTTCACACAAATAATAATGATAATAATAAAAGAGGACAGGAATAAACTTTTAGAGCTTATAGATATGTTTATAGCATAGGCTGGTGATGGTTTCACAGATGCATACTTGTCTCCAAAATTATCAAATTTTATATATTAAATGTGTACTTTTTATATGTCAATCATACCTTAATAAAGTGATTAAAAGATAGTTGTCCTCAAATAACATATTGAAAAATAGTTGTCCTAGGGCACCTGGTGCCTCAGTGGGTTAATTGTCCATTTCTTGGTTTCACCTCAGGTCATGGTCTCAGGGTCCTGAGATACAGGTCAGTGTGGAGCCTACTTGGGATACTTTCCCCTTCTTCTCCCTCCCCCTCTGGCCCTCCCCCTGCTTGCCCTCTCTCCCTTTGTCCCTCTCTCTCTCAAAATAAACAACTAACTAAATAAAATCTTAAAAAAAAAAAAGAATACTTGTCCTGAAAGGTCATATGTATGTATATGTATGCATGTATATATACAAAAATTTATTTTTTATATTTTATTATTTTATTTTATTTTATTTTATTTTATTTTATTTTATTCATTCATTTATTTATTTAGAGAGAGGGAGAGAGAGAGAGAGGAGGGGCAGAAGGAGAGGGAGAAAGAGAATCTTACTCAGGCTCCATGCCCAGGGTGGAGCCCAACACAGGGCTTGATCTCACGAACCTGAGATCATGACCTGAGTAGAAATCAAGAGTCAGAAGCTTAACCAACTGAGCCACCCTGGTGTCCCATACTCTTCTTTTTAAAAACTGCAATAAAAATGCATGGTGACAGAGGTGTTCGACTTGAAATGAACTATCCTTCAGGGAAATATCCTTATACTGAGTTATTATTTTATCAACTGTACCACGCTTTACTTAGGCAATGAGGAACAGTGAAAAGTGCCATAGTTTGTTGACTTGTCCAAGCAGTAAATGCTATAGTCAGTATTTTATATGCTAGTGCTCTTAAACATTTCAAAATGAATTTTGTCCAAAACCTGTGCATGAGACCAGGATAAACTAAATAAAAATAACTGTCAGGAGGACTGTCTTCAATCACTTTCTCTCTCCTCCTTCTAAGAGTATTAAGCTGCTAAAATACTATGTTATCTTAGATATAATTTTCTGAATCTTTATCTTTTATATAATTTTGTGGATTATGAGGCTTTTTTTGCCTTACCGTCAATGTAAACCCTGTTTATGTATAGGGAGGTTCAGAAAAGACATGTCAGGCAGTTTCCTGTAGGTACATTTTAGCTAGTAGGCCCCAGGGATACATCAACTTTTCCATTTGCTTCTCTTTAGTGAGTTAATTGCAGTGAATCCAATGCTTGTCCTTGCTTTCAACATTCTAACCAGAACAGAGATCTTAATGGGATGCATGCATTAACTGATTTGAGAGACTTCCTTAGATGCTGTTACTTCATTTTTATATCTAATCTATCTAGCTACTTTTTTGATTAAGCCTCATAAATGCAGTATCTATTATATTGGTTAAGAATAGCATATTTGTGAGGTCATACCAATTTTACTTACACATCAGGCTGCCAGCTATTATGGATATAACTTCAAACATTTCAAATTATGCTTGGGAGCACAACTGTGATCTGAAATTAACTTTTTAAGAATGTGCAAGGAAATAAAATACTTCCAGAGCATGAAAATTTAGTCTGGGTCATGTTCCTTTCTGCCTGAACTGTATATATAATGTAAATACTTTAATAATTTAATATAAATACTTTAATTTAATTTCCTTAGCACATTGCTAACCTTTCCAGACCAACATTTTTTCAGCTTGATTATGAACTGAAGAGTCAGGGACAAAGACTTAGCACATTTAATTCAAGTTCTGTGAAAAGCATCATGAGCAAAAAATGATGGCTGCGTGAAGTCATGAGCCATAGTAAGGAATAGATGGCCAGAAAAGTAAATACCTGAAGAGACAGCCAGTAGGATGAGCCTACATGTTGACAGTACCAGAAGCCAAAACAAACAAAAGTTTAAGAATCAAACAGGCTGATCCAGAGGCCAAGTGTTAACCTCTGCTGGCTAGGCGCTAGGATTCGCATGCAGATCTGTCCAATTTCAACACTCTACTGCCATTTCCATTCCACTGCCCTGACTGATAGAGTTAGCAGATGGCAAGGGCAAGCACACGTTCCAACAGTCTTCACTGGAAACAAAAATGTATTCTTCCACATGATATTGCAATAAAACACTAACTCTAAACTATGAAGAGAAATGCTTAGAGCCTATGTCAATAGTAAGAAATACATCCTAAGTTAATTTAAATGACTAATAGAAGTTGTGGAAATTTGACTATTAGGTATAGCTTTTTCAAATTTCTAAGCAAGAAAAACAAAATTTCACAGTGGATAATACTTATGCCAGTCACTTTTTTTAATACATGAACTACGGCAAGTGGCATAACAATGAGTTATCGCCTAGAAAAACACATTAAAACTACAAGTTAAATGAAACAATTCCATAACTTTATTATTTATAGAGAAACAAGATGCTGAAGAACTGTAATTGGCATTTAACTAAAATTAGTTGACTAGATATTTTTACGTTGTACTAGCACAGCAGTACAATTTTTATTTCTAGAAAATAAGATTACCGATTTTATAAATCACTTATAAAATTCAGCTAACAAAATGAACTAAAACTTAGAGCAATGAATCATGAAACACTACATCAAAAACTAATGCTGCAGGTAGCAACCTCTTCGACCTCAGCCAGAGCAACTTCTTCCTAGAAACATCGCCAAAGGCCAGGGAAGCAAGGGCAAAAAAGAACTCTTGGGATTTCATCAAGATAAAAAGCTTTTGCACAGCAAAAGAAACAGTCCACAAAACCAAAAGACAACAGACAGAATGGGAGAAAATACTTGCAAATGACATATCAGATAAAGGGCTAGTATCCAAAATCTATAAAGAACTTATCAAACTCAACACCCAAAGAACAAATAATCCAATCAAGAAATGGGCAGAAGACATGAACAGACATTTTTCCAAAGAAGACATCCAAATGGCCAACAGACACATGAAAAAGTGCTCAACATCACTCGGCATCAGGGAAATCCAAATCAAAACCTCAATGAGATACCACCCCACACCAGTCAGAATGGCTAAAATTAACAAGTCAGGAAACAACAGATGTTGGTGGGGATGTGGAGAAAGGGGAACTCTCCTACACTGTTGGTGGGAATGCAAGCTGGTGCAACCACTCTGGAAACAGTATGGAGGTTCCTCAAACAGTTGAAAATAGAGCTACCATATGATCCAGCAATTGCACTACTGGGTATTTACCACAAAGATACAAAGGTAGGGATCCAAAGGGGTATGTGCACCCCAATGTTTATAGCAGCAATGTCCACAATAGCCAAACTGTGGAAAGAGCCAAGATGTCCATCGACAGATGAATGGATAAAGAAGAAGTGGTATATATACACAATGGAATATTATGCAGCCATCAAAAGGAATGAGATCTTGCCATTTGCAATGACGTGGATGGAACTGGAGGGTGTTATGCTGAGTGAAATAAGTCAATCAGAGAAAGACATGTATCACATGACCTCACTGATATGAGGAATTCTTAATCTCAGGAAACAAACTGAGGGTTGCTGGAGTGGTGGGGGTGGGAGGGACGGGGTGGCTGGGTGATAGACATTGGGGAGGGTATGTGCTATGGTGAGCGCTGTGAATTGTGCAAGACTGTTGAATCACAGATCTGTACTTCTGAAACAAATAATGCAACATATGTTAAGAAAAAAGAAAAAGAAGAAGATAGCAGGAGGGGAAGAATGAAGGGGAGTAAGTCAGAGGGGGAGACGAACCATGAGAGACGTTGGACTCTGAAAAACAAACTGAGGGTTCTAGGGGGGAGGGGGTGGGGGGGATGGGTTAGCCTGGTGATGGGTATTAAAGAGGGCACGTTCTGCGTGGAGCACTGGGTGTTATGCACAAACAATGAATCATGGAACATTACATCAAGAACTAATGATGTAATGTATGGTGATTAACATAACAATAAAAAATTTAAAAAATAAATAATAATAGTAAAATAACTAATGGTGTAATGTATGGTGATTAACATACCATAATAAAATAAATAAATAAATAAATCCTTTTAAAAAAAAATTTAGAGTACCTTCTGTTGGCCCTAATATTTCCAAAGATCACGAAACATTAAAGTATTCTCAGAACCCAAGATTTTCTCTTCAGTGAAATAGGGGAAACTGACAGATATTTATCTCCCTTCTACTGTTATATATTCATAAAATTTATTTAAAAGTATTAGAAATCAATATAGAGTAAGAATCTGCTATGTGCTCAGTGTTCTGTTAGGTGCTAGCAGAAGTAAAGAATAGCCTCCATATTCTCCATATTCTGCAACTTACCTGTTACCTGAATTAACAATTCATGAATAATACAGGAAAATTTAGTACTAATCTAGCTGATTCTTGACTGTGAGGATTCAATGAAAGTGAGACCCATATACACTTCAAAGATATGACATGACTATAGAAAAGATACACATTAACAAGGCTTCAATTATGACTATGGGTTTAATTAGGTGAAACAAAGGAATGGGTATTTTTCAGGCAATAAAAGTAACAGATAAAAAAAAAAAAAACAGGGCGCCTGGGTGGCTCAGTCATTAAGCGTCTGCCTTCGGCTCAGGTCATGATCCCAGGGTCCTGGGATCGAGCCCCACATCGGGCTCCCTGCTCAGCAGGAAGCCTGCTTCTCCCTCTGCCACTCCCCCTGCTTGTGTTCCTGCTCTCTCTGTCTCTCTCTCTCTCTGTCAAATAAATAAATAGAATCTTAAGGGAAAAAAACATAAAAAATAATGAACTTACAGTGCCCCTGGGTGGCTCAGTCAGTTAAATGTCCAGCTTTTGATTTTGGTTCAGGTTATGATCTCAGGGTTATGGGATTGAGCCCCACATAGGGCTCCAAGCTCAGCCCAGAGTCTGCTTGAGGTTTTCTCTCCCTCTTCCTCTGCCCCTTCCCTGCTCATGTGCACACTCTCTAAATAAATAAATAAACAAATAAAATGTATTTTTTAAAAATCACTCAGCCTGCTGCCATCCATTATGTTATCACTCTCATTCTGATTCTTTCTTAATTATAACTTTCCTAAAGGATGAAAAAGGAACCCCAATAATAGTAAGTAAAAATCTATATCTAACTGGAAAAAACAGTAACATTAATTAAAAGATAGTATATGCCACTTTTTAGGCAAGAACACAAAATATACTATATAATTTTGATATAGTGTTTAGCATTTAGCACTGAAAATTTTAAAAATCAGCATGCTTTTTATCTACAGCTTCCCAAATATAATTGGATTACATGAGGAAAAGAATAACATAAAGCTTTTTTATTTTTATTACATTTTTTTACAAAGAAAGTTATGATATTATTTTGGTCAGTTTCTGGCACCTACCATGATAGTCACTTTCAATAGACGATCGAGTTCTTCTACGGTGAATCTTAATGACAAATGGAAAAAAAAAATAGTCAAAGGATGATAGGAAATGGTGCCAAAAGGAATATGTAGTAGGGCTTGCAGACTTACAGCCATCTCACTGGCCAATCCATGCTTTAGATAGCTAAGAAAACACTTTATTCCAGAATATCATATATTTATATGATTAAGCATGTAAATTAGAAAACAATAATATGATAATATGAAAGGACAATGTATCTGAAATCCAAGATAATAGAAAACAATACAGCAGTTATTGGGCAAAGGATAAACTGCAATTATATTAAATAATCATCATTATCATCATCATCATCATTATCATCATCTACCATACCATATATAGACAAATTCTGAAGTTCTTTTAGGCAAACTTAAGTCATATTAGAAATAAGTAGCAATATATGCTATGTTTATATAGCATATATATGGGTAATCCCATCCCTAAATGACTGAGCAATAATCTCTATAAAGGGATACACCCACAGTTATGAATGTGTAGATATGCTAGGATATGATGTGATAGGGGTGCTAAGAAACACAGGAAAAATAGAACAATATTAATTCAAACCTGATAAATGTAAAAAGAAATAAAACCAATATTCAAAATATAGTGAAAAATTCCAGGGATGGCAGGTCACAAACACCCCTCCTCCCTTCCTCCTGAAAGACAAAACTTCCGATTATGTAGGACACCCTGTACAGAAAATGAATTCCGTACTGACTTGATGGAAAGAATGACATTTACTAAAGCAACACTAGCTTCTCCTTCCTAAAGATCGCAGATGTTCCTTGGAGATATATACTCAAATAAAATCAAAGATAAACTTTGACTTTAAAGATTATTACCTGGTCATTTTTTTTTAGTCATTAGACTTTGACAAAAAGTATTATGTTAAATGCCTATAGTAGAAAAATCTTAATCTTTACCATGGATTAAGATGACCACAAATGAAAAGCACTTTTATTCCTTTGATAGGATTGTACAATATAAACATGTGCATACATATTTGACAATACATCTTAAAATAATTTTAAATTATTGAAAAATAGATTAATGCTTTCCAAAAACAATATAAACCATAACGTATAAGGTAAGAAATGTGAGATCAGCATCCTTACTTAGCAACAAAGGTAAAACAACAATAATGGGATATGTCATCCTAAATTCAATGATACATCTGGGTTCCTTTATGTTTGTAACATATACGGCTTGAAACACGTATTTCCAAGACTCTTCAAGTGTTCAGGACAGAAATCAAACCTAACTGTCTTAATCAAAGGGAGAAATATTAGTTCAAATAACTGAACATTCTAGTTGTCGATCTCTCTTAGCCGGGGAAAGATCCAAAGCTCAAGCTAGGTATTTAGGATTTAGTCCTCCTTTTTCTCTTGGCTGTATTTAAACTATGTGACCTCACTTTCAGGCAGTATTTCTCTTCTCAGGCACCCTTCTCTGCCTACACTCCTTAGCCTAACTTCTGTATGAGATTTTTGGATGAAGAAATTGATATACATATAGCAACATGATAAGATCTAGAAAACAGTATTGAGTGAAAAGAAAAAAATAAGATCTATAGCACAATACAATCAAGTAAATTAATAACTTATACACAAAAATCATAGTTTACAAGAATGTATATATACATATACAATCAAATATATTAGAGTGAGTATCTTTGGAAAATGAAGGTAGGAAAATGGAAGTAGGCTACGAAATGAACGGGGAAAAAATAAAATATCATAAAGCAAGAGAAACCTTTGCAAAAACAAACCAATGATTTGGCTGTACAATGAGCTGAAGTCAAGGAAAGAAGGAAGGAATAAAAGAGGGAAAGAGGGAAGAAAAGAAGGAAGGGAAGGGAAGAGAAAGAAAGGAAAAACCAAGGGAAGATTACTGAAGTTTGTATATGGGAATATAGCACAAGTAGTCACCCTCATCAACCTCCAACTTCTGCCCAACATCATGCAAAGCACAGGCATCAGTCCCTTAAGTCCAAGCCATAAAAATCAAAGATAATCTCTAACAAAACTGAACGGTTTGGGAAAATCTGGTGTGAACTTAGATGTTCCAGAGTAAAAGCCCTTCTCATTCAACCAACATTAGTATCAATAACAAGAGAGTTGGCTCACAGCACCCTCACTCTACAAGCAGAGCAAAACCATCAACAGTGTGCCCCACACACATGGGATTCCCTTTCAGAATCTCACTCAAGAGAGAGACCTTGAGGAGACCTTCAAGAAGTCCTAGAAAAGACACTTCTATAGCAAAAGAAACCCTCAAGAGCAACCCACTCCTTTTGAAACCATGAAACCAAACATTGCCAGACATATTTGGAGACCTAACCACATGAAAGAGAAACATCAAACTGACCCTGAGAAGGAGAGATAATTAGGGGCACTGGGAGAACTTGAAACAACTCCAGTATGCTCAGAGTGATTAAAGATGACATAAAACAAAGAAAGGACACTGTGAAAAAGGAAAAAACACAGAAGAGGAGCTTCCGTTCCATGGCCAAGATTTCAAAAAACAAACAAACAAAAAAACAGTTTCTTAAAAAAAAATAAACTACAGGGAGACGAGAAAATAGTATCTAATAAAACTCCCAGAATAAAAAAAACAAAACTACAAAGTGTATTAATTTCCCATTGTTTTGTAACAAATTACCACAGACTTATGGCTTAAAACAGTACCCATTTGTGATCTCACAGTTTTGTAGATTGGAAGTGCTGGCATTGTATATCTGTTTTCTCTGCTTAGGATCTCAAAGGTCAGAAATCAAGGTTACAGCCAGACTGTGATCTCACCTGAACTCCAGATCATCCAAGCTCATCCAGGTTGTTGGCAGAATAACTTCCTTGTAGTTGTAGGGCTGAGATCTCAATTTTCTTACTGGTTTTTGGACCAGGGTCACTATCACCTTCTGGAGGCCTCCCTCAGGTTCTACCCACGTGGCCTTCTCAGAACAAGGCAGCTCACATCTTCAAAGCCAGAATGTCTCCCCAGTCTGGTAGGAAGAATTCTTATATAATGTAAATGTAATCACAAAGGTGACTATCCTAGCCCTCTGCCATGTTAGGAAACCTAATCGAGGAAGTGATTGTCTCATCTATTCATAGGTCCTACCCACACTTAAGGGGGAAGAATTATCTAAGACATTTACACAAGGTGGCTGGAATCTTGGCAGCCATCTTAGAATTCTGCCTACCTCACATGGGTAAAGAACTTATAAGACACAGAGAAGACCAAGCCAAGAGGTCTAATATTACTCTAACGGGAATTTCAGAGAGAAAGAAGAGTAAATGGAGGGAAAGAAAATATCAAAATTTTCTGAGAACTGAACAACACAAGCCTTCAGAATGAAAAACTTACTAAATATCACGTGCAAAGAAAATAACAGATCTATGTCTACACATGTTATGCCATCAAGGAGAAAAAGAAAATCCTAAAAGCTTCCAAAGAGGAGTTAAACAAGCCAACTGAGTAGCATCTAACTTTGTAGTGGCAACACCAGTGGTTGAAAAACAAGGAAATAATGCTCTCAAGGGGGAAATTTTTCTCAATCTAGAATTCTGTAACAAGTCCAGATACCCATTATCTATAAAAACAAAATAAGATGATGATATGTTCAACAAGGATGTATTTTACATACAATATTTTAGAGAACTACTTGAGATTCTACTATAATAAATAAGGGAATAAATCGGGAGAGAGAGAGAGAGAGAGAGAGAACAAGGGATTCACCCAAGAAAACCAAGGGAAGTTCCAAGATGATAGCTGAGGTATGAGATTCAAAGTGGAGGACAGAAGGATGGATATACTCTACAAGAGTCATCTTTGGTTGGGGAAACCCACTTGAAAGAATAAAGTACATAAGAAGGAATCTAAAAATATTGAGCTTGTAATAAAGGTAAATGGTGTAAGACTAGCAGAAATGCAAGGAGAAGCAACAGCAAAGGCACAGACAAAATTAATGGTACAGTTATGAAGCTAACTAAAATGTAGCATGATTTTAAGCAATTGGTAGAATATAAGAAAAGAGTCTCTATTTGATACCATTAGTGAGAACGTTTTCCTTCCAATGGCTCTACCCTTAGGGAGAAGAGAATGTCATCTTAGCAATCACCTTAATCCACACCCAGCAATGTTTTCATGGTCATTATATGCTGATAATAAGTATTTAAACTCAGGACCTGTTTGTGGTTCAGTATACTATATAATGTAAATATTAATGACCCTGACAAAATAAAAGCCTAACGGACAGAAGGAGGTGTAAAAGGATGGGAGAGGGAAGAAACAAGAAAGATAGAGGAAAAGATTGAGACACAATATTTTCACATAACAAGTGGAGACCTAAGAGATACCATCAAAATTGACCAATCAGGAACTAGATACATATGTATAGGATTTAAATTTACCCAATAGAACTAAAAATAATAGTCAATAATAAGATTTGGGAGTAGAGAGGAGATGGAGAGAGTGGGAAAAAATACTCATCTTTCATGACACAGGGTCAATAAACATTCTCTAAATTTCATTCAAGAAATAGACAAAGAAGTATGTTAGAGTTATAGAGGAAACAAAAACAAAACAATGTACAGTAAAAGAGTTTGCCTTTAGACAACAGCACTTAGGGTTTGGAAGGAAAGGAAGAAGGCAGTGGCGTTCATAATGCACAGATTTTTCTACTCTATTTGACTGTGTTATGAAATGTATGTATTTTTTTTAGGTTTTTCTTTAAAAGAGAGAGAGACAGTGAAAGCAGTGGGGTTGAGGGGGCAGAAGGAGAGAAGGATTTTATTTTTTTTTAGAAAAAAAATGGTTCTTTTTTTTCAAGATTTTATTTATTCCTTTGAGACAGAGAGATGCAGAAAGAGAGAGCATGAGCAGGGGGAGAGGCAGAGGGAGAAGCACGCTCCTGAGCAAGGAGCCCGATGTGGGACTTGATCCCAGGACCCCGGGATCACAACCTGAGCCGAAGGCAAACGCCCAGCCATCTGAGCCACCCAGGCGCCCCTAGAGAGAGAGAATCTTAAGCAGGCTCCACACTCAGCACAGAGCCCAACTCGGTGTTCAATCTCGTGACCCGAGACAATGACCCGAGCTGAAATCAAGAGTCAGATGCTTAACCAACCGAGCCACCCAGGCGCCCCTCAAATGTATGTATCAATTTGCTTAAAATGTAACATTTAAAATTTATTTAGGGAAATATTGTTCCTGTTCAGGAGATAACAGCACTGAAAAACATTATTTGTATTTGTTCTGAAATTCTGTGAGCAATTTTGATGGATTGAAACAAGAGAGAGCTAACTTTTTTTATTCATCATTTAATAATTTTGCAAAGCAGTAAGAAATAAACATTATAGTTAAGATTTACTGAGTCTTTACTTAGTCACATCATCAAATTAACATGGCATTTGTCACCATCTGTCCAAAAGAGAAAGACTGGGCTTTGTTGAAACTCTATGATATAATTTGCACAAGCACAGAGCTCAGGAAGTCTTGCCTAGAGCCAGTCTGTTCCCTGGCCATGCCCACTTTGCTGCCCAAAAAGAAAATACAGCTTAGCTTGAAAAGGCTTGCTGATTTAAAGCCTAGAAGAGAACAAAGATAAGGAATTTAACCTAATTTAAACGTTATTTTTTCTTCCAAACATAATGTATGCATTGCCACAATGTATTAGCACCCTGCCATCTTTCTAACAGGAGTCTAATTGGGATTTTTTTTTTTTTCTCAAAGGACACATGGTTATGAGGAATCAGAAATCCCCATCAAATGTGGCTAACAGCTGAGGAAGGACTATTGGGGGAGTTCTGATTTCAATTCTGGAGTAAGAAAAGCACTGGATCAATTGTATATGTCAATCCACATGGAATCTTATTGATTATAAATGGAAGTTAGTTATCATAAAACAAAAAAAAAGATAAGTGACACTTCTATCAACAAATATAATATCCCCACTTAAAAACACACTCATGTACCCACTCACCTCCAAGTCTGATGTCTTGTCTTTTAGAGCCATACTTTTCAAATTTTGAAGTCGAACACCAACCACTTGGGGGAATCTGTGATGGGGTTGAGATTCTGCTTTTCTAACAAGTTCTCAGGTGATAGCTAAGCTGCTGGTCCTTGAATCACATTTTGTATAGTCAGGAGAGCTTCCAAATCTGTGTTTTAGTCAACGACAAGTAGACTGAAAACTTCATCTAACGTGTAAAATGCAGCATTATTCACAACAACCGAGAGATGGAAACAATCCAAGTGTCTGATGGACGAATGGGATGAAGAAAATGTAAAATGTACATAGACCGTGGAGCATTATTCAGCCTTGAAAAAGAAGAATATCCTGCTATTTGTGACAACTTAGGTGGATCTGGAGGATAGTATGCTCACTGAAATGAGCCAATCACAGAGGAACAAATCCTGCACGATTCCACTTATGTGAAGTGTCTAAAATAGTTAAATTCATAGTAGCAGAGAATGGAATGTTGTTTGCTGGGGCTGGGGGATAGGAGAAATAAGAAGTTGTTCAATAGGTATAAACTTTCAATTATACAAGATGAAAAGGTGTAGAAACCTGCTGTACAACATACTCCCTATAGTTAACAATACAATATTGCGCATTTTAAAATATGTCCAAAGGGTAAATCCCATGTTAAATGTTCCTAACAGACACACATGCACTCAAAAAAGGAGACACAGGAAAGCTTGGGAAGTATTGTTTAAGTGCATTACTTTGATTGTGGCAATGGTATTACAGGTGTTTGCATATGTCCAAACTCATCAAATTGTACCCATTAAATATATGCAGTTCTGGGACGCCTGGGTGGCTCAGTCATTAAGCGTCTACCTTCGGCTCAGGTCATGGTCCCAGGGTCCTGGGATCGAGCCTCTCATCGGGCTCCCTGCTCGGTGGGAAGCCTGCTTCTCCCTCTCCCACTCCCCCTGCTTGTGTTCTCTCTCTTGCTGTGTCTCTCTCTGTCAAATAAATAAATAAAATCTTTAAAATATATATACATATGCAGTTCTTTGTGTATCAATTACACCTCAATAAAGCATTAAATAAAAAAAATAGTTTGGGAAGTAGATTAGCAATAGAAGGTATGAGACTAATACCTAGGGGGAAAAAAGAGAATAAAACGACTAACAAAGAACAATAGAACTTTGAAACCAGAAAAAACTCTTTAAGAAACCTGTTTCATATTTACCTATCTACATTTTTCTGTTGTAGTATCAGAATACCTCATTAAACTGCTTTTTTTAAAAGCTTTTATTTATTTATTTGAGAGAGAGAGAGCACGAGTGAGGGGAGGGGCAGAAGGAGAAGGGGAAGCAGACTCCCCGCTGAGCAGGGCGCCTGAAGCTGGACTCCATCCCAGGACCCTGAGATCATGACCTGAGCTGAAGGCAGATGCTTATCCGACTGAGCCACCCAGGCACCACCACCCCCCTTAAACTGCTTTAAAATGTATGAATTATATCATCTAAATAATCACAATAAAATTATTAAGAGTTTATTAAAATCAAAAGACGGATTTTTATTCTTAAAGCATATCTATTTTCTGCCTGCACATTTCCTTAGGTTGTGCTATGTTCCAATAAAGTAAAAAGTGGGTTGGAATTTTTTCAGTCAGTTCTAAATGTCACGGATTACTGATCAGTCATAGTAAAGAGAAATCTGTAAGACTAAATATTATGAGAGATAAAAGAGGGGAAGGAGGATGTGGTCCTGTAATTATATTCTGGAAAACAAAGCCTTTATTTACCTCCTAAGGAATACAATTCGCAGGAAATGACAAATCACTGAGGAATAATGAAGAATTAGCAGATTCTTCTATTGAATCAAAGTATAGCTAGAAGGTCAGATATGTTTAAAATAATGGTCACTACTAAATTAATTCCTTTAATTTGAGATGTAATGCCAACTATGAATCTCTTTTTCAGATCTTGTCTTTTTTTCCTGAAAAGTTATATATTTGAACACCATGCTAATACCTGTAGAATTAAGAAAAAATAGGCATCCAAAACATGTGTATCTTCTCTTCTATTTATTTTAAAAAATCTTACATTTACGACTACAGAAAGAATACCATCTTACTGATCCAAAAGAAAAACATGTTCTCAATGACTGAGAGTCTACTGCCAATAAGTAGCACACATGTAAATAAACCTTAAATGGAATTTAACCTTGCAAAGCAAAAGAAATATCAAGATGTCAAACACATTTCTACTTGGTTTAAAATATTTAAATTAGTAAAAATATTGCTTTTGTTTCCAGAAAAAACTATTGAACCAAGAAACTTCCTGGCTTTAAGATTATTAAAAAGATTGTCCTATATGTGACTGTTATGAGCTCACAAAAATTCAGTTTTTATTTGCCAAGTTAAATCTTCTAGCAAATTGTTGGCAGTGTGAGGTTGGATACTCATATCACAATAATCCTGCCCAAATAGTCATGTTTGATTACTACTTGTTCTGGGCTGAGAGGGAAAAGTCCAATAAATTCTCACTACTACTTTTCAAACCAAACAGTAGCCACTGTAAACATAAGAGAATAAGACAAAATGACTGCCAGCATGAGCACACCTTTTTTCCTAAATGTTGGACTCTGAGAGAAGTATAACAATACATGGGAAGGAAAAGCCAAAAATATAAATTTTGGAGAGCCTATGGAGTAGGAACATTTCAGTAAGACCCCTCACTATTCCCCTTCATATGAACAGACACAAAAATAAATATTTATCTCAATCAATACGAAAATTAAAAAAAAATACTTCTTAAGTCAGTTCATTTCAACTATTGGGAGCTCCCAGGACCCAGGATATTAACCACTGTAGAAAAAGGAGCCTCTATCTGCAAGGCGTCATAGCAAATAATTGATTCATTAAAAATGCCTCTTCTGTTGAGTAATCATTTCAATAAGGACATGGGCTTAGCTGCGGTAAATGAGACACAAAATGATAATGTGTGAAATATGAAAGTCTATTTCTCTTACACATAAAATCTGAGCTGATGAGATGCTCCATGAGGTCACATGCGGCAAAATGTTCTTCCATCTTCTTGCACTGGCATCCCTAGGATCGGACCTTACCTATAGCCTAAGATGACAACTTCACATTCCAGCTATCAAAAACAAGGAGAGAGAAAGAGAAGGAGGCATCCTTTATTTATGAAGGTAAAATTAAAGAGTTGAAACCTTCGTGTCTTTCCATTGGCCAGAACTTTAATCACATAACTATATTTAGCTGTAAGGAAATCTGGAATATGTAGCCACTAACTGCACAACCACATACCAAAATAACAGTAATTCTATTTGTAGAAGAAGGAGGACAATTAACAGCCTCTGCCAGTGTCACTTTTGGGTATCTCAAGACACTAATACCTGCCTCATTCCCTTAATGGTAAGGACTAAATGAAATAATAAGCACGAAAGTATTATGTAAACCATAAAGCAATGTATGCATGGAAGACATTATTTATACTTTATACCGATATTTTAGTGACCAAATGGGAAAACACAAAACAGAAAGATAAAGCACAGCAGATAGGGAATTATTTAGTGACACTGTTCTCAAGGAAGGAGCATAAAGAAAAATCTGTTTTAGTGACTGAAGTTCATGCTAGTTATCTGTGATGTGTTAGACTCAGGATGCGTTTAGAGTGTGAAGGTTATTGCCATCATTTGAAATGACACCTATTTGCATCAAAATATTACAGATGACTTTCCAGTTCATGCTTCTTTCCACAGAAACTGCTACCACATCAACGTTTAGGAAATCAACCCCAGGTGCCAGGAAGCATGCTCGGCCCTAGAGATGAAGATGAATGTTGTTCGGGTAAGAAAGGCATCTACCTGCAGGTTTGTTTGTTTGTTTGTTTGTTTTCCTTGCAGGTTTAAGTCAGAAAAATCACAAAACAATGTCATAACCAAAATCATGCTAATATTTCTTAAAGTCCTGTGGGAGGAGCCTACAAAAGAAATTTATGCTAAAAGCACGGCATTTTGGTAATGCCAACAATGCTTTAAAATGCCCATATATCACTAGCATGTTTCTCTAAAGTTAAAATATTGAGTAAAAATTCATTGCAATTTTGGGAAATAATGGGTATTACTCAAAATACCTCCTATGCTACTAAAGTTCCTGAAATTTTAAAATGAGCAAACTATATATATATATATATTAGCTTATTACTTATTATATTATTTTATGTATATGCAATATAAATACAGGGCTGTTTCTTATATTTCTATCTTTACTGAATTTGTTTCTTGGAAGAAAGTAGAATATATATGGAATAAAAGAGACTTTTTGTAATATTGACATTTTTCTTTGAATAAAATTGTCTTTTGACAACAAAACAGAGCAAAGCAACCCATCAAAACATAAAATTATTTTCAGTGTGAGAAATTGGGAGCATTATTTTAAAAGGATTTATAACCATCTCCCTATATGTTTGCCTAGATGGATGTTTTAGGCGAGTGATAAAATGGTAATATTGTTAGACACTAAATATTCTGGCACTACTGACTCTGTTATTACATTTCATGTCATCATTAAGTCAAAGTACATCCAGGATGTAATTTTGTTTGGGATCTCTTGCTAGCTAGACAGTAAAATTAGAACTCTGAGGCCAACTCAAAAGTCATATTGAGGTATTGGTTTATAGCTTAAAGGATGTCTTAGTATAAAATATTTGCATACTCATGTTAATTCTGTTTGACAATTGTATACGCAATCTGAATACAAGTAAACTTTCCAATTTATATTTGATCCTAACATTTAAGATATTTTCTGAAATTAAATATTTTAGCAGAATATTTTATTATGCATTTTGTATTCCTTAGGAACTCATTTGTTTTCTGGATCATTTCTTTACAATTAGATGCTCGTAGCTATTTCACTACTTGATGAAATTTGGATTTTTAAAGTTTTTTAATTACAGTCCCAGTGTGTTCTAAACTTATAAAATTAAACAGTAAAAAAAAATAGAGTTCTGTTATTCTTCAGACCATGAATTTTTATGGTTAATTGAGAGATCTCAAGATCTCAATGACCAAAAATATCTCCCACCCTTCAGAAGTCTCTGAAATCCTAGCCTAAGGACACATTTGTTCCTACTGGAGAGAATAAACATTGATGTCATTGGCTCCTCTCTGTCAAAGTGTACTTTTAAGTTAATTATCAATCATAAACACATGACAGTAGAATAGGTTACTTGACACTTGGCAGCCAACTTTGGCCTGGACTGCACTGAAACACAGAAGAAGCATACTGTGATGATGGAGAGGGTGGGCATCTACATCTTGCATGCTGTACCTCAGTTGAAAGACACACCAGGAAAAGGTGTCAGTATTCTAAAGCAAGAATCAGAACATGCGATGTCAAGAGACGAGCTTGTGGAAAGCAAAGAAACTTAATGATGATACAGAAAAGCATTAAAAAGAATGATGAGAACATACCAAAGGCAAAAATGCCAATTTCACAATTTCGCCAAGGCCCTGGACCTCATGTATCCTCAGAGAGAAGAAACATTTTGGACAATAAAATACTCTTTTAATGTCTTCCAAGCAGCTAAAGTGTGCAGGTGTCAGCCAGCACTCTGGCAGGTAAGCCTTAAATACTAGAAGTTGTCTGGGTAGATGCTTAATCCAGCACTCTCCAAAGTGTATTCACATTGGTGGTCTGATAAGATGTTCTATTAAAAAGGATTTCTATAGTCAAATAGGTCCGGAGAACTCAGCATCTTCTAATTCCCTCCTAGAGACCCAAAACTTGTATTAGCATATTAAAGGCTTTAGAAAGTTTTAGAGTTGAAAAATCTTTATAAAAGCCAGCAGTTCCCAGAGTCTTTTTTTTTTTTTTTATCTCATAACCATGTTTTTAGTAA
This sequence comes from Callorhinus ursinus, assembly GCF_003265705.2. Taxonomy (NCBI): domain Eukaryota; kingdom Metazoa; phylum Chordata; class Mammalia; order Carnivora; family Otariidae; genus Callorhinus; species Callorhinus ursinus. Next base: position 43,082,749 of record NW_027397073.1, read on the forward strand.
CACCTATGAATATTTTGCTGGAAATGTTGAAATGATTATAATCGCTTTCCATCTGTGATGAGGCAAATTTGTTCCTAGTTATAAACCATGATAAAGGAAAGACAACTGCAATACATTGTACCCAGTAATGACAGCCACAAAATTATGATTAAAATATATATCTTTGCCAGAAATATCTCTTTTAATGAAAATTTCACATGAAAGAGTGTCAAATGGCCATTACTAAAAATTCAAATCCTCCTTACACCTTAAATATAGATATTCTGTAAGCAGTAATCAACCAAACATTCCCTTCCCAACAGTGAGTGGATTGACTGATTTAAAAACGGAATGTGGATTTGACCGATTTAATCAACACTGCTCCCCAGGACCTCCGGAAGGGTTGTTAATTGTGACATGACCAACAGTTGACATGAGGCACAGAACCAATCATTAAAGTCATCTTATAATTACTAATCTGAGTCAAATTTAACAAATTGTCTAAGAGAAAAATCTAGACCCTATATCTAATCTCTTCCAGCTTCCCCCTATCCATTTCCAAAATTAGGCAAATGCATTCAAATACATATATACAGTATAGAACAAGAAAATGCCAAGATCTATCCTGGGACTACCTCTGCGGCCAAAGTCATTCTCAACACTGCCTCAAACTCTGAACTTCTCTGTTAGCACAGGTTTCTAGCTGAAGCAGAGGCAAGTAAGATCTCTTCCTAAATAGCAGAATTTAAGGGTAATTTGAAGGTCTGTGTCACAAACCCTCATATTTTCTTAATCTATAGCCATACTACTCTCCCCTCCATCTGAACGCTTAAAATGATTGCTTTGGGGTTACACATTAAAATGTCATCTGGTTGCCCCACTAACACATTCCTTGCATAGTTGGAATATATGTCTTAAAATGATTTTTTAAAATGCAGTTTTGCTTTAGTAAGCAAGTTGAATAGCTTGTTGCGTAAATACATTTCTAATTTTTGTATAGATCATAGCTGGAACAATGAAACACCTGGACAATGAACTGGTTAAGCAAACAGGAGGAAGGAAGAAAACTGAGGAGTTACCAAAAGCAGATCCATGTTTCCTCTTTCAAAATTTTGTTTCTGGTTTGCTGCTAATTTTTTTAGAAAAGAGGTTTCCAGAAAGCTTTCAGAGTACTTTAATGTCTATGGTGCTGAATTCCTCCCTTAAATATCTATCATTTCATATGTAAGTGCAATGTGCTATAGTGAAAGAATGTGGACTTAGAAAGATAGGTCTGTTTCCTTTTTGTCTGACATCTTAGTGAGGCTGCAGGGGTAGACGTTGCTCTCCCAGCTTCGCTATGCCGCCCAAGGATGACAAGAAGAAGAAAGATGCCAGAAGGTCAGCCAAGAAGGACAAAGACCCGGTGAACAAATCTGGGGACAAGGCCAAAAAGAAGAAGTGGTCCAAAGGCAAAGCTCGGGACAAGCTCAATGATCTGGTCTTGTTTGACAAAACGACATATGACAAACTCTCTAAGGAAGTTCCCAACTATAAGTTTATAACTCCAGCTGTTGTCTCTGAAAGACTGAAGATTCGAGGTTCCCTGGCCAGGGCAGCCCTTCAGGAGCTCCGTAGTAAAGGACTTGTTAAACTGGTTTCAAAGCTCAGACCTCAAGTAATTTACACCAGAAACACCAAGGGTGGAGATGCCCCAGCTGCTGGTGAAGATGCATGAACAAGATCCCACCAACTGCACATTTTGGAAAATAAAATTTTATTAAATCAAAAAAAGAAAAGAAAAGAAAAAGATGGGTCTGGGTTCAAATTCTAGCTCACTAATATTCTGGCACCAAGGCCCTAGGTGCCCCTCCCATGGCCTTACTCATCACACCCATTATCCACCTCTGCAACATGAAACTCAGTGTGTTCTTTAGCTACAACAACCTCTCCTGCCTCAGACTCACCCAGCTATTCCAAATACACTTTTTCTATAAGTTCTTCACGATCCAAAACACTATTTTGTATTTGTTTTGCTTTGTTTTGTTTCTTTTCTCCATTTTTTCCTAATATTTTGAACTTCTTTGTACATTGCTATACCTACCTGGAAAATAGCGATTTTTTTTTTCTCTGCTCATGTTATTTTCCCTGGGAAGTCAGGAATTATACTTGTCTTGCTGACCATGCTAATATAATAGACCTTTAATAAATAATCTTTATGTGCTTTTGAAGAATATTACTTAACATCTCAGCTCCTCTTTTTTGTCTCCCCTGTAAAATATGGATACTAAAAGTAATAGAATTTTTGCAAAAGTTAAAAATGAGATGACTTATACATATAGCTCTCTTGTGCAGAAAACGTAATCAAGAAATGTTAACTCTCTTATCCATGCCCTTTTTTCTAAGATATAGAGCCATGGAAAAGACAAGAAGATAGCAGGGGGCTGGGGAGTGGGAATCTCTTTATCCTTTATGGCCATTATTATACAGATTTTATCTAAAGATTGTGTAGAAAAATTTGTCATGTCCGCAGCATACTTGATTAGAATTTTTTTTCAAAAACCTAAATTCATTTCATTTTTTAAAAATAGATTGTGCCTATTCATGGATTGTTGCTCCCATATATCCATATGGGTTATTCATATGTGTAAATGATCAGGCAAGGATTGTGCTGGTGTAATTAACATCACACTACTGAAATTAAACAGTGATATTTACAACTTGCTAGGTAGGGAATGGGGAGAGAGAAGGGAGAGTAAAAGAAGCTAAATAGGATATAGCAAGAAGTCCTTATTTCTGACCATGAGGAAACTGTTTTCAGCTCAGACTCCTCTCGGAATATTAATCTTCCTGCAAAAACATGTGTAAGATAAAACCCTTTCTCCCGTGAGCAATCAAGGACCCAGGAACAAAACCCAAAGTGCTAGAAAATCATGTCAGCAGAAAAAGAAACCATTTCAAGATAATAAGTAATTAGGGTTACATTTACAGAGCATAATTGAGAGATGATACCTCCTTAAAAGCCCCCATTGATTAAAATTCAGTATTTAAAGTGAACTTAGTGAACCCTTATAAGCAAAGACTAAGAATTTTCTGTAAATAGTGGAAATGGTCCTAAATCAAGAAAGGGAGAACCTACCATACACCCATGAAAAAAAATGAACATTGAGGAGCAGAGGAAAGGATAAGCAGAATTTGCCAGAGGAGGACAAAGTGTGGAGGAAAAAAGTATTCCTTTACTTATACTGTTCAAGTGTTATCCTTTGTTCCTTAGTGACAGGGAATTTGAAATTTACATCAGAAGCCTATAGTTTATCATTTATGTTACATTATAAATAAGTATGTTTAGGTTTATTATATGGTAAAGTATCTATGGTTCTCAACTCTTGAGTCAATTCATGCTCAACTAATTTTTTATCAACTTAATAAAATTCTGAGATAAAATTCATGTAATGCTATATTTTCTCAAATAGATGGACTATACCTAATTATTGCAGTCAAGACTTAAGAACCAGTGGTGTAAAACCTAGTAAATAATAACACCAGCACTTGATTTAATAAAGTTTATTTTTTCTGGGTATACTTCTGATTAGACTTGCACATGAAAGATACAGAGAAGGATATAAAACAATTACACTGTCTGATAATCCTATATCCAGTTATGGGACACATATGTACCAGGCAGTGTACTGGGCACTGTGATGTAATAATGAATGACAGTTCCTGTCCTCAAATTTATAGAATTCACCGGGGAAACAAAGAAACAGAAAACTATCTTGCAAGTGATAAACACACACAATGACAGGAGAAGGCTAAGACACGAAGAGAGACACCTAACCAGACTATTGGTTGGGGTAGCGATGTAGAGCATGATTTTAGCAGAGGTGATTTTCAAGATGCACAGTAGTAAACAGCAAACAGTGGTTGGCCAGGTGAATGTGGTAAAACATATTCCCTAGAGGGTCGCTGAAGATTGGAGAGACAAGCTAAGAGAAATAAGATGGGAAAGGTTGTAAAAGACCTTGTAAACCATTTTAGGAGCAGAGAGAAGCCATCACTCTACTTAAGATTAAAATCAAACGTTCAAAGTTAAACATATTTTCAGTGAACTACTTGATATTCATTTTCCCTACTGATGCTGGGATCCCCTATCCTATGAAGGGACCCTTGAACCAGAAAATGGATTGGAGAAGGGAAGATTCTGGTAAAACTAGAAGCAGGAAGACTATCATTGTTATTGCAGTAATCAAGAGAGGGGTGATGTTGGACTGAACTAAGTTACCAGCAATGAAGGGGGGGGGGGGGTGGACAAAATAGAGAGATGGTTAGGAAATAAAAACAGAACCTAGTGATCCATTACATCAGGTTTTAGTGAAGAAGACTGAGGAGTCAAATATAATGCAAACAGATTTATAGCTTGAGCAACTCAGTGCATGGCACTGCCATTCGCTTAGTTACGAGGAGCTGGGTTGTGAAAAGGGAAGAAGATCAAGAATTAATGTTTTCCATCTTGAATTTTACATATTTTTGTGATAGTCAAGTATAAATGTCCCATAGACAGTTGGATATGCAGGCTTAGATCTCAGGGGAGAGATATGTGGAAGAGATCTAAATTTGGGAGGTCACAAATCTTTACACGATCTCCACATTTGTAAGAGTTTATACGACCCTATGTCTTTGTTCTTCCCACTCCTATTTATATGTCCACCTTTGTACTAGATCCCAATGCCTCCCACCTGCTCAGGGACCTAACCATCACCCCATGTCTACATCCTCCTCTCCCCTGCTGCTCCTTTCCATCATCATTTATATATGCTAAAGCTTCTCTCATGTTTATCAGAAAGGAAGCAAACAAGCAAAACTCTGTCTCCTAGCCAACATCATATATCCCTCCTTCTTAGCAGAATTGCTTATTTTTCTCTTTTTCATTTCCTTCTAAAGTCTGGTTCTGTCCTTTGCCCCAATCTCCATCACCATTAGTCCACCAAAATTACTCCGTCCATTTTTCCACCAAAATTGTACTGCTTGTTATACAGTGAATTCAGTAACTATTCTCAGTCTTTATCTTCAGGGACTCTGAGCATCACTTGACTCTATTGACTACTCTCTCCTTCTGGAAGCCCTCTCTAGACTTTGTGACTGTTTATTCTCCTTGTTACTTCTCTTACATCTCCTTAAGAAGGTCCTCTCCTGTCCCTCAAGGGCTAGTACTCTTTTCTTACTCTACACATATCCCCATATGATGTCATCTATTCTTGTTATTATTTCATATAAATGATTCCCAAATATATACCTCTTGTACAGAACTTTCTCTGAGGAGAGCATATAGCTACAAGGTAAAATTCCATCTCCTTAGCTAGGCATCCTCTAGTCTAGCAATACTTTGTAATGCCGCTAGTCTAACTTGTTCACTCACTACTCCATGACACACCACAAGTGAGGTTTTTGTTCCCATCTGTTCTCTAATCCAGAATGCCCTACTCCTTTATTCTATTAATTTATATTTTATCACTCTTAAGTACAAGCTCAAAACTGACTTCTCCAGTAGATGTTTCTCTAACCACTCCCTCCTCTGAATTCCTATCATATCGTTGTACCATCCCCAGAGTACAGGAATAGCAAGAGATTCCATCTTGAATGAAAATGGTGATTTACAGAAAACACCAACCTAGTGCTCAGTACCAGGGAAGATTCGCTTTTCTCCATGTCCATACACAGCATGAAAGTCTCATGATTAATTATCAATGCCTACCACCAGCCCAAGAGAGAAGGGGCAGCCTCAAGTCACATAGTTACCATCCATGTTATGGTTCTTGAAATTCACTTCCTTGACCTCACTGATTTGAGGAATTCTTTATCTTAGGAAACAAACTGAGGGTTGCTGGAGTGGTGGGGGGTGGGAGGGATGGGGTGGCTGGGTGATAGACATTGGGGAGGGTATGCGCTATGGTGAGCGCTGTGAATTGTGGAAGACTGTTGAATCACAGATCTGTACCTCTGAAACAAATAATACATTATATGTTTAAAAGAAGAAGAAGAAGAAGAAGGAGAAGGAGAAGGAGAAGAAGATAGCAGGAGGGGAAGAATGAAGGGGGCGGAATCGGAGAGGGAGATGAACCATGAGAGACGATGGACTCTGAAAAACAAACTGAGGGTTCTAGAGGGGAGGGGGGTGGGAGGATGGGTTAGCCTGGTGATGGGTATTAAAGAGGGCACGTTCAGCATGGAGCACTGGGTGTTGTGTGCAAGTAATGAATCATGGAACACTACATCAAAAACTAATGATGTAATGTATGGTGATTAACATAACATAATAATAAAAAAAAGAATAATTCATATTTATTTTGATTGCAAGTGCCCTGTCCTTACAACCAGATTTGAAATCACAAATTAAAGACTGGATTTTATTCTTCATCATATTGTCACGCAAAAAATTTAATGATCAGTAAATGTTTGAAAAGGAGATGCCAGTAAATTTTAGAAGTGGAAACAAATGTGGTATACCGAAAAAGTAAGCTTTCTAAAAAAAGAAATTGATGTCTTACTACCTATTCTCTAGAAATGCATTCCAAAATTAAGTCACCTTACTCCCTATAGATCCAGATGGGATAATAATATTTTTAGAAAACATTTTCTTTTTGAATCTCATGCAATCTCTTCTTAAAAATCTATCAGTTTTAAAGTATATCCTCTGGTTTAAATGACTCCTACACAATTATGCGCACAGCCTCTATTAAATCCAAAGTCAAGCTTTATTGTTAAATATTCCTATTCATTTTCCATTTTAGTAAAACAATATCTTGAGACGTAGAGTACATTCAGACTTTTAAACGTATTTTAGAAGAAATGTAATATGTAGAGGGTGTTATACTAAAACAATGCTACAAAAATGAAAAATGATAGGGGTAAAAAATACCTGAAAAGGAATACTCTCTCCTTCCTCCCTTTTCCCGTCACCTCGCAGGATTCATTCCATTGCACATATTCTTTGGGAAATGCTTTCACAACTACAACATATAAAATATATGCTTCATATCATGATCAAGAAGAGCTCTAGACATATAGGAAACTAAATCCATGAATCAACCATTTAAATATCTAATATTTGAATTTAGTTTCACAGTTTAAATCCACTGGTGTCTTTAACACCTTTTGTATGGTTTTGTCATATTAATGGTTGATGGGCTAAAATTTATTTCAAGCAACAAATCAGAATATCCAGTTCCCAAATTTAGCTTTTTAAATTATTCCTCCTTCATTAGATGCTGCATTACTTCTCTTGTAACACTGGAGAAAGAAGTGTTGTCTTATAGAGACACAGTTCTGAAATAATGCTAAGATAAATGTCTATCGAAGTACTATGCCTCTGATTAAATAGTAGAGAGAACACAGTCTTTGGAATCACAAAGGCCAGATTTGAATCACTCTCTAATACTTACTCTATTATCTCAGATAAGCTGTTTACCCTCCATATGACTTTGGACAAGTGCCTCATTTGTGAAGTAGAAATAATACCTATCCCACAGAAGCTGCAGTCAAATGAAATTATGCGTATTCTTTAAAAAGCACAATGCCTAGAGATGTTCTGATTTGTTAGCTCTGATTATTTTCTTTCAAATGTTCCAAAATAAAATTATAAGCTGAAAATATGAATTTAAACAGCTACTATTATTTTTTAACATATTCATTAAAGCATGTGCTTGGTTAAAATAGGAAATGACAGTACTAAATTTTAAGTATAAAAGAATTTATAGTAGAAATGGTAATATCGACATATATGATTTACCATGCTGGCTGGGTTGGTATAGATTTTTTTTCTACCCCTTTCTTGCTGCTTTATAGTTAACAAATAAACAAGCTAATATAAAAGTTACCCTAAAGTTATTTACAACAGACTTCTGTAAGTCTGTGTTAAAAAACTTTTATAGCCCAATAGATACTATATGGAAAGAAACACTTATAAAAGGAACTGTGCTATTTATTCTCAAAAGATGTTCATTAAAAAAAAACAATGTTTCAAATGTTATTCAATTTTCACAACTTTTGATAAATTACAAAAGTATCTCTTTTTTCTCTCTCTTTCTCAAAAATTAGTAATGAAGTAGGAAGACCAGGATTGGTATTGAGTAGATCCACCTTTCTTTTTTTTTTTTTAATGGAACTACTTTTATACTTCTATAGGCTACCCTTCGTCACTTCTAAAACACGAGAGAGATTTTACAGAGATTTTTTTTCAAATACTGTGATACAAATTTTGACAATATTCATTATATAATATAGTGATCTCTGGAGAAGGTATGAGGACTCCCATGATATCATGAAGCTTTAAAAGTAATAAAGCAGGAGAGAGAAGATATCACTTCATGAATTTCAAGAAAATGGAATACAAGACAATAACGATATTATTATAATAGTTCATATGAAATAATTAATTATAGGCAAATAATGTTTTGTATTTTATTGTCTTCCAGAGTAGGTATACAACACTATCTTGGAAATTATTTAACTTTACTGTTATCTAGCCTATCTAAGAAAAGCTACCATGTTCTAGTTGGTAGAAAATAAAATGGGAGAATGCAGGTGTTGACAATAAATAACTGATCATCACACCCCATAGGATTTGGTTGTTTACTGAGCATTAGTATTCAAGGAAATCACAAGCATTTTGTTCTTTCCATTAAGTAATATTAGTGATAGTGATCTCAAAATACTATTATAAGAATTAATGTGGCAACACATTGCAAGCCCCTAAAAAATGATAGGTTTCATGTAAGACCCAAAATAGTAATACCATGTTAAAAACCTGAAGACTGCTCTTGAAGGTAAAAAACAGGACTCTCTGTATAAAAATAACACTGCATTATGCTCTTTGAAGCTGCAAACAATTTGAGAGGGTGAAATTTTATTTTCTCAGATGTTCCAGTAACACATAATTCTATGAAAAAAAATTAGATCTAGATATGAAAGAGAGGACACCTGGAGACAGATGAATTGAAAAGCTAAATTTGAAATGAATCATTGAACTAATGCATAAAAGCTATGGGTTTAAAAGTTTTACCCATGCTTCCTTTGCTAATTGCATTTGTTTCCTGCTGTGGCCCTTATTGTCATGATGCTGGTGATACTAAATTTGTGTGTGTGGAGAATGAGGCCTGTTCCCTTTCATGTCAGAGTTCCTGAAGAACAGAGGCCTGTATTTATTTCAATAGTGAAAAGGACATGTGAATGCTGGACAGTGCTGAGAGACCACCTCTCACCTGCCACCATTTCTTATCAAACTGAGGAAATACTGATTGACAATCTTGATCTGAGAATCTACATGTCCGTTCCTCTTCCCTCTCTAATCTGCCCCAAAGTAGGGCAGACATGTGAGGATCTGTAATATTTTGGTCATTAAGGTTCATGTGTCCATCAACTCTCTGTTTCAACACCATTGTATCTTTTAATTCTATGAAGGAAATAAATTCTAATTCTAATTACATGAAGGAAATAAAAATCTCACTACACCCTTAATAGATATTTGCAAAACCTATGACTTCACTCCATTATATTTTGTACTATCCCAAAGTAGAGCTAAATCCTGGGAACAAAATAATCAGGACACTGAAAGTCTGGGGTAAATTAACTTAATGCCTAACTTGAAACTAATCATGAAGTTATTTTTCTTTCTGTCCGTATAGATGACAGTCAGACAACTAATATAGTCAGTGTAACCAATGTCCATTGAAGCCAGTGATCCACACTGTTTATATAAAAGATTGAACTGGGTTTGTACTGATGTCAGAGATCTATTGGAAATTTTTAAAAATAGATACCTGGGTTAATCTTCATTTTTACCTCTTTTTCCTCAGAAGTTTTCAAAGAGAGAAGAAAAAAAAATGTCATTTGGAGTAAAAGTTTGAAAATGTTGGATTCTAGTTTGCATATTTCTGCAATAAGAAATTAATAAACAAAGTGTTTATATTTGTCACTTTCAATTATAAGAAATATGATGATGATCAAGTGTGCAAGGAGTTTAATATACATCCAAATAATTCCTGCAATTTAACTCACTGAAGCTATCATTAACATGCTCTTCGAATGCCTGGGCAGGTTAAATCTACCCACACAAAAGGACCCAAACTTCTCTCAAATGTTTGAACAAGGGAAAGCTGATCCCCTGAGCAATCTATAATTTCATAGATCTTTTTTATTATTTTTATCTTTGTGTTTGTCTCCTTTTGTGTACTAGTCTAGACTATATAATCAGTATTTCTTTCTGCAAGTAACACTACACAACCATATAGATTGTGAATCCCACATTTTATGAAGTATAATAAACATAAAATGATCTAAAACTATGAACCAGAAGTTTAGTATACTTTTCTTTCAGACATGAAAAAAAATTTGAAATGACGCTTTTAGGAACCATTAACCCAATACTCTGCACATAGTAGATGTTCTATATGTACCTTTTGCTAATGAAAACATCCAAAGTATTAATTGATATCTGTCTTAAAACAATACAATATTAATATGTTATATTAAGCATATTAATAATATAAATATACTAATCATATTCATATTGACAATAACATGAATTTGACATATTCTCAATATGACATATTCTCAATATGCCAACCTCACATTATTAATGTTAATATAAGTATGATTAGCATATTTATTATTAATATTGATTGATTAGTATATTACATTAATATTTATTATTAATAATACGATATTAACATAAATACTAAGGAATCTTAAACTCTTTTTTTAATCTTTTAATCTTTGTGCTTACTTTTTTTTATTATGTTAGTCACCATACAGTACATCATAAGTTTTTGATGTGGCGTTCCACGATTCATTGTTTGCGTATAACACCCAGTGCTCCATGCAGTACGTGCCTTCCTTAATAACCCATCACTGGCTAGCCCATCCCCCCACCCCCCTCCCCTCTAGAACCCTCAGTTTGTTTCCTGGAGTCCATAGTCTCTCATGGTTCGTCTCTCCCTCCGATTTCCCTCCCTTCATTTTTCCCTTCCTTCTCCTAATGTCCTCCATGTTATTCCTTACGTTCCACAAATAAGTGAAACCATATAATTGACTTTCTCTGCTTGACTTAGTTCACTTAGCATCATCTCCTCCAGTCCTACCCATGTTGATGTAAAAGTTGGGTATTCATGCATTCTGAAGGCTCAGTAATATCCCATTGTATATATGGACCACATCTTCTTTATCCATTCGTCTGTTGAAGGGCATCTCGGCTCTTTCCACAGTTCAGCTATTGTGGATATTGCTGCTATGAACATTGGGGTGGGGTGCATATGGCCCTTCTTTTCACTTCCTAAAAGCATCTTTTCACATCTGTGTCTTTAGGGTAACTACCCAGTGTGCAATTGCTGAGTCATAGGGTAGCTCTATTTTTAATTTTCTGAGGCACCTCCACACTGTTTTCTGAAGTGGCTGTACCGACTTGCATTCCCACCAACAGTGTAAGAGGGTTCCCCTTTCTCCACAACCTCTCCGACATTTGTTGTTTCTTGCCTTGTCAGTTTTTGCCATTCTAACTGATATAAGGTGGAATCTCAATGTGGTTTTGATTTGAATTTCCCTGATTCTGCTATTCCTGGCCCAGGACCCTGGATTAAAATAGCAGAAAGCCATTACTCCCAGGCCTGAAGACAAAAAGCAGGCGATCCCTCCTGGAACCCAGAGATGGGAAGGACATGCCAAGAGAAGCTGTGAACTTCAGTGTAGAGACACAGTTAATGTGGGGCCATGAGAGAGCTGGGAATAAACTTCTTGCTGAACACAGCCTGCTGCACCTTTCAGAGTTCCTCTTGGTACCTCCTATTGGCTAAACTTACCAGAAGCCAGAAAGCAGGAGCACCTGCTGCTTCAGGCCATAAAAGCCAGCCTCCATTGGCACAGAGCTGGATGCAGGTCCCTAGCAGATATATCAGAGAAGCAGAGAGAAAACATCCAGTACAGTTAGAATGAAATTCACTTTGACTCCCCATAAAAAGAAGAAGATTTGCTTAGCCAATTAACAGTAAAGCAAGATGTACACATGATAATTAAAAACACTTAAAAGGAATTGATCAATTAAAGCACCTTTTCCTTAGAAAAGCACTATTCAGGTAAAAAAGAATTCTAACTATAAATGACTCTTTGAAAGTATAGTAATTGTCTCAGGAAGCTTAACAAGATTCATCGTGCAGTTATTGTTACAATAAATACAGAAAAGAAACAAAACTGATTTTTTATAAATGTTTCACAATCCATAAATCTAATTATACAGACTCCAGTCTCCCTCAATTTATCTGAATTACTGAGGTTTTAACATATATCAAAAATATCTAAAAATAATCAATGATATTCCTTTTAAAACTGATAGAATTTACCAAAAGATCATAAAGTTTAGTGGCTTATTAGAATAACGTGAATATATGTCAAAATTCTTCAAAATTTCTTATCTGACTTCACTATGCATTATTTTGAAATATTTGTTATCACTCCTCAGTATGAATCCTTAGAAAACTTTACCTTTTTTTTTTTTTTCTCTGCTACCCTCCTCCTATACCACACACTTGTTAAGTCACCAGCCTGGATTGGTACCTCTGGAAACTCATCTCATTTCCTCTTTTAAAACTCATCATTCTCATTTTTCCTCTTTTTCATTTTTTCTATTCCAAACCACATGAATTCTTTTCTCACATGTTCAGTTATAATATTCACATTTGCTTATATTCACTGTTACATCGTTTTCCCACTGTTGTTTTTGGGGGGGTTACCTATATTATTAAATCTTCAGTCAGACTAGATGTTGCTTTAAGTGAAAAGAATGACGCCTACATTTTTCTTATACATTCTACAACATCTTCAGCTAATGTTCAACTCATGGATCTCTCATTTGTATGTTGCATTCACGAGGAAATCATGTCTATTTCTTTTATTCCTATACATAATGATGTGTTTATATCTTTTTTTGTTTTTATATCTTAATAAAAGCATTTCTTAATCATTTAAAAGAACACTAAACATTTTAGATTCATCAAATTAATGATTTAAATAATAAAGATCTCCAAAAGTACTGTGGTACCATGTGGGAGAGTTATAGGATTGCTTGCAAAATGGGATTTTTATTTTTAATCCTGATGCGTTTTAGGGATTCATTTTAGGGCCTAAGTCCCCAAATCAAATACCACTTTCCCACTTTTTTGGTCATCGAGCTGTTTTCTAAATTACCTGAGGCATTCAGGCCTTACGTATTAAGTAAACAATGCAACTTATCTATGTGTTAGAGCAATTGGAATTTAGGCACAAAGGTTATGTTTGAAATGTAGGAGCATGATGTCTTTTAACAGCATGTTTTATAAAGTCTGCGGTGTTGTTTCTGCCTTGCCACTGTGGACAGAATCACAGCTGCACCCAGATGACCCCATACATAGAAAAGTTCAAAGGGCCAGTTCCCTGCCACTGTTGTGCTCCAGATCTACTAAGAGGAAGCTGATCCTCTCAGCGCAGATGAAAGAGGTCTTTGGAAACCAGATGACTGATAGAACAATTCCACCCTGCCCCATTTTCTGCAATTAGATTGCCCTATCATTTCTTTACTAGAAATTTCACAAGCCTTCCTTTAAATCAGGTTTTATTTTTTTTTAAGATAAATTTATTTATTTGAGAGAGAGAGAGTGCATGAGTTGGGGGAGGGCAGGGTGGGGGGGAAGCAGACTCCCCACTGAATGCAGAGCCCTTCCCAGGGCTCCATCCCAGGACCCTGAGATCATAACTTGAACCAAAACCAAGAGTCGGACACTTAACCAACTGAGTCACCTAGATGCCCCTAAATCAGGTTTTAATAAGTCAGTTTGTTTAAATATGTATCTTGAGAAATGTCAGTGTCAATAGATAGGAAGGGAAGGCTATACAGCCTTACAAGTTTGAGATATGGGGTACACTATCTCTCTTGGATGTTTACAACATATTTAATTTAGTGAAGACTCTGAGAAGATCTGTAGTAAAGGAATCTGTTTAACTTAAATTTATCTAGTCCTTTTATAAATTAATTTGAAGTTGAGATTCTTTCATTTTTTTTCTAGAATATCTATAAACATTTCTTAATATATCCATGTTTCACAGGACACATTTAGGAAACATTGCTTAATGCACTTGAAGTTTTAAATAATGTTTTATTGGATTGGAAATATGGTCTGCGTCCAATAATATTTATCAAAGCATGTACCTACATTCCTCCTTTAATTAAATATTTTAGTACTTTCTTTTTTTATATCCATATTACTTATAATTTTTCTTCATCAAATTGAAAGGTGATAGATAAGAATTATTCTTCATTTTGTTAAAGGATAATTTAAGACAAAGTCATAACTTTCAGGCAAATATAAAATGAACACATGTTCAAGATCTTCTTTAGCTAATGAATGAGGGAACCAGTAAGATGTTGCAGTCAGTTCAAAGAATTCAGAAGATACACATATAAAGGCAATTATGAATGCTAAAGTGAATTTACCAGTAGAATGCATCTTCTTTGGGCATAATTCATTGGCATTTTTATGAACAAGAATCATTTTGTACTACTAATTTTTCTATAATTTACACAGCTATAAAATAACTCAATGACAACTGAAAAGGGTGCGGGGTACTCAGGAGCATGAGTGTCTGTGTGTGTGTTGTTGCCCACTTCAAAGTCTTGCACAGTATTTCCTGCCATTTTTCAACGCAAAACAAACCCATTTATTTTAACCACCATTTTTAAGTGTGTTCCTTGCTCTTTTTAAGACCTACTTTCACCTTAGTATACTGATATCTTCTTTATTGAGTGATTACTATATACCTAAAATAATGCTTGTATGCATTATTCCATTTAAACTTCACAAATACGATAATATTTTATCATCAGATGATGATATGGAGACTCAGATGGATTAAGTTTTGAAGATCACACAGGAAATGAGAAGCAAAACCTCAAGACCTCAAAAACAGTCTGACTCTAAGGTTCATGCTCCAAACCAAAGTACCAACCTGAACACAGTGCTTAACCTTTGTCCTTCAAATAGTAAAATAAACTCACCTTAAGTTTAGCATGGACATTAGTCTTAGTAAAAGTGTCTCAACAAGAACCTGATTACCTATCCATTTCCAGACCTCACCTCTCCCTTGAGGCCAAGACATACATTCAACTACTTCCTTAACATTTCCCTTGGATAGCTAATGAACATCTCAAAATTAATTTTTCCTCGGCCCATATCTTATCCATTAGCAAATGTCAACATCTCTTCTCCCAACATTTATTCTAACCTTGTCTGCTCTTCTCCATTTTCCTTGCTGCCACTCTGCTTCACTCAATTATCATTTCTTACCTGAACTGCTTCAATAACTTCTCTTTGTTAGCAGTCAGACCATATCTGAACAGTGGAAAAAGAATGGGCCAAAACAAAACTCTTTCATTGTTTTCAACTGTCTTAGATTATCTGTTCATATTGCCAAGGCAACCAGTTAAAATAATGAAATAATACATCAAATAATTATTCTTTTGGAGTTACACGAATCTAAATAATGGCTATTCCCACTGAAGAGCATAATTGCTTCTCCAAATGGGTCAAGTGAACTAGTTATTATCTGGAATGTGAGTTCCCCAAATTTAAGAACGACATCTTATTCTTAGTGTCTTTTTATTCCCAATTCCAAGTTCAATGCAGAGCATAGATGGGATAGTCATTAAATAGCAATGAATAAATGAAATGTCATATTAGATGCAGGCCCAACTGATGGTTTACATTGCCGCATGATACATCCAATCAACTGTAATGTGTATAATAATCAAACACTAGTGCCAGTGACAAGAAAACTCAGAGGCTGATTTCGTTGTTTCTCGGGCAGCCACAGATGTTAAGAACTAAATGGTAGGTAATTTTAGATCATTAAGAACATTAATTCACTATTCCCAAGAATTGCCAGATCTAACTTCTAACCCCTATGATGGAATATTTAAGTATACTGTTTTTATTAAATGATGGATGAACTTCGGGAAGAATAGGGGTTGACACACTTTTAACAAGACCACTGACTTAAAAATCTGCTTGGATTTTTGCAAGAAATTAAATTTCTAGTTTCACAAAATAATCAACTCCATCATGGACATTTAAATAGCTATTTTGAGCAATGTTATATACCTTCTAGTATGATTCTATGAAGGTTTGTAAGGTTTTTCCAGGATATTTTGGTGCATTTTTCAAATCTTCATAGTTGAAAAAGCAAAAACTATTCACACAACAGGTATGAACTTGCTAATATTGAAATGATACATAAACTCCAAAAAGCCAACTGAAGGAGAAACTGAGATAGGAAATCAAGTCAAGATTCAAGGCAAAGAGTATCAGGGTTAAGCCCCTGAATCCAGGAACAGGTCATAATGTGAAGCAATGAAGAAGCCACAAAAACTGAATAGTATCAACACGTTGATTGTTCAAAACCAGAAAGCATAATGCAGTATAACAAATTCGAGTGTGCTTCAGGGGACACAATGGGACCAAGCACTGGAAATTAAGATTAGTTCTAAATATATGGCTATCCTCTGTATAAAATCAACATGTTAAATAACAGAAGCGAAGTTAATTCGTCAAGAGTCTGCAGTCTGTCCCAGAGGAGCTGACAGAGCAGTCTCAGGTTCCAAATGAGACCTTCTAGAAAGCAAGAAATCTAGAAAGATTATACAATCCTTATCATTCATTATGTTTCTAAAAGATCAGCCTTGTCAGTTAATCAATCACTGAAAATGATTTGTAATAATGAAGGCTGGTAAGTGGTAAAGACACTAAACAGTTGTTCTAAAAGGAATATATGACCCTAACAACTAAAATTAAATTTGCATGAATTACTTATTACTGGGGGTGCCTGTGTGGTGCAGTTGGTTAAGCAGCTGACTCTTGATTTCAGCTCAGGTCATGGTCTCAGGGTCCTGGAGTCAAGGCCCGGGTCAGGCTCCACACTCGGTGGGGAGTCTGCTTCAGGATCTTCTCTTTCCCTCTGACCCTCCCCCTGTTCACATACACTCTCTCTCTGTGTCAAATAAATAAATAAATCTTTTTAAAAAATTGTTTATTTACTATATAAAAGCAGGTTCAATTGTACCCAATGGTAACCACCTGACTCAAAGTAATTAATGATAGTAGGAGCAACATTTTCATCTGGCCTTTGGTATGGACCAGGCATTATGGTACATCCATTATCTGATTTACTTCTCAGAGCAGCCCTACATATATGAGGAAACTAAGGCTCAGAGAGGTTAAATAATTTTTCCAAGGTGACATGATATTTAATGATTACTGAAAGAAATGAATGTAGGTCAAACTAGGACAGTCCAACAGAAACCAGAACATGTGGTTACTCTAGGAAAAAGGCCTTTGCAAACCTAATTTTCATTCTAATGGATATTATGAGAAATCAAATTATGACTTTTTACAACCAACAAGATTTTAGGAAGATAGGAAACTACTAAAATTGTTACTTTTTTAATTCAATAAAATCATTGTACATGACTACAGTAAATATAACACTGTTTGGCCTGGAATGATGAACTACATTCTGCATTAAAGAACCATAAAACCAGGGTGCCTGGTTGGCTCAGTCAGTTAAGCATCTGCGTTTCACTTGGGTCGTAATCCCAGGGTCTTGGGATTGAGCCCCATGTGGGGCTCCCTCCTCAGCAGAGAGCCTGCTTCTCCCTCTGCCCCTCCCCCCACTCATTTTCTCTCTCTCTCGCAAAAATAAATAAAATCTTTAAAATAAATAAATAAATAAAAACCATAAGACCTTCCATGACTGTTGTAGTGTCTGGGTCCACTCTCTGCTCCAGCATCTGCAGGAACCCACAACCCATGCCATCCATCCTCCTTCCATCCTCCATTCATCCTCCATTCTCCTCCACTAACTTCCACCTGAAGGTATGTGTCATCACCTTTCTCACTAACAAGAAAATAAATATCTAAAAATAAGGCTAGAGCTAACAACTCCTTAGAGTTCTCCCTCAGAACACAGAATCATAAGTGCTTAATAAATAAGTTTTTGTTTTTATTTTTTTAAAGATTTGTCTATTTTAGGGGCACGTGGGTGGCTCAGTTGGTTGAGCACCCAACTCTTGGTTTCAGCTCAGGTTGGACACTCAACCGACTGAGCCACCCAGGCGTCTCAATAAATACATTTTTATAGAAAAAGAAACAGAGAAAGAGAGGGAGGGAAGGAGGGAGGGAGGGAGGGAGGGAGGGGTATAGCAAAGAGCAAGAAGTGAGCAGGGAGGTAGGGGAAAAAGGAAGGGGGAAAGGAAGGAGAGAAGGAAGGGCTATAGTTTACATTACTAAAAATGTATCTTGAATTGTTATACCTGTTCTTTAAAAAGCAAGTTTTCAACAAATATATCTAAGGAGCAAGAACCAGTAAAAGTAACTCATATGTAGTTAATTAGCAATATCAAAATAGTTAAATCTGTGCCAGATAACCTTGTTAAGTATTATAAAGATTTAATCTAAAATGTAAAGAAATGTAAGGATTTAATGTAAAATGGCATCAAATCTAATGCAAGAATATTATTTGTTATATTTGTATATCCAACAACATTTGTAAAAAGAGAACAAAATTAGGTTTTGTTTTTTTTAAAACTGACCTTGGCAGTTTTGAATAAATATACTTTCACTTGAGCAGGCAATTATCTTATAGTGATTAAACATAGCCTTTTTGTAGTTTTAAATGACTTTTTACTTTTTTATTTTATTATATTTTTTTTAAGATTTTTATTTATTTGAGAGAGAGAGCATGGGGGAGAGGGAGGACGGGCAGAGGGAGAGAGATAAGCAGAAGCCCCTCTGAGCAGCGAGTCTGTCTAGTCTGTCTGTGGCCGGGCTCAATCCCAGGAACCTGGGATCATGACATGAGCCAAAGGCACATGCTTAACAGACTGAGCCGCCCACATGCCTCTTAAATGACTTTTTTAAAAGTAAGTCCTTGCAGACATATTTTTAGGCAAAATATGCTGTAAGAAATGGTCAATTTATACCAAGGAATTACAAATGGGAAACTATTCATTATAATTTCATTAAAATTTAATATTTAAATTGGCAGACAGAGGTCCTCTGCTTACATTATAAACCAAAAGAACTCAAATTTTACGTTTTTATTTCTAATTTTTAAATTTTACTGAAACTTTTCTCTCTGTGTACATCCATGAAACTATCATCATAATCAAAATAATCTGTATATCCATCATACCCAGATGTTGTCCCTTACCCCCTTGGAGTCCTGCTTTCCCATCCATTCCACTCCTCCTCTCATTCCCTTATTGCTGATTTTCTTTCTGTCACCACAAATTTGTTTGCATCTTCTATAACTTTACATTAATGAAATAATACAATAGTCACTCCTTTTTATTATGGCTTCTTTCACTTACCATAATCAATTTGAGATTTATCCACATTTTCCCACATATATCGATAGTTCATTTTCCTCTTCACTGATTTTTTTATTGAAGTATAATTAACATACAGCATTATATTAGTTTCAGGTGTATAAGATAATGATTCAACAGTTCTTTACATTACTTGGTGCTCACCACGATAAGTGTAGTCACCATGTGTCACCAAACATTATTACAAATATTTTGACTGTATTTGCTGTGTTGTACTTTTCATCTCCGTGACTTATTTATTCGTTGATTTTATTGCTGAATCATGTTCCATTGTATGGATATACCTAAATTTGTTTATCCATTCATTTATTGATGGACGTTTGTATTGCTTCCTACTTGGGGCTATTAAAAAATAAAGCTGCTGTGACCATTCATGCACGAGTGTTTGTGTGGACACATATTTTCATTGATGTCAGGTAAATACCGAAGAGTAGAATGGTAGAGTAGAAGGGCTCAATTATATAATAGGTATATAATTAACTTCATAAGAAAATGCAAACTGTTTTCCAAAATAATTTAACACTTTATATTCCCACTAATAGTGTATGAGAGTTCCAACTGCTCTAACACCCTCACTAACATTTGGTATGGTCAGTCTTCTTAACTTTAGCAATTCTATCTAATAGGTATGTGATGATATCTCATTGTAGTTTTCACTTGCGATTCCCTAATGGCTAATGATGTTGACCATCTCTTTATGTGCTCATCTGCCATCTGTGTATCTTCTTTGGTGGTACCAAATGCCTGTAAAATCTTTTACTTATCTTTTCATTGGGTTGTTGTTTTCTTATTACTGAGTTTAGGGAGTAATTTATATATTCTGGATAGAAATTCTTATCATATACGTGTTTTGCAAATATTTTGTCCCAATCTGTGGCTTGTCTTTTTATTCTAACAGTGTCTTTCAATAAGCATATGCCTTTGGTTTTAATGAAGTCCAATTTATCATTTTCTTTTATAATTCGTGTTTTTGGTGTTGTATCTAAGAAATCTATGCCAAACTCAAGATCACAAAGATTTTTCTTCTGTTTACTTTTAAAGATTTATACTTTTAGTTCTTACATTTAGATTCATGATCCATTTTTAGTTAATTTGTGTTCATAATGCAAAAATATTCATGTTTTTTCATATATGTGTATGTGTGTGTTCCAGTATCATTTGCTGATAGTCTTAATTTTTTTGATCTTTTAAATCATTATGAGGGATATAGTATATATCCTACATATATACTATATATAATAATGAAAACTTTTAGAAGTTTTTATATATAAAGCTAAAGAATAAAAATTTACCTTATATTTCTTTCCTTATCATTCCATCGAAACTGACTTGAAAATAGCAATGAAGTGAAATTTTTATTTCTTATTTAAATACATCCTTAGACACTCAAGTAATCACAGAGCTCACTATCTTAGGGTCCATTTTGATTATTAACAGAGGTGCATGAAATTCAGAACATAAAAATTGGAAAAATCAAGAATCAAGTCAATTTTTTATAGTCTTTATAAAATGATTAGCCATCTGTTACTTCTTCCCCCACATCCACTCTCCCCACTCTTCCTTTCAGATATGGACCTCCTGCCCCACAGAAGCAGTCATAGCTATTCAGCTAAGGACTACAATTCCCTTGCAGCAGTGACGGGGTTTGGACGATACAAATCAACGTGGGCAACTCTCAGATCACACTTCTACCACAAAGCTGCTCTTTCCTTTCCCCCTTCTGACTGATGGAGAAATGGAGACCACATGCAGGGACGGATTCTGGGGTGATGTTCAGGAGCAGAGCTGCCTACCTGCCTTTACACCCTCCTGTCCCTGAACTGTTTAGATGAGATAACATTGCATCTCATTTGAGAGACTTGGTTGGAGCATCGTAGTCTGTACTCTAACTGGCGCTGGTGCACAACCCTGGGATTTTTTGCTGGAACTTGGCAGCTATATCAATAATCTCAGTGGGAGTATATTCTCTCCTCATGAATGATTCCTGAATTGGGGCTGCTCCACTGGCCGGGGTCATGGTTGCTTTCCTTTGTATTAAGGATCAGACAACACGAGGTGCTTCGTCCACCTCACTGTCAATCACCACAATATCCTTTCCGTCATTCTCCTCACATTTCCAGGGATTCCACCTCTTAGCATCGCAATCAGGTTTTGTCACAATCGGGTCTTGTCATAAGCACTTGCACCTCGATCGGTGGCATAAACAGCATGCTAAAGGCACCAGACTGTTATCCCGCTCTTCCACCTTGTCTGCCAGCCTGGAAGCTTGCAGAGTAGTGAACACCCACATATCCTCTTCTCCCCCACTTTCTGAGTCACGCTTGGTCTCCAGCTGCGCCCGAGTGGCCAGCCCAAGCGCCCACAGGAGAGGCCAGCCCAGCGGGCCACCGGCGCGTCCCCGCTCCGCCTCCGCGCGCTCTGCGCACTTCCTCCAACAAGCGCCCGGAAGCAGCCCGCCTTTCCACGGCGCCCCAACTCTCGCGGGATCCACAAGCATCTGACCCACAAGCCTCGCCACACACACAAGGTCTGGTGGCCGAGCTGGGATTTCCCCCGGATGCCTCCTTCCCAAAGGCCATTTCTTCTGTCTCCTGGCTGCCTCACCAGTTGTTCCACAACCTCCCAAGTTGCCCGCGTGAAAGTCAAAGCCGCCCTGCACGCAGGGCAAGGAGAGAAGGAAGAAAGAGGCAGCCACGCCGGAAGGTGGTGTGGCAAGTTTAGAAAAGCAAGGGAACTTACCGGGGCTTGCATAGGGCTGCCGAGAGGCGTGGAGTTGCTCCCACACCTGCCAGAATTGTGAGCTTTTCTAGAGAGTCCCTGATGCGGCTCAGTCACATGCATAGTGCAGACAATCTCAGTAATACGTTCTTCTCTGGAGGCTGCACCCTTGAAGCATTCTGGCCATGGAAACGGTGGCCTGAAGGAACATTCCGACGGCAGGGGAGGGAGGCAGGAGCCTCTCCTTGTCCGTGTCCAGCTCGCAGGTCACCGAGAGGTCACGTTCCCTGGATGACCTCCTCCAACAACTGGACATTTGGTGCTGCCCTAACGGAAACTGAAACTATGTGGCAATGCTGTATTGGTAAGATCAGAAAGATGGTGCCTTTCCTCATGCCACAACAAAAATTAGGCAAAACTGTTACCCACGATACTTGGAATACAGACCCTTTACGTACGAAGACTATGGCTCTAGGAGACGTAGTTAGGCAATGTCAACATGCTGGTGGTGTTCACTCCCTATGCCATGTGACAAGGTACTAAAAGGAGAGGATTCAAGCAAAAATTAACCACTTCACATTTCACAAGCAGAGAAGGAAAGAAAGAAAGTTCTGCTAAGGGAAGTTCTCTGTCAATTTGCTGGGAGTCCAGGACTTTGCGGCAGGGCAGGATTGGAAAAAAGCAACTGCTCTGTTCCCCAACAGATCAGATGGCTCTACAGAGCCTTTCTCCAGAGGCTTGGCTTATGTATTCTCAAATGTGTATCAGTCAGTGGCAAAAGCAGATTAAGGGTTGCCTCCTCGCTGATGCGTATTGTTTCAAATGGCCTCAAGGTGGCCAACAGTAAATTGAGGGAAACGGGTGGTCAAGAGCGGCAACCAATAAACAGATGAGCGTCTGTGCATCAACAAGA
Organism: Callorhinus ursinus; assembly: GCF_003265705.2. Classification (NCBI taxonomy): domain Eukaryota; kingdom Metazoa; phylum Chordata; class Mammalia; order Carnivora; family Otariidae; genus Callorhinus; species Callorhinus ursinus. The sequence goes on from NW_027397073.1 coordinate 43,105,797, forward strand.
CAGGAAGAGATCTTTAACCATGGTGATTCTCAAATGAAACTGACCGGAAGCATTTAACTAAAGGTCGACCTATTAGAGACAAGTTGGCATTAAAAGTATTCTTCCTGGAAATACACACCTTCCACACACACACACACATATGCAAAATGATGAACTTTTTTTGCATTATGAACACAAATTAACTAAAAAGGAATCGTGAACCTAAATGTAAGAACTAAAACTATAAATCTTTAAAAGTAAACAGAGAAGAAAATCTTTGTGATTTGAGTTTGGCATAGATTTCTTAGATACAACACCAAGAAAGAAAAAGCTTTCACAGCCTGCTCCCTTAGAGATCTAGCTAGGAGACCTAGGGACTGTTTTAGGGACCACTACATTAACCCTTAAAGCCTTTGCCACTCAGGCTTCTGACATCCTTGTTTATCAAAGCAACTTCCCCAAAATCTTAGTCAGAAATAAAAAGGCAAATATGGGAACCATAGAAACAATGACCTATAGAATTTCACTATTGCTATGAATCAGTGGTGTCTGTATCTTTCTCCAATTTCAATTTTCAAAAAAAAATTGTATGAGACTCTTCTGATCCTAATCTACCATTCTTTATTGGGTGTGACATAAGAAATAGAAAAGTGATCTTTTCATACATCATTGGATATCCAGGAGCCACTTCTGAGCCTGTCAGAATGCACAACATATCACTCAGAGATTCTGGACGTTTAGTTGGTTGCAGTTTACTGGATGGGACATTGGTTTTTCTTACTTGGTACAAGAATGACATGGTCTCTGTGGGAAGAAGGGTGCACAAGACAGATTGGGTGGCCATAGCAGTGGATTTGGGTACACAGCAGGTGTCTCTAAGTATTATTCTCCTGTTTCAAGAAACTTCCCTGTATTTTAGTTAGGTATGTGGCTGCTCAACTTCACACTACATTTTCCAGCTTAATTTACATCCATTTCCTTTATTCCTATAAATGTCAAGCCTATTTATCGAGCTTAAATACACATTAAGATACCATTCTCAAAAGACTATCAAAGCAGACTGATTAATATATGAAGCTCTCTGCAAGGAATGGTAGAATGAAGAGTTTAAAAATTATTTAGATAACACAGGCTGAAGTAGTATCAACATGCAAAAAAAAGACAATTGTTTGAGAATATTCTAAAAGTTTTTTAGGTAATCCTTCATTTAATTTCTCTGTGACGCAATCACTTTAGTAATAGTGCATTGGCCTTGATAAATGTGAGAACTGGTCATATTTTATAAACGATGGTCACTTAGAGATCTAAAAATATGTGATTTTCTCAGCATATCTAAGCTTTTGTTAGATTTGGCTTACTGTGCATGTGTGCATATATGTATTTATAGATGTTAGAGTTATACTTGAATATTTTATGTTTATTAGATATATATAAATGCAAGAGTTGTAAATTTTTTTTGAAAGCCAGAAAAATTTTAGCTAGAAATGTAAATATAAGATAAGACAGTTGATACCTCAATTAAAATAAGCAGTTATTAGAAAAGAGGTAAAGGTTATTTTAGATGGATTCATAAGAAAGGTCCCAGCAATTACTATCATATGCTTTCGTCATAGCTTTCCTTTTTGGAAAACAATGAATGAATAAAATGTCAAGTCACAATTAAGTATAAAAAATCATGAAACTGGGGGCGGAGCAAGATGGCGGAGGAGTAGGAGACCTGGATTTCGTCTGGTCTCAGGAATTCAGCTGAATAGGGATCAAACCATTCTGAACACCTATGAACTCAAGGGGAGATCGAAGAAGAGAGTAGCAACAACTCTGAACAGAGAAGCGACCACTTACTGGAAGTTGGGACGTGCGGAGAAGTGAATCCGAGGCGATATTCAGGAGGATAGATGGCGGGGGAGGGGGCCTCCGTCGGCCACTACCGGCAAGTGATAGAGCCGCGGAGCACAAAATCGGAACTTTTAGAAGTCGGCTCCGCTGAGGGGCGTTGCTCCAGTGGCTAAGCGGGGGATGGAACCCTTGCGGGACAGTGTGGTCTCAGGACCCTCGGGGTCACAGAAAGACCAGGGGTGCCTGAGTGCGGCAAGCTCCCAGGTATCGGAGTGGGGAAGCCGGCTGCAGAGACAGAGCCGAGGCGCGGGCTCTCGGCTCGGGTGGCCATAAACTGTGATCCGAGGCCCAGTCGGGCCACTGCGCCTCCAGCAGGGACCCAACAAGCAGCAGAGCTGGGGAGACTCCCCTTCCTCCCCGGGAGGAGTGGCGCGGGAGCGCACCGCAGGATCGGCTGGGTTTGGAGACTCCACACGGGGTGGGGTGCCAGAGACAGAAACTCTCGGTCACAGGCCGGGTGAGCACGGAGTGCGGCTGGAGACCGGGGAGATGGGAGTGACTGCTTTTCTCTGGGCGCGCACTAAGGAGCGGGGCCCTGAGTTCTCAGCTCCTCCGGGTGGAGATTGGGAGGCCACCATTTTCACCCTGGTCCTCCAAAGCTGTGCTGAGAGCTTGCAGGGAACAAAAGCTCCTGAGAACAAACGCGTGCAGCTTGCTTAGCCCGGACCGACAAGGGCGGGGCAGTTCCGCCTCCGGCAAAGACATTTGGGAACCACGGCAACAGACCCTTGCCCCAGAAGATCTGCACGGACAGCCAGCAAGCCAAGACCAAGTTTACCGATCAAGGAGAACGGGAGAACTCCAGCACTAGGGGAATACTGCACATAGAATTCATGGCTTTTTTACCATGATTCATTAGTTTTTCAAAGTTAATTTTCTTAACTTTTTTTTTTT
>NW_027397073.1:43108665-43293854 GCF_003265705.2 Callorhinus ursinus
CCTGATCACATTCTCTCCCTTTTTTTTCTTTTTCTTTCTTTCTTTTTATCTTCTTCTTTCCTTTTTCAAACAACTTCTTATCGTATCAATTCCTTTTATAAAATCTTTTATAATTTTCATCTTTACAGTCATCTTCCATCCCATCATTGTATCAACCCTTATTTTGTACATATATGAATCTTTCTTCCTTTAAAATTTTAGGAGGCACTTTTTTCTAACAGACCAAAATACGCCCAAAATCTAGTGTGTGGCACTGATCTATGCACTAGCCTGATCATATTTGATCATATTCTGTTTTTTTTGTATTGTTCTGTTTTTGTTTTTATCTTTTTCTTTTTGTTTTTTTGTTTGTTTGTTTGTTTTGTTTTTTCTCTTTCTTTTTTCTTTCTTTCCCTTTCTTTTCCCCTGGTTTCAGGTCTTTCCTGATTTGTATAGAGTATATTTCCTGGGGACATTGTTAACCTGTTAGCATTTTGTTCTTTCATTCATCTATTCTCCTCTAAACAAAATGACAAGACGAAAAAAATCACCTCAGCAGAAAGAACAAGAGGTAGTACCATCAGCCAGGGACCTACTCAATACGGACATTAATACGATGTTGGACCACGAGTTCAGAATCATGACGTTAAAGATACTAGCTGGGCTTGAAAAAAGCGTGGAAGTTATTAGAGAAACCCTTCCTGGAGAAATAAAAGAACTAAAATCTAAACAACTCGAAATCAAAAAGGCTATTAATGAGGTGCAATCAAAAATGGGGGCACTAACTGCTAGGATAAATGAGGTAGAAGAGAGAATCAGTGATAAGAAGACCAAATGATGGAAACTAAAGAGGCTGAAAAAAGAGAGAAAAACAACTACAGGATCACGAGGGCAGAATTTGAGAGATAAGCGATATGATAAGACAAAACAACATTAGAATAAATGGGATCCCAGAAGAAGAAGAAAGAGAGAGAGGGGCAGAAGATATATTGGAGCAAATAATAGCAGAGAATTTCCCTAATGTGAGGAAGGAAACAGGCATCAAAAGCCAGGAGGCACAGAGAACCCCTCTCAAAGTCAATAAAAATAGGTCAACACCCCGACATCTAATAGTAAAAGTTATGAGTCTCAGAGACAAAGAGAAAATCCTGAAAGCAGCTCGGGAGAAGAGATATGTAACCTACAGCGGTAGAAATATTAGACTGGTAACAGACCTACCCACAGGGACCTGGCAGGCCAGAAAGGACTGGCGTGATATCTTCAGAGCACTAAACAAGAAAAAGATGCAGCCAAGAATACTATATCCAGCTAGGCTGTCATTGAAAATAGAAGGAGAGATAAAAAGCTTCCAGGACAAACAAAAACTAAAGGAACTTACAAACATGAAACCAACCCTACAAGAAATATTGAAAGGGGTCCTCTAAGCAAAGAGAGAGCCTAAAAGCAGCATAGATCAGAAAGGAACACAGACAAAATACAGTAACAGTCACCTTACAGGCAATACAATGGCACTAAATTCATATCTTTCAATAGTTACCCTGAATGTAAATGGGCTAAATGCCCCAATCAAAAGACACAGGCTATCAGATTGGATTAAAAAACAAGACCCATCAATATGCTGTCTGCAAGAGACTCATTTTAGACCCAAAGACACCCCCAGATTGAAAGTGAGGGGGTGGAAAACTATTTACCATGCTAATGGACACCAAAAGAAAGCTGGGGTGGCAATCCTTATATCAGACAAATTAGATTTTAAAACAAAGACTGTAATAAGAGATGAGGATGGACACTATATCCTACTTAAAGGGTCGATCCAACAAGAAGATCTAACAATTGTAAATATCTATGCCTCTAACATGGGAGCAGCCAATTATATAAGGCAATTAATAACAAAAGCAAAGAAACACACTGACAACAATACAGTAATAGTGGGGGACTTTAGCACCCCCCTAACTGAAATGGACAGATCATCTAAGCAAAAGATCAACAAAGAAATAAAGACTTTAAATGACACACTGGACCAAATGGACTTCACAGACATATTCAGAAAATTCCATCCCAAAGCATCAGAATACACATTCTTCTTCTCTAGTGCCCATGGAACATTCTCCAGAATAGATCACATCCTAGGTCACAAATCAGGTCTCAACCAGTACTAAAAGACTGGGATTATTCCCTGCCCATTTTCAGACCACAATGCTTTGAAACTAGAAATCAATCACAAGAGGAAAGTCGGAAAGAACTCAAATACATGGAGGCTAAAGAGCATCCTACTAAAGAATGAATGGGTCAACCAGGAAATTAAAGAAGAATTTTAAAAATTCATGGAAACCAATGAAAATGAAAACCCAACTATTCAAAATCTTTGGGATACAGCAAAGGCAGTCCTAAGAGGAAAGTATATAGCAATACAAGCCTTTCTCAAGAAATAAGAAAGGTCTCAAATACACAACCTAACCCTACACCTAAAGGAGATGGAGAAAGAACAGCAAATAAAGCCTAAACCCAGCAGGAGAAGAGAAATAATAAAGATCAGAGCAGAAATCAATGAAATAGAAACCAAAAGAACAGTAGAACAGATCAACGAAAACTAGGAGCCGGTTCTTTGAAAGAATTAGCAAGATTGATAAACCCCTGGCAGGATTTATCAAAAAGAAAAGGAAAAGACCCAAATCAACAAAATCATGAATGAAAGAGGAGAGATCACAACCAACACCAAAGAAATACAAACAATTATAAGAACATATTATGAGCAACTCTATGCCAGCAAATTAGATAACCTGGAAGAAATGGATGCATTCCTAGAGATGTATCAACTACCAAAACTGAACCAGGAAGAAATAGAAAACCTGAAGAGACCTATAACCACTAAGGAAATTGAAGCAGTCAACAAAAATCTCCCAAGAAACAAAAGCCCAGGGCCAGATGGCTTCCCAGGGGAATTCTATCAGACATTTAAAGAAGAATTAATACCTATTCTCCGGAAACTGTTCCAAAAAATAGAAATGGAAGGAAAACTTCCAAACTCATTTTATGAGGCCCCATTACCTTGATCCCAAAACAAGACAAAGACCCCATCAAAAAGGAGAATTACAGACCAATATCCTTGATGAACATGGATGCAAAAATTCTCACCAAAATACTAGCCATAGGATCCAACAGTACATTAAAAGGATTATTCACCATGACCAAGTGGGATTTATCCCTGGGCTGCAAGGATGGTTCAACATCCGCAAATCAATCAACGTGATACAATACATTAACAAAAGAAAGAACAAGAGTCATATGATCCTCTCAATAGATGCAGAAAACGCTTTTGACAAAGTACAGCATCCTTTCTTGATCAAAACTCTTCAGAGTATAGGGATAGAGAGTACATACCTCAATATCATAAAAGCTATCTATGAAAAACCTATAGCAAATATCATTCTCAATGGGGAAAAGCTGGGAGCTTTTCCCCTAAGATCAGGAACGCGGCAGGGATGTCCACTATCACCACTGCTATTCAACATAGTATTAGAAGTCCTAGCCACAGCAATCAGACAACAAAAAGAAATCAAAGGCATCCAAATCAGCAAGGAGGAAGTCAAACTCTCACTCTTTGCAGGTGATATGATACCTAATGTGGAAAACCCAAAAGACTCCACCCCAAAACTGCTAGAACTCATACAGGAATTCAGTCAAGTAGCAGGATATAAAATCAATGCACAGAAATCAGTGGCATTCCTATACACCAACAACAAGACAGAAGAGAGACAAATCAAGGAGTTGATCCCATTTACAATTGCACCCAAAACCATAAGATACCTAGGAATAAATCTAACCAAAGAGGCAAAGGATCTGTACTCAGAAAACTATAAAATACTCATGAAAGAAATTGAAGAAGACACAAAGAAATGGAAAAACGTTCCATGCTCATGGATTGGAAGAACAAGCATTGTGAAGATGTCCATGCTACCTAGAGCAATCTACACATTAAATGCAATCCCCATCAAAATACCATCCACTTTTTTCAAAGAAATGGAACAAATAATCCTAAAATTTGTATGGAACCAGAAGAGACCCTGAATAGCCAGAGGAATCTTGAAAAAGAAAAGCAAAGCTGGTGGTACCACAATTCTGGACTTCCAGCTCTATTACAAAGCTGTCATCATCAAGACAGTATGGTACTGGCACAAAAAAGACACATAGATCAATGGAACAGAATCGAGAGCCCAGAAATGGACCCTCAACTCTATGGTCAACTAATCTTTGACAAAGCAGGAAAGAATGTCCAATGGAAAAAAGACAGTCTCTTCAACAAATGGTGTTGGGAAAATTGGACAACCACATGCAGAAGAATGAAACTGGACTATTTCCTTACACCACACACAAAAATAGACTCCAAATGGTTGAAAGACCTAAACGTGAGACAGGAGTCCATCAAAATCCTAAAGGAGAACACAGGCAGCCACCTCTTCGACCTCAGCCACAGCAACTTCTTCCTAGAAACATCACCAAAGGCAAGGGAAGCAAGGGCAAAAATGAACTATTGGGATTTCATCAAGATAAAAAGCTTTTGCACAGCAAAAGAAATAGTCCACAAAACCAAAAGACAACCGACAGAATGGGAGAAAATATTTGCAAAGGACATATCAGATAAAGGACTAGTATCCAAAATCTATAAAGAACTTATCAAACTCAACACCCAAAGAACAAATAAACCAATCAAGAAATGGGCAAAAGACATGAACAGACATTTTTCCAAAGAAGACATCCAAATGGCCAACAGACACATGAAAAAGTGCTCAACATCACTCGGCATCAGGGAAATCCAAATCAAAACCTCAATGAGATACCACCTCACACCAGTCAGAATGGCTAAAATTAACAAGTCGGGAAACGACAGATGTTGGCAGGGATGTGGAGAAAGGGGAACCCTCCTACACTGTTGGTGGGAATGCAAGCTGGTGCAACCACTCTGGAAAACAGTATGGAGGTTCCTCAAACAGTTGAAAATAGAGCTACCCTCCAACCCAGCAATTGCACTACTGGGTATTTACCCCAAAGATACAAAGGTAGGGATCCGAAGGGGTACGTGCACCCCAATGTTTATAGCAGCAATGTCCACAATAGCCAAACTGTGGAAAGAGCCAAGATGTCCATCGACAGATGAATGGATAAAGAAGAAGTGGTATATATACACAATGGAATATTATGCAGCCATCAAAAGGAATGAGATCTTACCATTTGCAAGGACGTGGATGGAACTGGAGGGTGTTATGCTGAGTGAAATAAGTCAATCAGAGAAAGACATGTATCATATGACCTCAATGATATGAGGAATTCTTAATCTCAGGAAACAAAGTGAGTGTTGCTGGAGTGGTTGGGGGTGGGAGGGATGGGGTGGCTGGGTGATAGACATTGGGGAGGGTATGTGCTATGGTGAGTGCTGTGAATTGTGCAAGACTGTTGAATCACAGATCTGTACCTCTGAAACAAATAATGCAACATATGTTAAGAAAAAAGAAAAAGAAGAAGATAGCAGGAGGGGAAGAATGAAGGGGAGTAAGTCAGAGGGGGAGACGAACCATGAGAGACGATGGGCTCTGAAAAACAAACTGAGGGTTCTAGAGGGGAGGAGTGTGGGGGTATGGGTTAGCCTGGTGAAGGGTATTAAAAAGGGCACATTCTGGGTGGAGTACTGGGTGTTATGCACAAACGATGAATCATGGAACACTACATCAAAAACTAATGATGTAATGTATGGTGATTAACATAACAATAAAAAATTAAAAAATGAATAGTTAACAATAGAAAAAGATCGTGAAACTAACATTAAATTTTGCCACTAAAACAACATTAAGTAGTTGTGGAGGAAGAACAAAGAAGCTGAGGAGAGATCCCATCTGCACAATTCAGATGGTAATATTGTTTAATATATCTAAAGTGCAAAGATGGGGCAGCCTGAGGCCCATGCCTCCACCATGTTGAACGAGCTAACCAGGGTTATGTATTCAGTACAAGAGGAAATAGAGTATTTATTTAAAAGCAAATCAGAGCAAAGAAAACTGGTATGGATTGTTTTTAAACTGTATGACATAACAGTTAAGAATTTTAAAAATCACAAGATTGCAACTAAATAGAAAGAACATTTTTTGCAAAGCCATAACTTTCATGAGACAAATATATTTGTATCATCTTTTATGTATAATGTGTTCTAATGCTCTTTCAACCCAGATGGAATGTGGAAGTGTTTTGTGATTCTGATTTTACTAAAGCAATTGTTTCATGAACAAAGAAAATAATTCAGGATTAAAAAGCTGGTAAACTTTTAAGGTGATCTGTGGTTAAAAAATCCATTTTATTAAATATCACATCATATTTATTCCTTTGCAGAACTTCTGCATAGAGTATGAAGGACAACATTTCTAAAACTGATTGAGTATTAAATAATTCAAAACCCAAGAGTTGTGATCAAACAGATCTGTAGGCATATGTAAGTACCACTGAGGTGAAAGTGCCAACCAAAGCAATTAGAATGAAAATTAATGTCTGGAGGTAATCAATGGAAGCACTGGCTGTGGGTCCTCACATCTGCATCATCTTTGTTTATTGCTGTATCTGGGTATCACAGAATAACCAACTCATTTTTCAAAGACAGAGAAAGGATGTTTCCCTCAATTTAGGCATTCCTAAATTAAATTAGAATCTATAGGAAGTGATTCTACACTCAGATCTTAAGCTGATTTTTATTAATGTTGCTGGCCAGTAATGAAGATAAATGGTAGGCATATTCCACTTAAGTCAGAAACTACAAATGCAAAAGTTGGGACAGTTGGGAGTGATTAATTATATTCTTTCTGCAAGGATTCATGGGGGACTGGGGTTACCTCTTCCTCTAATGATGTCTCTTCCCCTGACATTAGCAGCACTGATGTAGGAGTTGGATATTTGATATTCTCTTCAGCATCCAAATGTGTCTTAGAGGCATCATAATGAATATTTAAGGTAAGCCCATCTTGGACATGTTCTTTACATTTCTTACTGTATATTATACCAGCTGATAATTAAAATCCCAACAGGACCCATTTTGGCAGTCATCTGTATGATTAAGGAAACTGTGTTAATGTCTCATGAACAGAATTTTTCTGGATAACCAAAGGGTTAAATAGAAAAACCTGTTTTGTTTCCACCTAAGTAGCCAAAAAATCTTTGCAAAATATATTAGTCTACTTTCAGCCTTGCTAAGTAGGTATAGTAGAGATAATTTAATATTTCTTTTATGATTGATGACTTTGCCATGCCATGGGGTCAGTATGAATTGTTGAGGTAATAAGCTGTAGTATATTGAACTCTGAATCTGAACTGACCAGATATTGGTTTATTTTATTGTACTTTTCTTCTTTCTTCCTAAAGCAGAATAGAGAAAAGGAATTCACTGGTGTTGGAGTTCTAGTTAGAGCTTTTTACTGTGTATGTGTCTCACACATTGTGTTCCTTTGGACAGATGTGGCCTGTAAGCCATTGAAAGTTCTCCATGTCCCAGCCATACAGCCTTAAATGGACGCTCTCACAACCCTGCTCCTGAATGTGGGACACTCTTCCCAGCCCCACTCAATTTACAGGTACTTCAGTACTTTCATATCCTCCGAAATTGCCATGATTCTAATCAGTGAAGAAATAAGCACAACTGTAATTGGACTGTCAGTATTGCTAATGACTCCGTGGTCAAATTGGCAAGCATGACAATTGTGCTCTGAATTCTGATCTTTTAATAAGGAGATGATAATAATGATCTACTGTCAAATTATGCTATCAATATAAAATACCATTCTCTGTAGCAGTGGTGCCCCAATGCAGATATGCAGGTCTATACAAGCTTCCTCACCTAATTTGAGAAAGAGTATAGAAACACAGCATGTAGGACTTTTCCTAGAACTTCTTCAGTAGTTTAGGCGGGGGTCCCATCACTCTTTCCATTTTTGTTTTAGGATCTTTTCACTTTGTTCAAACAAAGGAAACAACTCTAAAAAAATTCTTGGGGAACAAATATAGAAACTGGATAATGGAATAAGATTCCTCGGAAATAGCATTTATAAGATCTGAAGGGTCAATTCTCTCTGCACCAATGAAAATCTAAGACTGGAGGGGCGCTTGGGTGGCTCAGTCAGTTAAGCATCCAACTCTTGGTGTCGGCTCAGGTCTTGATCTCACGGTCCAGAGATCGAGCCCCACTTTGGGCTCTGTGCTCCATGCTCCGAGCTCAGCAGGGAGTCTGCTTGAGATTCTCTCCCTCCCCCCTACTCCTCCCCCTGCTCTTATGCTTATTCTCTCTCTCTCTCTCTCTCTCTCTCTCTCTCTCTCTCTCTCTCTCTCTCTCAAATACATAAATAAATAAAATCTTTAAAAAAAAGAAAATTTAAGACTGGGAAATTACAGATATGTGAAGGTTATTCCACATGTTTCCATAACTTTTCTAACCTCAAGATCCAAAGTCCTCAGGCTTTCATTTTTGCTAAAGTTTCCACAACAGCACAACACACTCAAGACTTGGGGAACTTTTGGAAATATCTCTCTTGAAAGAACAAAGAAATTGCTCCTTTGTTAGATCAAGGAATAAGATGTGGGAAAGGAAGTGAGGGAATGAAGGATAAATATCATGTGTGCAGCACCTACTCTGTAAAGACATTTTTTTAAAAGATTTTATTTATTTATTTGTCAGAGAGAGAGACAGAGCACAAGCAGGGGGACCGGCAGGCAGAGGGAGAAGCAGGCTCCCTGCTGAGCAAGGAGCCCAATGTGGGACTCAATCCCAGGACCCTGGGATCATGACTGGAGCTGAAGGCAGCCGCTTAACTGACTGAGCCACCCAGGCGTCCCATGTAAAGACATTTTGACAGGAATTTTCTATATATAACTGCCTCTTCTTTTTAATCATGTGAATAATGCAGTGTTAGCCTTTATGTATGAAGAAATTTACAAATTTACAAAGAAACTGAGATTTAATGGTATTAAGTAATCAGCTCGAGGTAATAATTTCTTTTAAATAGCAACAATTATAATTATTAATAGTTAGTATTTATGGAAAGCCTACTATATGTCAGGCATTGTGCTGGGTCCTTTACATACATTATATAATTTCATTTCCACCACAACCAGATGGGGTAGATATTCCTCACTTCTTACAGAAGCAGACTGAGTTTCAGAGAGCTCTAAGTGACTCCCAATATCAAAGTAAAAGCAAATGCAATTAAAATTCAGATTTGTCTGAGTCAGAAGTCTATTTATTTCCCCTATACCAAGTTTAAATGGGAGGGATCTACACACCCTGGTTCCTATAAGTATTAAGTGAGCCTTACAGATCCAGTTTGAGTGGGGGCTAAATGGGAAGTTTTGACCATCAATAATAAAATGGGATTTTTAGAATATGTAACGCACAACTTTAGGCATTAAAAAGGATACCAAGATGCATACAACATAGTCTTTGCCTTCTAGAAATTTATGATCTGTAAAATACCCAGAAAAAAGACTAGTCTGGCAGCTTATGATACATACCAAAAGGCTTCTAATAATAGCAAATATTTATTGAGCACTTATTTGGTTGCAGACATTTGTTCTAAACTTTACATGTATTAGCTAATTTATTCAATAAGCAAGATATTAGGTAATATCATTACCCCAAGTCTCCCTGTCCCCCATTTTACATAAAAGAAAACTGAGAAATTTCTCTACAACATAAGCTGTGGAGATATTCTGAGGTTTAAATGGTCAATTTCCCTTAGGGGCATTAGTGAAAAACTTTTGGAAGTGGGATAGGAGGTAGGCAAAGACTTCAAAATGCATAGTGCTTCACACAATAAAAATTGTATCACCTTCAATAGCTTGTTAAGACCTTCAGTAACAGTGGGAATTTCCATGATGGAAAAATTCTGACATCCTTATATTCAAGTAGACAGTAACAAGGAAACAACAAGGAAAGAGAGTTTATATAAGAATCACCTAAAATACTATATATATATATGCTTTTATACATATATATGTGTATACATATATATAAAGAGCATAGCCCCCCCAAAATCCAATTGTTTTAAAATTTTAAAGGAATTATGGAAAGAACCCTTAATAAAAAGACTAAACTTTTGGTTAATAGGAGAAAAAAAGAGGTGGGAGGAAAAGAATATAGATAACTTGAAATCATAATAAAATATCCAAGAGAAAAGTCGAAGAAACTGCAGAAGTTCCATTTTTAGAACCTCACCATGGAGAGAGAAATGGATAACAAAGACAATGGTAGGTAAAACTCCCAAATCCACCCCAGCCTTAAGCAGAGTATCTTTTTTTCCCAGCCCTGTTTAGGGGATGACATGGGGTTGGAGCTGAGCATGAATCAGGATTGCTCTGCTTTGCCTAATTTTACTGAGTTTCATTGAAGAGCTAAGTAGCATGTTTCATTTAATCTAAGAAACTGTCCATTGAAAACACACCATTAGTTTAAATGCCACTAAGGAAAATTATACTATCATAATCAAACTATGCCAAATACTTCCTTATCATCAATTATAAAGTCATCTTTACTTCAAAGATGTTAAAATGTGAACAAATGAGCATATTCTAATCAATGAAATATTATACTAGCCAATTCTCAACTAGGTCTTAACCTTAGTTAGTCTGCAAATCTATTCTGGATTAATGAAAACCTGACTATATGACCAAGCATAAATTAAGGCTGGGAAAGTCAAATCGATAATCTACTTTGAAAGAATAGTAGAACTAGAAAGAAATAGCAAATTGTTGTAAAGAGCATGGATTTTGTAATTAAACATACTTGGCTTTTAACTCTGGCCCCATGCTGTATATATAAGATGAAAAACTATTTAATCTTCTAATCCTCAATTGTCTAATCTACAAAATGAGAGTAATACTTGCTGGGTCATCAAGGTTCTTGTGAGGATTGAATAAATTCATTTCTGTATAGCACTTACCACAATTTCTGGCACAGAGAACCATTCACTCAACAGACCCCCAGTAAAATAAGTGCGGATTTACAGGCTATTAAGTCATGCCATCGAGTGAGTTGTCAATATTAATATTAAAGGTACCAGGTTCTTTCCAATCCTATGAGTAAATTAATTGTCTCTTCCTTCCTCACTGATATCACTGTATATTTCTCTAGTGATTGCGTGCCAAGCTTTGGCACCAATGGAAATAAACATTGAACAAATAATGAGTAACATCGAAGCTAACTAATTTCCAGATAAACTTGTGAAGTAAAAAAATATGTATTGATTATATCACAAATGAAAGCAAAAGTGAAGTATAAACTATGACTATTGATTTAATGAGTTCAAGATTTATGGATAATATTTTGTACCACATTCAAGGGGAAAAGAACTACTGGTGGCCACAAATTTTAGTATATTGGTTTTTCTGAGGAATAATCTGTTGTAAGACGGGTTTTGTTTGTTTGCTTATTTTAATTTGTTCACGTCTTTTATAGTTATAATGATCTTTAGACTTAGATTTTGTTTCTCCCTAAGGGTATAATAGATTAAACTTTCTTATACTGTGGCTGATTACATTTGCCTGCATTAAATTCATTCTGATCTCTGTCATACTGGACTATAAGTTAGAAATGCTCTAGTGGACTTAATATTTTTTCTTTTCTTCGTCAGTAATATGTGCTGTCATATTGACTTGTAGCCAATAGGAATAAGTGAAGTTTAGGGGTGCCTGGGTGGTTCAGTCGGTTAAATGGCTGTCTTCAGCTCAGGCCCTGATCCCAGGGTCCTGGGATCAAGCCCCACATTGGGCTTCCTGCTCAGCAAGGAGCCTGCTTCTCCCTGCCCGTCTGCTGCTCCCTGTGCTTGTGCTCTCTCTGTCAGATAAATAAATAAAACCTTAAAAAAAAAAAAAAGGAATAAGTAACGTTTAGAAAAATCAGACCAACAAAATTCTGGAATGTCGAAAAAACATTGAACAAGCAAATTTCCCTCTCAAAGAAAATGCTTTTATGAAAATAAGGAGGGTCATTTCTTGGAGAACCCAGCTTTAAAAAACAAGAGCCCTGAAAATTTTAAAGAAATGCCTTATTTTCGATTATATCATTGAAACAAGTTCACTTACTATATTTATATATCCTTAAAATGAATAGCTGAAAACTTTAATATATGTTTAAGTTTTTAGTACTCAGGATAAATCTCACATTGACATGGTTAGAAATCCTAATAATAATTTTGTTATATAAAACCAAGTCAATGCTAGGCCTAGTGGCTATTTCTGGTGGCTGTTTAAAACAGATAATTAATTAAAACTGAATTAATCCAAAATGAAATAGATTATGTGTATTGATAGGGAGTATAGTCTAAGTAATGATTACATGTAATCACATCCACAGCCTTTGTAGGAAGTGCAGTGAATTAAAATTAAAGTAACTACCATCGGACAAAAATCACCTAAAACTCTATTGCTTAGATCTTTTGTCATAATCATTAAGCATTTGACATATATAAATAAAACTGGCATAAAAGTAGATTAAACTCTGATTGTTAGAGCCAATATGACATGATGATGAAATCAGTTTTTTTGAAAGGATCAAAGAAATGATATAAAACGACAGAGAAAATTATTCCAGTTCAAGCCTGGTGGGGTCAGACTGGAGTGTTTATGAGCCCCATGCCCCCAGGTGCACAAAGAAATGAAGATCAACTCTCAGGACCTTTTAAACAGGAGGTAACCTGAGTTTCTGAAAGAAGATTCTCAAGAACTTTGAGGAAATTCAGGGTATAGTTCCTTACTTTATTTAAAAAAAAAAAATTGTCCCCATGGTTGAGAATTACCAGACAAGGTAATTTGCCTCTCTCCCTCTCTGGTTAGTAGCTACAACTGGGAGTATTACTTGGAATAGACCTTAAATTAGTCTTCACCAATAGAATAATGCCTGTCTTCTGTAGCCATCATAGCCTTAAAGGATGGTGGGATTGTGGTTTAAGATTATCCAATTGAGTATTTTCTTCTTTGGACATGAATGAGGAAACATGTAGCCCTATGGTGATGCTAGGTAGTCCTTTCATTTATGCTAGTTCATTGCCAAGGGCAGATCCAAAAGTGTCAGAGAGATGCAAGACCTCACCCAAACTCTCCTCTATCTTTAAACATTTTAGTTGTATGGTACAACAAAGTCCCTTTAGTATTTAAACCAGTTAATTACAACTTAAAGCATCCTAACTGAGGCAGAGGGATGGGTTTATCTGTTCATCCAGAACCTGGCTAAAGTCAGTAGGCATGTTTTCTATTTTCCAAGACAAGAGGTAAGAATTATTGGCCCAGCACATGTTGTGCCCAGAGAGCAGTACAGCCTCTAATTTATCATCCCACTAAAAATTTGAACATACTGAGCTACCTATTTACATCCTTCTAGCTTCTGCCACCTAAGCAGGCAGTCTGCTTTAAGTTATCACATAAAATTGTTACCATGAAACAAAGTCCCTTCATATCCAAGCAGATCTAGATATATGCTCTCAAAACAGCCAGAAGGTCAGTTTGGAAGTCAGGCTTCCCACCTCCTTCTCACACTGCTCTCCCCCATCAATGAAAACCTTTGTGCCAAAACGTGAACATTCCAAAAAATAACTCAGAATGGCTGGCTTAATTCTTTTTCAGCCAAACCTCCTGAAGATAAATAGAACACCTGGGACTTTGTGCTTTTAGTTCCTCTCTGTGTTTCAAGGAGATCTAACCTTAATCAGCTTTCCAAATAAGGAAGTATGTAGCCAGGAAGAGAAAAGAGAAACACATAGACTTGTTCCTTCCTTCAGGATCACTGAGATGGCTGATATGGATTCCATACCAGCGAACACGGGCTTCCTTCTGTCCCTCCAACCTCAGTCACCAGGGCAGACTGGGAAGCTAAGAATCTTCTGATAGTCCCAGATAGAGCCACTGATCCCAAAAAGACCAATGAGGAGAATTGCGTGCCTTTATTTTCTTGGGCAAAATATACATGAATACATAAACAGCCTCTCCTTCAAGCATCCAAAATTTCCCTTAGTCCTCCATGTATCAGAAAAACATCACGAGAAAGGTATCCCTCTGTGCTATAGCACAGAACTATAACAGAATGTTAAATTGAAATCTGACTGGGGCACCGAAATTAGCAAATATGAAAATGTAAACTGAGTTGCGAGATGAAGATACACATTTCCAGTAAACAGTTAAATATTTAAAACTTTTACTATAACTCAAACTCAATCACAGAAGGGGCATAAAAGTAGAGTTGTTTAAATGCTATGAGCCCCGTTTGTCCCCAGAATGAGGTATGGGGTGGGGCATCAGCTGTTCGTCTCAAACTTAATTAAAGGGCTTCAAAAAGATTGCTGGTAAGGAAATAAACCAAAATACAAACTGTAAAAAAAAAAATCATTGGTAAATATTGGTGTACGTTCACTTTAATTGAGAAACACAATTGCTCACCGACAGCTGCCTATACTCCAAACTTCTTCCTCAATGGGAGAGGACAGTTTGCTGCTCCATAGCACAGGGTACATATTTCCCTTGGGCAAAAAGTAGTTCACATACAGACAAGAGCTGGAGGTAGGTCATACTCAGTCCTAGCAAAGAAGGGCCACCTAAATGATGAACAGGACCTGAGAGAAGCTGAACCAGATCCCTACTGACTGCAGAAAGAGCAGTGGTGAGCCAGAAGAGAGAGGATGAAGTGTGAATTTCCAGCAACCCCTTGATCGAACCCCAGATGGATCAGAAATCCAAGTTAGCAAGCTATAGGAGGAGGATCTTGGAAAGAAAGAAAATACTGGCCATGTCCTCCTCTGCCAATAGCTCTCCAGTTCAAACAGGCCCCAGCTGGGAACATGGGGAAATTGTGAGTTTGGGAGTTTTGAATTTTATGTGAAATACGACTTTCTAATTTCAGACTTTGGTAATTAAGAGGGACTCTTGGATTTTTTTCTTTTTCCTAAGAGTGATTATAAAAGTCGTGGAAATAACCAAATTTTCAATCGGAGGACTGGGGAGGTTAAAACTTTTCTCATTGAACGTAGTTTAAAGGAATGACTAAAGTCAATATAAAGCTATTTAATAATTTTTAAACATTGAGGATTTTAAAATACATTCATATAATAATATCCTTGGGTAGGAGGAAAAGCTCTCTGTTAAGAATACCTCAGCACTACCAAGAGATGGAGAAGTAATAGAAGGAAAGACCCTTGGGAGCAAAAGGTTGTCCTTTAGCTGATGGGTAAACAGCTGCTCACTTTGGAGCAACAACAATTTCCTAATAGCTGATGGTAGAATTCAGATCTGGTCAAGATACAAGAGCTGTGGAAGTGAAAGACAAAATGAGGCTTTAAACAGACTTCGTAGAAGGAGAAGTTTTATTGAATACCTGAACAATGTTCTATATTTAATACTTAAGCTTTTGAAATTTGTTGTAATCTAAATGTTTCCTTATATTCATATAATGAGATTTAGTTAACAGTGAAACCTCACTGATAGATAAAGTCAGGCATGCTTGTTTACTACTACAAAAGTATAGTATTGTTATCAATATACATTGTAACACTATAGTTCATGGTTCCTCCAGAGAGCTCAAAGGAAAGTAATTATTTTAAGATTTTTCTGTGAAGTAGGCAGGAGAGCTCATTATTATGAAAATAAATAAGGATTTCAACAGATCTGAAATGATTTTCCCAAGTTTACACAATGAATTGACTCATGGCAGCTAAAATTAACTGCCTCTTTCTTGATTTCTAGCTTAGTGCTTAAGAACATTAGTATGCCTATTTACCATTTTTTGGTATAATCTTTAAAATGTACAGTCTACATTCTTTTTCATTAATTCAGCAAATATTTATTTGGTGTTTACTTGTTCCAGGCACTGTGTTAGATGATGTCATATAGATTTAAAAGTTATAAACTATCAAAACAACCATCCATATTAAGAATGCTGGTAATTGTGAGAAATCTCATTAAGTGATTTAATTTTGTTACTAACACAATATTTCAATTTTATGTTTCCTAAGGATGGAAGAAGGGAATATGGAGCCATGGAAGACTTTGATTGATTCACTTTCAGCTTATATTCAGCCAACATATATATACTCTATCTCACTGATTATAAAAAACAGAAATATTTTATTTTGGATGCTAAAGGTTTATTCTGTTTTCATTCAAATATTTAAGTCCTTATTTATTCTACTATGTGGTTTTCCATTTTTAAAGACTGTAACTAAACTTTGCAAACATTTTAGTTGTATTGCATTGCTCTTGCTTTTTGTTATTATCTGCTATACATTAATTTATTTTTTATATCACTGTAATCAGCCAAGATGTGATTCTTTCCGTTTTCCTTTCTAATCACAAAATAACATTAGCAAAAATCAACCTTGAATGGATGCATGTAGTCACTGATGCCTCTTGTTCTGTGTTAGTTGAACCATGAACGTTTAAATCAACATCCACTATGTGGCATATAGGTAAAGATGTAAATACCTAAATACCTTCCATTGTTCCTTTTTATTCAAAGTCATCTAAAAAATCAGATTCATAGACTATGTCAGAAAGGCTGATTATCAAACTGAGGGTTCTAAAGGGGAGGGGGTGGGGGATGGGTTAGCCTGGTGATGGGTACTAAGGAGGGCATGTATTGAATGGAGCACTGGGTGTTATATGCAAACAATCATGGAACACTACATCAAAAACTAATGATGTAATGTATGGTGATTAACATAACATAATAAAATAAAATTTTAAAAAATCAGCAAAAAAAAAAAAAGAAAGGCCCATTATGCTGTCTCTGCTGTTTGTGCAACCCAGCATGGTTTCCCCAGCCTGACTACCCCCATTCTCAGTGACTGAAAGCCTGACCACGGCATTTCTCAGAATTCCTTGCCATTTGGATTCCAGGTTATATTTTGTCAAGGAGAGGCAATCATACAAGACTTGAAAGGTGCAGGAGAGAAAGCAGAATTCATATAATTGCTCCTATGTCAGGACAGGCAGAAACATGGTCTTCAGTGGATTTGATGTTTTGCAGTGACTTCCAAGTGTTTCCTAGAGTCGCACCTCCTTTGGCATTATAGAAAACTTGTATAATTACTAGTAATCTTTCATGCCTTTTGAAATTCCCTGCCTCTCTCTAAGGTAGGGGTGAAGCTAAGAGTTAAAAGAGATCTTCCATGACCTTTGCTTCTCCAGGCATTCTAGCAATTAGGAAAGCTTCTAATGCCCTCTATTAAATCCTTCCCTGTCTAAAATAATTCAGGTAGTTGCTCTTGTCCAGGTAGGAACTTCTGAGAAAATATTTGATACCGAAAGTGATCTTAAAAAAAAATAGACTCTGAAGATGAAGAGGATCTTGGATAGTTTGTGCTGAGTTGAATTTGAAGATAAAATAACCTTCATGTCATGGTTCATGACATTCAAAGATTTTAAAATAATCATTAACTTCTCATTATAATTGTCTAAAATGAAGTGGCTATTAAAGACAAGGATCTGGGATACAAAGAGGCTGCTATAATAAAACAATGGGTTATAAATGATGACCACAGGGACTATGGGGTAACCTAGCTGCTTCTGATGCACTACTTCTTTCTACAAGGAGAAACTGAAAAGCTCAGGATTTTAAATTTTCAGCTCATGGCATAATCAGAAAACAAAAGAGCTTCCAAAAATTTCTCCTATTCTTGCAGCCGAATGTATGGTGGATATATTTGAAAACTGAACTCAAAGTCTTAAGATGCATATTTCAGAATTACAAAACATATTGAGTTTACAGCCTTGCTTAGTATCATATATGAGAGTTAGGACACTTATTGGGAAAGAGTGGGGATTTGAGGTGGATTCTGACAGATTTGAACCTTCAAATTCCACTCAACCTTCTTGAAAGTAGAAGGAGCCCTTCCTCTCCTGTCTGAAGAAACCATAAAGGTTATACCTGAGACAATTACCTTGCTTGGTGATTCTGATCCTCCATGAGATATGCCTTCTCAGCTTACACTGTTTCCAGACCTGTAACTATACTCAAATTACAGAAGAATGGGTACAAGGTGTGACTTCAGAGAAGATAGCATGTCCATCAAAAGAATTGGAAGATTTTGCTAATTCATATTGTTGGAGATCTGGGGAGGCGTGCTATGAATGGATTCTGAGAGTCCTAGTACAGGGAGATAGAAACTACTTGTTAGAATAAGCCACATTTATCTGCATGATTGCACTTTCTTAGATATAGTGGATTAAGAATGTTCAATGTTTGAGTATGCAATTGTGGTTCACCAGATTACTTAGTCAGTAGACTGAAATTTGGGCTCCAAGTGACCAAGGCTAGATGAAATTGAAGTGCAAGGGTTTCCAGGGTATAATGTAGATGAAGGTACACAAAGAAAAATAGAAATGATAGTGTTGATTTAAAACTAATGTGACCTGCCACTCATCTCCTCTTTGTGTTACCTGGATGGGTTCCAAGGACATTGCTTTGCCAAAGCACTAAGAAACACCCCATAAGGCCAAGCGTGATTATAAGAGGTAACTTAACTGAGATGGTCTTCCTAAATTCAGTGGGGGATAATGGGATCCTGGAAAATGACAGAAGCCAAGTGGTTGTTCTTAAGCTTGAAGACCAGAGACAAGTGTACATGATTCCCCAAGTGGGCAATAGGTTAAAACAGTAATCAGAATGACTTAAGCCCCAGAAATCATTGGTGGAGGCGAATAGGTCATAGTGTCCAGTGGACTGAAACAGAACTACTCCCTGCTACCTACTTGATTTTTATAATTTAAAATATTTTAGGTATCATTTTCAGATTTGGGGCACAATAGTTATGGTCTCTCACCCAATTTTCATATACAAACCCCTTGGGGATGAAGAGTATACCAGGTTCTTTTGAAACAGTACCCTGTATCTGTATCAAAATCATAAACCCTGAAACTTCCTAGAGGTTTCTTGAAGGGATCCATAGTTACCAAGCAGAGTAACTGCACGTCATATAAAATAAGGTAATTTTCTCATTTTTTGAAATCATAGCAGGCAAAGATACATTTTGCCAATGCCAGAATACCCACTTTAGTTCTTTGACTTATGGGATGATTATCAGTCCCTAGAACTATCTCCTCTCTTCCAAATTGTAAAATAAATTGAAGGATGGCACAGATTCATGCAACCCAACCAAGACTAGAAGTAGGCAGGCATAGGATTCCTGTCACACCTACATTTAACTGATCTATTTGACCAGGGCCTGAATAGATGGACATAGAGAAAGACAATGGATTATTATAAACATATTCAGGGAGTAACACCAATTGCAGCTGTTTTTCCAAATGTGACCTCTTTTTTGGAATAAATGAACACATCACTGAAATCTGCTATCTAACTATTGATCAGGCAAATGCTTTTTCAACTGCTATTAAGGAAAAAATATAGCAAAGAGATTTTGTTTCTCTTAGTAGGGCAGCAGTTTATCTTCACTTCACCTCAGTAATAGGCCACCCATCTGCCCTTCTGTCATAATCAAATCCCCAGAACTTGATGATTTAGACACTTTGTCAATCCCCTACCTTGATAGTGGTGGATTGCATTTTCTGAGATGGACAAATGGTCTATGTAAACTTCGCTTAACCTCTGATGAATCCTGTCCAAAAGATTTGGCTCTTTTGTTTGAGCAAACACTGTCCTGGGACTTTTGGTTATGAAAAGGATACTAAAATGAGACAAAGGAATAAGATAAATGATTTGTTCTAACTTTTAAAAATCAGTGTTTCCTTTTTCTTTTGGTAGCTCAAGACAGAAGAGTTTTAGAGAAGCGCCTGGACTTGAGGAGAAGAGATGGTAGAGAGAGACTTCTGTAGAGAGTGAGAGCATGAGTCAAACACAAGGCACAAGACTGACCTCAAAGGAAAGCTGGGTTCCATGAAGGGAGTCCCTGTGGCTTAGAAATCATGATATCTGATACGGGTATGCAAAGTTGTGATTGTTCCCTGCTCCCATCGTCATCCATTAGCTTCCCACATTTGGGAAAATCTCCATATTTTGTAGAAATGTACAACAGTACACCTATCTGGGTTTTCTAGTGCTATATCCAAGGACTAAAACATCACCTGGCACATAGAAGCTACGCAGTAAAAAAAAAAAAAAAAAAAAAAAAAAAGATGAAAGATAAATGACTGGATTAATGGAGCTTTTGGAAATGTCTGCATGATGTTTTGCCCATGCCTGGGATAAAGTATGAGGTGTGAAGACTGCTAGGTATACAGATAAAGCAACTATAGTTAAAAAAAAAAAAAGCAAAGATTTGGAGTTCAGAGTAGGCGGTGTAGACAGCATCATGCACTTAAGCATATGTACCTTGTACTCTTTGAAGAATCCTTAGAAATACTGGGGAAGGAATTACATTGATTTTCCATCAATTACTTGGGATGGAGGCTCATGTGATTGTACATGAGAATATCAAAGGAAAGGTTGACTTCCAGAGGCTGAAGGACATGGGGATATTAGGCAGCATGTAATAGATTCATTTTAGCTAAATCTCATAAATGTGCATTCAGCTTGGGGAGAGTTATACATTACTGACCTAGCTCTTGTCTGCAAAGGGAAAATGCAAAACCAAAGGTGCACAGTCCAATTTAAGGTCAGACCAGTGTGCAATTGAACAGAGAAGCCCTACCAGCTGCCTATGTATAAATGCCATCTGACAGGCTCTTACATTTTATGCTGGACCCTTGAAAGGAGAGGATCCCACTCCACAGGAGACTGAACGTTGTTATTTGCCATGGGTGCGTGAGGACCCGGAGCAAGTCATGAATGGGGCACTAAGTCCTTTCGTGCAGGGACCCAGATGGAGAACTATGTCTGTGGGAGCAGTGTTCCCAGGCACACAGATGTTCTGCCTTCTCGTAGCTCTCAGAAGGGCTGTCCAGTCAGACATAGCCCCTATTTTCTCTGTTCTCTGAGGAGGCCCAGGGGATGAGTAGCAGAATGGTGGTACCAGAGCTATGGAAACATCTTACTTCTATGTAAATGAAAAAGCAAAATGGTGTATGACAAAGCTTTATTGTAACAAAGGACCGAAACATCCTTTCTGAATATTTTCTCTCCAGGGGTCCTAAATTTGTATTTATATCTCAGTACAAAGTTTGTACTAAATGTTAGCAGACTGGGCTCGAATTTTCTTAGGAACAAAACTTAGTTGTACAAATAATAAATTTCTTTATTTCTCCACAACTAAACTGAATTTAGTTCCCGAGCCCCAATTTCTGCTGATGGTGGTGAATTTTATGTGGAAATTGAGGCTCTCTCCCTCAAATCAGTGATCACTCAGTACTTTCAGTTATAAACTCTTTTTGGTAATTCTTCAGGCTGTCAGAATATGTCTCCTTCTCCTTCTCTTTCACATCTCTCCAGGGGCCATCTATATTCTGAGGGTGTGTGTTGGGGAAGGAGGATATACCATCTTCAGTTTGGAGGAACGACATTGATCTAGAATAATGCTTTTCAAAGCAAGGTCCTCCACCAGCAATATCAGTGCCACCCGGAACTTGTTAGAAATGTCAGTATTTGGGTCCCATCCCACACAGACCGACTAAATCAGAAACTCTGAATGAGCGGCCCAGGACTCTGTGTTCTAACAAGGGCTCCAGCTGATTCTGATGTACACTCACCTTTGAGAAGCATTGGTCCGAAGTTATCAGCACCCACCCACCTTGATTTCTGATGAGAGGTGTGATCACTGCCGGTCTGGTTTTGTGGCACCTAGCTCATTGCATAATTGACTGAAATGCCCTCGTCTGTTCATGGACCAGCTCTGTGCTCATTCTGCTCTCTGCTTAGCCTGACCAGAGTGCCATGTTTGCACCCCTCAGAGCTTGCAACACTCTTGCATGCTGTTCTCTAGCCATTTCTACTTTATAGTTTGTGTTCCATGCTCAAGACAGAGTTTCTCTGAAGAGTTGAGGTCTGGAAGGGGAATATATCTGGAATCTGGGAGATGCATCTCTTTCCTGGAATTCCCCAAAAAGCAGTGGAGTTTCAATCATCTTTACTCATCAGAGATTGATCCTAGGAGACAGCAGGATGGAAGCCCAGATTCTCGGGCTCCTGAACCTTAATTTATTCTGCTGTTTTCTTCTTTACCTTTCCTCTCCTTCTCCTCCACAGTCAGGAAGTTGTCTTGTTTTGTTTTGTTTTGTTTTTGTTTTGTTTTGTTTGTTTTATCTGTATTCCCTGTGGAAAGGAAAAGAAAATCCTGGTTAGACACATAGACTTCTAAAACTACCATTTTTTATAAGGCCCCTGCTGTTTACACAAACCTTATTTTTAAAAATATTTTATCCATTTAAGAGAGAGCAAGAGAGCACATAATCAGGGGTTGCTATAGATGGAGAGAGAGAAGCAGGCTCCCTACTGAGTAGGGAGCCCGACGCAGGACTTAATCTCAGGACCCTGGGATCATGACCTGAGCCAAATGCAGATGCTTAACCAACTGAGGCACCCAGGCGCACCCTACACAAACCTTATTATTTTATCCTCCGATAATGTCCACTCTAATCATTGAAAACCTTAACTTGCAATTCTACTGGCCCGTAAAAGTTTCAAAACCTTAGCATCGAGTGGTCCTTTGCATCTTTTTCTCAATAATCCTAATTCTTTCAGATAATCAATGATACCTCTGAGATGATGTATAAGGATATGTAGAAGAGTAAACACATTAATTAAAATTTTAAGATATTATTACACCGCACCTGAATTAGAAACACTGATAATTTTCTAGGTGTACTACCTGATTCTAATCACTTCCCACTAAAATCCTTCTATTAAACTAATTCTCATAAAACACTCCTTTTAACATATCATTTTCTTCCTTGGGTTCTTTCAAAAGGTCCCTTTTAGCAGAATTTATAGACAAGCCTTTATTCTAAAATTCGTATTTCCATGGACATGTACAATGCTTGAAAATGAATGAATGAGTTCCAAACCATGCCTGACCTGGTCATGACTCTTGCGTTAAACATTATTTCTTAACATATCACTAATTCCCATTATACTCAGCCTAATTTGCATCATAAGGAGATTCATATTAAAAACATAACCCTTATTTGTGGGCTCAGCCTGACTTCAGGATCTAGCTTCAGTCCTTACCCTTGGCAAGGAATATTTAAGCAACATCAGACCAAAACTCCAGACTCAGAAACAAGTCACTCTTTTGGCCCATTAGGCCCTGTTACAATAGGGTTTCTGCTTTATTGTCCAGAATCAGTCCTTATCATATTCCCAGTCATTATTGGTTTGGCTTTCTTCCTACTGAAATTCAGCAACAGTGACAGCATTAAGTATTCAATGATATTGTTTTAATTCATTGGGATTGTTCATTTTATTGGCACTATTAAAGTATTTCCAATGACATTTGCAAAATCAAGTTTTCCTCCATTTACTATAGGACTGGTGCCCTAAAAGGACCCAAAATGTATTTCATTTGTTAGGATTCACAGGGCTGGAAGACTGAGCCCTCTTTAATAATTTATTCCAACACTTTGGATTCCATAAAATGTAAGTTATATCTAAATTTAGAGTAATCATAATTTATATAGTTGTGTAATGTCATCTTTGGCTAAAAGATTTTTTTTTTCATTAAATGTGAAACATAAAGGTTACAATGGCAGTTTCTATTTTACATTTCTAGGCTTCTGTATTTCATACTTCACTGCTATGTGAAATTCTGTATAGTAACGGGGACAGCTATCATGACGCTTTCAAAATTTCTCCCCGCAGACAAGAGTCAAACTTTCTACAATTCCGGGTGCTCTGTTTGATGACAAAAATCATTTCCAACTGTTGTCCCAAGCATTATAGAGTATTTCATTGTAATGATGTGTCCTTTTCTGTTCTATATCACCACCTCTCAATGCACTTCTGTAAGGGGATTGTGGCAATACACTAGTGTTTCGTGATTACTTTGTGGCTCTCTGTGACTCCTTTGAAACCCTCTTTTTCTCACTCACTCTCCCTCCTGGCAGCCTTTCAGGTTGGAGAAAGATCCACTTGTTCAAAATTACCCATATAGCCATGCGTTGAATTAGTTCTAGAGAAAGGATCTCTGTTAAAATCGAATGACTCCACGATAGCCACATTCTGGTCTCCCGGAGAGCTGCAGGAGCAACTAAAGGCATGGATTAGTTAGCAGTCTCTCATAAATATAATTTATGAAATGCACATTCAGATGTGTGGACCTAATGTGTTTCTATTACGGTCATGCTAATTCTTACAAAGTTGCTTTAAACATCTGAAATAAATATATTATGGTGTCTAGAATGGTTATAAACAATGCAGATGTTCTGTCACAGAGTGCCATTTTGAAAATACATATTTTTTTAGAGTATTTGCATTCCGTGGATTTTGCAAAAGAATCAAGGCCATTTTTTTTAAAGTATGTAAAATAATATACCTGTGGAGAAGCTCATGTAAGTCCATTTTTAAACTACAATGATTTTTACAGCCGAATAATAGGGCTTTGAATAACAGAACTACTATAATTAACTCAGTTGTCAATGAAGGCAATTTTTCCAGGGCAATCATTCATAGTTTGAAATATTTCTAAATACTCTAGACTTTTGTCATTACTATAACTCTTTAGAAAATAAGAGTTTGAGCGCCCAAGTCTTTCTTTCATCCTTTATTAAGGAAACTATTAAAATTATTTCTCAGATGTATTTTAAGAAAATAACCAATGAAACTAATATTGCGACAAGAAATTTTGGAGAAGTTGGTGCTTTGTATTTGCAAAATCAAAACCACAGTTACAACTCTTCTTGTGTCAACAAAATCTATTTCATTGTCTAGCTTAAATTGTTACCTAAACTGAGAGCAGCCTTCTGACCCAAAGGTCTTTACATTTATTTAGTATTTCAGCTTCAAGAAAAAAACTACTAAAGCTTATTTAGTATTTCAGCTCCAAGAAAAAAACTACTAAAGCTAAAGGATTTACTTAAATTTAAAAGTAGCAATCAGGGGCACCTAGGTGGCTCAGTCATTGAGCATCTGCCTTCAGCTCGGATCGTGGTCCCAGGGTCCTGGGTTCGAGCCCCGCATCGGGCTCCCTGCTTGGCGGGAAGCCTGCTTCTCCCTCTCCCACTCCCCCTGCTTGTGTTCCCTCTCTCGCTGTGTCTCTCTTTGTCAAATAAATAAATAAAAATCTTAAATAAATAAATAAAGAGGCAATCACATTCAGTAGATTTGCCAGTATAGAAAAATTCTTTTAATGATGTAAATTGCAAATTACACTCCATACACAGGTTTACTTACCAAATCGTAGACTAATAAGTCGATTTTTAAAAAGTTTCTCTTGGGGCGCCTGGGTGGCTCAGTCATCAAGCATCTGCCTTCAGCTCAGGTCATGATCCCAGGGTCCTGGGATCGAGCCCCGCATTGGGCTCCCTGCTCCGCAGGAAGCCTGCTTCTCCCTCTCCCACTCCCCTTGTTTGTGTTCCCTCTCTTGCTTTGCCTCTCTCTGTCAAATAAATAAATAAAATCTTTAATAAATAAATAAATAAATAAAAAGTTTCTCTCCCCTTTCTCAGTTATTTTCTTTAGGTAACCAGCTTTACAAAAATAAATCAAGATGAAATATTTATGGCAGTAAAACTGAAATATAAAAGCACTAAGGTATACTTTAAAGAGATAATGGTATTTTATATTAAAATGATTTTAGTCTTTCCGTCTTCACTGAAATCGAAAAGACACTAAGCCTTGTTGAGATAAAGTCTTCTTCATACTTTGCTGGTGAGAAAGAGCTCTGCTTTTCTTCACCCTGTGCTGTTTGGGATGTAATCGATTGGGCAGAGGAGACTAAGGAGGAAGAATGTGCAGAGGGAATGGTAGGGGCTCATGTTGCTGGTGCTTGCACTCTCTGACACACCAGCAACCCACCACCGACTTAACAAGACTGCAGATACCTGGTGAGGGTTGGCCTGAGTCACACCCTGTGACTGTGGGGCAGGGTTCCCAGGGAGGTTGCCACAGAAGCCAGCTTACACGAGAGCATCCAGAGAAGCAATAGAAGAGGATGCTAATGTGACAATTCCATGAGCTTCTAATTGGGAAATTAGCAAGCAATTCAGGCTTCAAAAATAAATCTATGCGAACCAACTAAAAGAGCAGTTTTGTTAAGTGAATGTAAGAACATTTCCTTTCACCCGAAATGTTTGGCATCGTGTGAAAAATCTGTTGATCAAAGGTCTAGTATTATTTTTAGATCAGGAAAGAATGCAGTTTGGGTACAGTGTTTCTGAAAGACAGAAAAGAGTCTGGCGAAAAGATTTGACCCCAAACTTTCTCCTTTCCTATGATTCGTATGTATGGCATGCAAAACAAGGGTGGAAATCATTAATCTGGTGATAATTTTTCCATCTTTATCCTCTTAAAAGGCACATCGAATCTTTTTGATCATACCGGAGTTAAAAAATTATTATTTTCTAGCTAAATTTAAGGGTCATCAATCTCCATTTAATCTATAAAGGACATGCTTATCATAACGAGGCCTTCTTTACTGCAAAGAGACTTTATGAAAAAAGACTGCAGATTAATATTGTTCCCTAAAGATCCCTGACGTTTTTGTTATACTGATTTCTACCACTTTATGAAGTGTATGTCCTCTGGGCAACTTAGCTATGCAACAGAATTTCCCAGATGCCAGACTGCAGACTAGCACCCTTTGCAACAAGTTTTTACTAATTCACAAAATGTTTATTTCTGGAAAGGAATTAAATTTTCATCACCTGATGCAAAACTTGTGACTCTCTGCTGGCAGCCTGAGAAGTCCTGGTGGTCAAGCAATAAGATCAAAGTTCAGTCACCCAGGGCTCAGGTCCCTGCTCCTACTGGGTACCACTCCCTCTCTCCTCACCCTCCCCTCCTCTTCCTGTCTCTCCTAAGATTTCCAAGTGCCTCACTGAACATGGGTGGTCCAGGATCTGTGCTATAAGTTTATCCAGCCTTGATTACAGGCTTACTCTGAGCTAGACACTGCCCAAGGCACTGAAGTCTTATGGTAAATAAGAAACTAGCCCTGGCCCTGAGGAGTTTATGGTACATTGGAGCTCATCCAACACTAACAGACAAAGGGGAGCTGTCCCCCCATGGAGGGACCATATAGCACTGGAGTTTGTAGGTCCATCAAGGTTTCAGTCATAACTTCCTGGAGGGGGCAACCTTGAACTAGTCTTGAAAGATGAAGACAACCTGATCACTTAGTAAAAAGTGGGAAGAGGGGCACCTGGGTGGCTCAGTAGGTTGGCTGACCCACACTTGATTTGGGCTCAGGCCATGATCTCAAGGTCCTGGGATCAGAGCCCTGTGTCAGGCTCCCCACTCACCAGGGAGTCTGCTTAACGATTCTCTCCCTCTCCTTCTGACCACCCCACCCCCAAGCTCATGTGCTCAGTCTCTCTTTCTCTCTCAAATAAATAAATCTTTAAAAAGAAAGTGGGAAGGGCTTTCAGCCCCAGATTATAGTATAAATGAAGGTCTCAAATGTTGTAGTATTGTTATATGCCCCCGCCCCACCCTGCAAATTCGTATGTTGAATCTTTAGTTCCCAATATGACTGTATTTGGAGATAGGACTTAAAGGAAATAATTAAGGTTAAATGAAGTTGTAAGGGTAGGATCCTAATCCAGTAGGATTTTTGGCCTTATAAAACAAAGATCTCTCTCTCTCTCTCTCTCTCTCTCTCTGAGCACACACACTGAGGAAAGGACATGTGAGCACATGGCAAGAAGACCATCTGTAAACCAGGAAGAGAATTCTCACAGGACCCAGTCATGCTAGCACCCTGATCTCTTCCAGCCTCTGGAAGATATGTATAGATATAGCAAGGACAGTTTGAATAACCATTTGAATTATGGGACAGAGAAAGAAACAGATGAAAGAAGCCCAATTAATAAATAAGAGCCTCTTTGTTACTATTTTGATTAATTAGAAGCAGTTATGAATATATCTTAATAATGATGAAATAACTACTAACAGAATTAAACATAGGAAGTCTGCTTTCTAAAAGCATTGAGAAGATAAAAGTAAACAAAGCAGCCCGTAGAACAGAAGCCAAAGAGTACGCAAACAAAAACGAGACTACAAAATTATCTAAGACCAAAAAAATTAATGAATATAGTTTAAACTGCCCTATTAAAAGGGCAAAATGTGTCAGATTGAATAAAAAGTAATCCAGTGAGTTCATACTTTTAAGAGAGAGATCTAAATAATTATACAGATATTTATAGCAAAGGTGGCAATTCACACAAACGGGACTAAAAAAGATTATTATAACAGTAAAAGAAAAATAATACTGAGTATCTACAGCAGCATAGCTTAAAATATATTTTAAAAAATTATTAAAATACAGGAAATAACATTTTAAATGCACACTTAACTATCTATCTTGTTAAACATCACAACATTCTAGATAGATAGATGATAGATAGAATAAATATCTCTATTTTATATCAATGTCTATATTGAGCTGATAAAAATAATTATAAGTAAATGAACAAGATAAATATATATATATATATTTATCCCCTACCCCTGTTGGGAGATAACTGTCCATGAGTTTCTTGCATTTTTGCACATGTTGCCCCCAGAGGCACTGGATGCTTCAGGCTATCTTTCGAAGGATGCTTTTATAGAGGGGCACCTGGGTGGCTCAGTTGGTTGGGCATCTGCCTTCGGCTCAGATCGTGATCCCAGGGTCGTAGGATTGAGCTCTGAGTTGGGCTCCCTTCTCAGGGAGGAGTCTGCTTTGCTCTCTCCCTCTGCCCCTCCCCCACTCATGCTTGCTTTCTCTCTCTTTCTCTCTCACATAAATAAAATCTTTTTTTTTTTTAAAGGATGCTTTTATAGTAAATAACCTTGGAAGAGAGAGATAATGTCTCCCTCTGGAGCAGAGTTGGCTTGCTTAGAGTCTTGGAGATGGAGACAATATTTCTCCAGAACAAAGGAGAGGCATGCTTACTGCCATTTATAAAATGATCAGGTTCCCTAACCTCAGGATTCTTCTTCTGTAACATATCATGTTGTATGTAGTTGTCACCTAGTTCTCTTTACCTTGTCCTGTGGAAATCACAGCATGGAGAGCTAACATAAAAATGATGATACTCTAGCTACCACTACTGCTGTGAGTGATAAAATCCTTTCTCTGTGACCCAGGAATTGCATGTCTTCTCCCAACATTCACACAACCATGGAAGCTAACTTGTTAGCAATCAAGTGAGGCAAATTCTCAACCTGTCACAGTTCTTGGCATTACCAGTAACTTTCTTTCATATAAAATATGCAAGAAGCATGTATTAAAATTGATACCATACCCAAAACAAAATCAGTAATTCAAAGAAACCAAAATCATGCACCATATTAAGTGACAACAATAGAATGAAAAATATAAATTCTTCTGTTACTGAAAACAAGGTTCAAACCCCTAGAAATGAAAACATACTTCTCAAAAAAACTATTGAACCAAAGAAGAGATAAAAAGTAATAAAAATGTTAAAACAAAAGTGGCAAACAAAAGTGAATTCATATGTATTAATATTTTCTATGTGTTGTGAAGAATGCAAATAAAGTAAATTTTAGAAAAAGAAAAGATCAATTGTAAATTGAAAAGATCAATTTAAAAAAAGGAAAGAATTAGGTAATAAAATTAATGAATTGAAAAGAAACAGAAAAAGAATAGAATAACAAGTGTCTAATAACATTATTAGCAAATATTAAATAAAATTATGTAATAAACACAATATAATAGTACTTTTAGAACTGAATAAAATACCAGATTCTGCCAATGATATCCACATATCTTCAAATAAAGATGACTTTTAAAAATCATAAATAAAATCTAGGATTTTATGCTACATAATAAAGTCATCAGGTAGGACTTATTTCAGGAATGTAAAATGAATCAATATTACATAATTTATTATTAAAATACATTAAAGCACTATATCAATTAATAAAAACAATCATAATTTTTGAGCAAAACATTGAAAATATTCAATAGTCACAATTTTTGAAAATACTAATGGCATAGAGTATGTCATCAATATTATTAAAAAATAGTCACTGTGATACAGTTCATGGTTAAACCCAAGGAAGACTGTTATTAAATGTGGAAACAAACAATAATGATGTCCTTTTTAGAAGACTTTATTTGTTCAATGCTGGAAGACATTACACAAAGGTAAGAGCTACCAATATAAGACATACAGAGCAGTGATTTGTTAAGAAAATGCAAAATAACATCATATGAAAAATATATACAATTATTTTATTTATTATAAGAGAAAAATACAAAATCAACAGCAAGAGCTGCACTGGGGTCATGAGGAGTGGCCCATTATATACTTTCAAGTTGGGGGAGGGTTAGGGATAGCGTAAGGCTCTAAGGAATTTTGGAAGCAAGGTTTCCAGGACCTTGCGGGTGCTAGCTATTGTTGGGAAAAGGTCATTTACTACCGTCTAATAAAACCTGAGTCATGAGACCCTTCAGATGTGTATCAGTGGGCCATAGACTTGGAGGATGATTGCCAACATGTATCTTGGGGGTTTAGAGATAAAGGAAATTTTTAAAGGAATTTTTATATGTTAAAGTAGACTTACAGGAACTGGGCTGTGGGGTGGGGGGTCAGGCTAGGATTGCCTTTCACCCTTAGCAAAGGGTCAACATCGAGGCAGTTGAGTCCCTAGAGAAATGTCACTCTGCCTATTTCAGGGACTTGTCAGTGGGCTGTAGGTAGTCAGGAAATTTAATAATGTTTCTTCTGCCTTTGTTTCCCACATCAGTGTCCATAACAAACAGCTGTGAAACTGCTTTATGAAAGTAGACTCTATCCTGGAGGCACATTCAGGATATAAACGTACCCTTCTATTGTACAAAATTAGATATCGCCCTTGGGAAAACTTCCTGAAGACCACTGCTCTACACCAGTTATCAACTTCATCTGTCTGAAGGCAGAATAGCTGGGAAGTTGTTCCTTCCCAAATACATGTTTTTCTTTTAACCTGATGTGTTTGTCTAAGGGCCACTTGGTGTTTTGTGGTGATAGATGCCATAGAAACATTTGTTTTTTGGCCTAATTGGATGACTTCGGTTTCCAGAGCTGTCAGCTTGACAATTTTTACAAGTGGTAAGTTCAAGTGAAATAAAAAATTTCTAAAATTAAAGATAAATTCTACAAAACATAAGAACTAGACTATAAGTAGCCTTAAAGGTTTGAAGAGTTTGTTCTAAACTAGGAGCACCTCCTAATGGCTGGTTCAAGGAGCAGGGCCACACCACACCACATCGGTTTCAGGATTAGACATTTTAACAAAGCATAGGAAAAGTTAACGGTGTGAATAACTGTATCTTTTTGTTCTTTCCTCCCCACCAACTCCCTCTTTGCTGCTTTTTTTATTCACTTGCTTGTTTTTAAGATATTGTAAGCTGACTCAGATATATACAGATTTTTAAAAATAGCATCAATCACACAGAGCTAAGAAATGGTATTTGCTGTGAATTTGACTCAAAGGAGGACAAAGGTAGAGAAATGTTTAGTGAAGAAAACTGTGGTCAAAAACAAATATTTTAAAATGAAAACAAAAATTGGGAAACTGATAACTAAGGACGTAAAACATTTATTTTTATGTTCAAAATATTGCATAAAGGTTTTAAGAATTTGATTTCTGGAGAAAACTATTAATTATTAATTATGTACCATTTTGGAGGACCACAAATGAGTTTTTAACTGTTCGTGAAGATTTTTAAACATTTTTTTTTAGTTTAGTTCTTTTTTTTTTTTTTAACTAGGCTCCACACCCAGCATGGAGACCAACATGGGGCTTGAACTCATGACCCTGAGATCAAGACCTGAGCTGAGATCAAGAGTTGGATGCTCAACTGACTAAGTCATTTAGGTGCCCCTCAGTGAAGATTTCTTAAATGCAGGGTTTGGGTTTTTGTTGGTTTTTTTTTTTAACATTAACTCTGGAAAACTATAAATAGCAAATATTTTTTTACTTTAATTTTGGTAATAATCTGATTTTACCATATCAATTATAGGAGATGCCATCAGCAATTTAAACTTTAGGATTTATAGAGGGATGCAAAGTGATTTCTTAACAGTATACAACATGCAAGCAGCTAGGCTGATTTTGTGATTCTTAAACAAACCAAAAAACATGTACTACAGGGGAAAGATTTTTAACCAGCGTCGTAGGTTATCTTTTTCTAGGTTCTGCTGAACAAACTGAAGAATTTCCTGCTTATTCAGATCCAAGCAGGTTGCTTTCCTTCAGGCAAGTGCTATCTCAATTCATCATCTATTCACTGCTATCTTTTGCCAGGCATGTGGAGTTTGAAACTCTCACTGGAGCCTTCGAGTGTCCATATTCCTGCTCACCGTGGTTCTCCCTCCCCGCCAGCCTGTCACCACTCCCTTGTTTCTCTTCCTACAAACTCTAGAGTCTGTGCAGAGCTACTCTGAAGTCTGCCTGTCTTCTGTAGACCTAAGAGTAAAGGAAAAAGATTTGCAGTATTAGTCTTGTATTTTGTTCCATTCTCAGATAAGTGATCCAATTTGTACACAGTCTTTTTAAAAGTCCCCCCCTTTTTTTTAAAGGGAAAGTATTTTCTTAATAATTTAAAATAAGCTTTTCCCTCTCCTATGTTGCTACTAGGAAGTGGTAAACTACTTAATTTTACTATAAGATACACTGGATATTCTAAACAGAAGAGATACATTTTTTAGAACTGATTCTCTGGAAATACAACTTCTGGTGAAATGGTGAGTTTTTCTACACATGTGTTAAATGGTTTTAAATATATCCCTTTTAACTCCAAGCTTGAAATCAGCATGTGTATAAAATCTTTATTAAACCCCTATAAGGTGAAGTGATGGCACATTGTTGAATAACAAGATGATGAAATTCAACCTCATAAGACTTCAAATGGATAAGAGAAGGTTCATACTAAGTGTAAGGGAAGAGGAGTTAAATATTCGATCAGTGATTCTCAATAGCAGGAATGTTAGTGGGGAAAGTAGTGATGAGCTTCCCCACTAGGAATTTGTCACAATATTTGGGGCAAGGTATAATAAAGGCAACTATTAATTCACAGACATTATAGGGTGTTCCTTTCATTCCAATGAAAGATGTTTTTTCTAGGACATTTTAGTACACACAGTGTGACAAGCATCAAAAAAAAGCTGACGATAATTGTACTAAATACCTTAGTTACCGAAGTATTTCTTTCTCAGCTACTCCAAATTTGAGGTTTGGATTACTAATACTGTAAATTTATGTTTCACTACTGTCTATTGGAAATATAAGTCTACCCGTATGATATGGATAAGTACTTCATTCTGGATCGTTTTAGTTAGCACGTACATAAGTGAACTCTCGGGGGGTCAATATACTCCCATGGATTGCTTCAACATGATGTGCTACAACCTTGAAAATGGTTTTCATGACTATTATTTATATTAGTTGAGGATAGAAGATTTAGAATTTTTTTTTAAAGCTGAAAACTATAGGTGTTAGAACAGTGAATTGGGACTAGGTAATATATGAAGGTGACACTGTTTCTCACACAAAATGGAGAGTGACAGGAAGTGTCCTTCATGAACTTCAGGAAAGGCTGGGTCACAGTGGGAGTCCTAACTTGCTTCCAGGGATCCAGCTCTCAGTGGAGACTGATGCATATGTAGCTCATCCTTAGATGACCATCTCCGTCAGGGAAAAAGGTATCGACAGTCACCTAGCCTCCAGATAATCACGAAGGGCTCCTTCTTTCCTTTGTCAAGGAATAAGCCACAGATTAAATCTAGACAGAGAAAAGTAAGATCAAGCTACCAGCAGAGTGCAGTGTGGCTTGAGCCTGTCTCAGCTGGGGAGTTTATATACTTCTGCAGGGCAGAAACCAGTCCCAGGCTGCCCAGTGCATGAGGCATGGGGTATAAGTGTGGGAGTAACAACTCCTATTTCATCAGAATTGAGAGGACAGTGGTTAGAAGTTCTGAGAAGAAGGTTCTTGACTTCTTAGAGACAGTCTCTGAACTCATCACTCAAGCAAAGCTGAGGTAGGGTAGGACGGCTTACGGAAAACTGGGAGGATCATGTTAAATTCTGCATGCTGAACATAATCCCCTTCCCCAAGAAAGCTTCTGACATGAAAGACAGAGACAAAAATAAACACTGCAAGAAATGCAACAGAGGGTCAACTAAGATGATTCAGGGAACAGAAGAAAACTTTTAAACAATATGTAAAGAGATAAGAGAAGCTTTTCCATTTATGAAACAAGAGCAAGTTGCTATAAAAGAAACTATCAGAGAACAACCAAAAACTCTTGGAAATCAAAAATATGACCAAATATTCAACAGAAAGGCTGGAAGAAAAACCTAAAGAAATCTCCCAGAAAACGTATTTGAAAGAGAGAGAATGTAGGGGGGCAGGGAACATACAAAAAAATGAGAGAGATCAGAAAATTAAGGATCAACCTGTAAGATTCTGCATCCAGAAAGTAAGAAAAAAAAGAAGCCAACTTACATCTTCTTCAGTTAAAGCTTAAACTATCTCATTAACATATGGATAGAATTTATTTTCAATTTAAAAAAAAAAAGGCTATAATTACAACAGGCCATTTTATGTCATTTCCAACCTTACAAAAATAACTTCAGAGGCAGAATTTTTGAAGTATAATAGGTTTATAATATTTGTTGAGGTAAAGATTTGAGAACTGGGAATAGCAGCACACATCCCTACCAGCAAGCATCTCTGAGTGAAAATTTCTTACTGTTGATGATGACTTGCCCTTCTCAAGAGATGTGCAAATTCTGGGAAAAGACAGACTGAACTGCCCTGGATGACTGCTACTTACCAGTCGCCCTGTTGTGTGGCCCAACCTGTCAGTTCTGGATGCTGAAAAGAAAAGGCTGTCCCACGCTCTTGTCCAAATTTCGTGTTCTTTTTTTCTTTTTCTTTTTTTTTGGGGGGGGGCATGACTCACTTCTAAAATGGAAAAAACATTTATTGAGTAATTACTAGGATTATGACCTTGCCCTCATCCTGTAGTTTAGCCATAGTCAACATTCTGTCCACATTCTGTCCCCTCCTCTCATGACAAAGCACAAACTTCAGGTGCTTTAGTTCTTTCCTTCTTCTGATGTTCGGCTGTGCCCATTTGTCTTTCCAGCCACTCATCCCTTCCCTCAAAGCCCTGAGGACCAGAGGCCTCCAAGAACTCTTCCCAGGGGCTAGTAGGCCTCCAAGGTTTTAACATTGCATATGGCTTGGATAGGTAGTTTGGGAATGCAAATACATGCTTATTATTGGCTGTCTAACAACTTCAGAAGTGAGAATATTCCCATCTCCTGCAAACACATTTTTGGTGAAAAAGCTTCTCAAGGATGATTCAAAATAATAGACCTCCCAGAAAGAAAATGCTTGTTTATGGTAATCACTTGGCTTTTTTGAGCTATGGAAAGAATGAATCACAGTGACATACATTATAAATTCTGTAATAAATGGGACTATCGTTGACTTTTTTTTTTACATTCACCATTGAAAAGGAAAACTTGGACTATATCTTCCCAGATTGTATTGCAATGTAAGAAGTCCTCTATGGGTGATTATGGTATGTTTAACTGAATATAATTTTCTCAAGTATCTATGGATGAGCATGTGTTGCCTTTGTAATGGAAGGATAAATATGTTATTTTTAAATCTGTGGATAAGTGGAGGGGGGAGGGGAATGATTTAATAAGCACAAGGCAGCTTGTTGCTTATGCCACATCATTAAAATATGACTTAACTTTAGGTACCAAATAATCATTCTTCTTGTGAGAGCCGAATCCACAGCCTTAAAGAATACCGTATATTTATCTATAACTTCTCTCTAAAGAGCTAAATAGGCTTTACTGACATTATTTTCTTAGACCACTCAGCATTTTGTGAGGAAAGTGGAATTATTTAGGTTCTATAGGTAAGAAAACGTGTAAAGAAATTAAGTGGCATGTTTAAGAGGATTCAACCATTCATAGATCTGGGAAGAGAACACTGGTCTCCTGAATCCAGGGAATACTTTTCAACTGCCTGGAACTTCACTGGAAGAAAGGGCACAGAGTCCGTATAAGCTCAGATACTAAATATGTTTTAGTATCCTCTAAACACTGACCATTGTATTTCAGAACCTTCCAGAAGGCAGATCTTTGCTTTTATAAGGACACAAGGGCAAAAGTTTGGCACAACTAATGTTACCAGAGTCTTCAACATGATTTGTTTTATTTTCTGAAGATACGTTTATCTTGAGAAATAAGCCTTCTGATTCTTAAGGAATCCAAAGTGCTGTTCTTATCCCATAAACATCCATGCTTCCCGTGCAGAAGGCAGATTTCTTTAACATCACGCAAATTATATTTTCTCAAATACAGCTGATATTCAAGCAGGACTCTGAAATCAACTATGAAATCTTGACTCTGGGAACACATAGAAAGTTGTTTGAGAAATGACAGAATTCAGGTTTACTGGAGAAAAGTTCTAAGCCAAGTAAGTTTTAGTCCTGGTCTTGCTATTATCAGTTTATGAGATAATCCAAAAATGAATATGCTTTCCTGTGTAAAATCAATACATTAATATTGAAGATAGTTTCCTACTAATACTTCATATACTCAGATATTTTTATGCATCTTGTAAAGCCACCATATATTTCTTTTGTCAGTAAAATATGTATTCAGCCATTGCTACCTACATTAGAGATTTCGCATCCCTCTGTAAAATTCGTGCCTCCCAAATAAAACTCTGATTCAAAGCCTTGTTTGTTTTAATTGCAGATAGTACTGGAGGAGGTGAGAGGAATATTCACTGAGATTCCTCAACAACTCTGCTCCACATCCTCAGTGGAAGTAAGCATATTTAATACACATATAGATAAAAGTCCCTCCTGTGTTCCACTGTGTTCATATCAGGCTTTCTTAAGACATCCTGATATATTATCCACATTTTAGAAATAATGAAAAGAGCCTTAGAAATGTTGAGAAACTCACCCAAGTTCATAAAGCTAGGTCTACCTGAATTCAAATCCATACTGTTTATTATACCTTTCTAACTTCCAGAAAGGGATTGTTTGGGGGTGGGGTGGGGTTGGGGGGGAGGAAGTGGTATTCCTTGTAATATAAATGCTGCTTGTGAATTACCTCCCTGGTCATGGAAATGTACAACTCCTTTATTCACTTGACCAAACGTACTTTAAGTTACTTGCGTGGTTATATTTTCCATGGAAACATTGAGTTAGATTTTCAAATACTTAAAAAAAAATAAAATTTTTTTAAAAGAAAAGACAGAATGAAATGTAGATAATATCTCCAAACAAGAGTAGATTTAAAAAACCCAAGTTTTTCTTCTAATATTGGAACAGATGACGACTTCTCTGGCTGAGTACCAAATGAATGGCGCAGTCAGTTGAGAGTCCAACTCTTGATTTCAGCTCAGGTCATGATCTCAGGGTCCTGAGATCGAGCCCCCCTCCCTCTTTGGGTTACGCACTCAGCGTGGAGCTTGCTTGAAATCTCTCTCTCCTTCTCCCTCTGCCCCTCCCCCCAGTCTCCCCCCCTAAATAAATAAATAAAATCTGAAAAAAAATATACAAATCTTGAAACACAAGAATCACACTAAATACAGTGAGATGATCACACTGAAAATGGAACATGGGAACTGAGACCAGCAGAGAGAAAAACAGTTATGAGCCCCATGTGATGTATACAGCAAAGAACAAAATAGCTAAGAGAAATAGTGGACAAATCCCCAGCCTCATTAAACTTTCTTTTTTCTTTTTCTTTCTTTCTTTCTTCTTTCTTTCTTCTTTGTCCCTCTCTCTCTTTCTTTCTTTTCCTCTTCTTTTTTTTTTTTTGTTAAACTTTCCTCTCATTCCATATCATTGATTTTTCTAAAGTTAAAAGGGACTCTCTAGATTAATGTAAAGATCCTAGATAGGACTGGGAGTAACAAAGCAGGTGTCTCATCGGGGTTCCCTACTTTCCAGCAGGTAGCTTTGTGTACCTCTTTAAGTTTCAGTGCTCCTGGAAAATAAGGGGGTTGCACAGATCATCTTTAACTTTAATTTAGAACATCCCATAACCCTATAAAAGGGGTATAACCCAGGGAAGGTCAGCTTTAATACCCTAAAGCTAACTGGGGAGAAACTTGCAATGTGAGGGCCATTTCCTAAGGGAGAAGGGACAATCCTAGCTTGCCATGGGGGTTGGGAGAGAAGGAGGAAAAGTTGAGGAGTGTCTTCATTTAATATTTGGGAAGGACACTTAGTAGGGTAAAGACAAGTATGGTTCCTGTCTTGGAGCTGTGTGGGGCGGCAGGGAGGGGAGGTTGTAGGTGAGGGTGCTGCAGATAGATCCTACTATTTGTCATTTGTTTCCAAAGTGAGGACCCTTTTATACAAACACTTGAATGATGTACTTGTAGGTTTAGCATCTCCCGTTTGAGAAAATACACAACAAAAAAGTTATGACTTTACTTTCAAATAAATGCTAAAAATAAATCATCATGGTACCTATATACATATGGAAACTAGCTATGTGCCCATCATTTATTCAGTCTGTCCACAATGCTTGGTGCACATATTTGTTTGAGACCTCTTGTAGTAAATCAGCAGCAGCCCACAGGCCAGAAATCAAGGGATTAGACTGATTTTCAGTGTATGAGCCCAGCCTTAATTTTTATTATTTTCTTGTTTTCTTCCCCTTCCCCTACCACCTGGCTGTTTCTCTGGGTCACTGCCAAGTCCCCTGCAGCCCCTGAGCTCTGCAGGCTGATGGAAAGTTAGTCTTCTGACTAACAATGCTGTGATCTGGGCTGAAAATCTTAAGAGTTTGGTCACCATTTGCCCAAATAAATGAATGGCCCCATTAGATTATTCTAACTGGTTCAATGGAGAAAGGGGTGTGTTGCGTGCCAAAGTCAACACTGTATCTAATTTTATTAACATCAAATGGATGCACAAAGTCTCCAATAACATAATTTTAGAATAGGCTATTCCTTCTTGTGATAAAAGGCTGATTAGCAAGATTTGGCTGACCACGTGGTCAAGTTAATCTCAGGCAAGTTTCCAAAGCAATTCACCATTGAAAAATGAGAGGCATGCAAGTTGGACCAAAACAAAAACAAAAACAAAAACAAAAACCCTGCAAGTTCTTATCTGTATGATCAAAAACTATTGGAATCAGAGAATTAGCTGACAGGCATTCCAAAGCAGATTTTGAAGTCATAATAAGAGTTTAATTTATAAGGGGCATGATGTTTAAAGCTTCTAGCAAATAATACTAACAAGCAATAGAGTTATTCATGCTGAAATCTGTTCTAACTTTAATCAGAATGGCAATAAACATCAATGGCTACTGCTGGGAGTGGGGAGGAATTTGAATTGACATGATCTTCCTTATTCTTTTTGAGAAAAAAATCTAGGAAATTTTTTTGAGATTCATTTAAAAAATGGCCTACAATATTATGTTTTAATTAAAATTGAATAAGCCTCCCTATGAATATTAAATTTTTAAAAGCCTAGCCAGCAATAGTACATTATCAAAAGCTACATCACTCATGTCAAAGAAGTTAGTACTTGATTTTTAGAAATTCATCAAGTTCTTAAATGATCAGTATCCTGAAATTCAAATTCAAATGTTAGTACTTCAGTTACCCAAAGTATAAGAATAATGTTCATTAACTGCAAAGAAGTTCCACGACCTCCAGAGTGTGGAAACGTTTAAATAAAATACTGGTATTTTTATTTACCTGTAAAACCTAAAAAAAAAAAAAAAAGGTTCTGGAAAAAATTCATTATGTATCCAAATCAATGACTCCTCACCTCTCCCTCCGTTCCACAAATGCTTGTGACCCAAACTTGTAAAGTCTCTCACTTTTTGTGTACCACTCCAAGTTCATGCCTTAAGGAGAGGAAACAAAACTCCGTTATTTGGTGCGAACTCTCTATCAGTCATTTTATCTTTTAGATAATCCTATTTTCATAGCGAGCTCTGGCTTTTAGGTTGTTTATCCCTCTCTCTTCCTTTTCTGTTTTTCTTTGTTGACGTTGTTGGAGGTGGTGTAGGGAGGAAGTCAAAGTCCCTGAAACTGTTTGCTAAAAATTGTGAACAGTACCACTAACGAGTTAGAAATACAGAACGGGAGACTTCAAATAAAATAACACGCACTCTCAAACTCTCAGAGAGAACAAAAGAAAACGAAACAAGAACACACAAACTTGGGCTGTTCCAGCACATTCGCAAAGGTGGGAGAAGTACGAGGGCCACAGGGAAACCGCGGCCTCCGCCCTCCCCGGCCCTCAGGTGGCTCAAGGCAAGCACCTCAGACAACAATGGCCAGGATGGGCTCTGCCGGCGTCGCCAGAATGCTGTGTCTGCCCTTAGCCAGAAAAATAATCTATCTCGAAAGAATGACAAAACAGAAAAAGAAGCGTTTGTTAGGCTGCCTAGGAGGCATTGTCCCCTTTCCTGATCTCTGATTCCCC
Source organism: Callorhinus ursinus (assembly GCF_003265705.2). Taxonomy (NCBI): domain Eukaryota; kingdom Metazoa; phylum Chordata; class Mammalia; order Carnivora; family Otariidae; genus Callorhinus; species Callorhinus ursinus. Next base: position 43,149,184 of record NW_027397073.1, read on the forward strand.
ATCGCGGTCCAAGGAGGAACCTGCCAACCATCAAGTTCCCGTGTAAGTAATTTTATTTCCCGCAGCCCCTCCACCTGCCGGGGCGGTGCTGCGCGCACCCGACTTCCCTCCGGCGACCCCCCGCGGGCTGCAGCAAAAACGGGGTGCTTCGGGGGGGACGGGGGCGGGCGGTTGCCGTGGATCTGGCCGGCTACCGCCGCAGCTCGGTGGCCTCCGATTGGCCACGACGCGGGCGGGGAAGCTCGGCGGAGGAGGGAGGAGGAGGCGGGGGCGAGGGCGGCGGCGGGAGAGGAGAAGAGAGGAGAGGAGAGAGGGCCGCACAGCCTAGCAGCGCGTGCGGCGAGCGCCGGGAGAGTGGCGGCGGCGGCTGCGGCTCGCGTCCGTCGCGCTCGCGGAGGCCGAGCGGGGTGCGCGGGCGGCGGCGGCGGCGGGGGGTGGGGTGGCGCGCGCGAGTGAGCGGCGCCGGGCAAGGACCGGCAGGCGAGTGCCGGCGCGCGGGCAGCAGGGGTGGCCGCGGCGGCGGCTGCGCGGGACGGAGCCGCGGCAGTAGCGGCCGCGCCGGCCCCTGGCCTCGCCCCCGTGCGGCCGAGGCCGGAGAACAGTCTCCAACTCTCCGGGGTGCCGGAAAGCGGCCCTCAGCTCCCCCCCCCCCCCCCCCCCGCAACGAGGCGCCGGGCGGCGGGACTGCTGCCCTTTGTGGGCGCAGCGCGCACGGCCCGGAGCGCCCTCCCCGCGGCGCTCTCCTCGGCATCTTCGTCTTGCAGAGCGGCCCTGGAGAGGGGACCCAGAGGAAGCAAAGCCACGAGCCCGAAACCTCGCGTTGCGGAGCTCCTCGGGAGCGCCAGCCGCTCCACTTCCACCTCCGCATCCTACACCGGCCAAGGTCCCCGCCGCCTGCATCCCTCCCGGCTTCCGCTGCGCTTAGGGCCGGAGCCTAGCCGCCTGCGCTGCCACCGCGGCCGCCTACACACACACGCACACACACTCTCTTTCTCTCTCTCTCTCACACCCTCACACGCACGCCCGCCTTCTCCCCCGCCCCCTCCCCAGCTCCTTGATCTCTCGGTCTGTTTTATTACTCCTGGTGCGAGTCCCGCGGACTCCGCGGCCCGCTATTTGTCATCAGCTCGCTCTCCATTGGCGGGGAGAGGAGAGCAGCGGTGAAGGGGGTGGGGTGGGGAGGGGAAGGGAAGGGGGTGGAAACTGCCTGGAGCCGTCTCTCCGCGCCGCTGTTGGTGCTGCCGCTGCTGCCGCCGCCGCCGCCGCCGCCGCCGCCGCCTCCGGCTCCTCGCTCGGCCCCTCTCCGCCTCCATGTGCCGGATAGTGGGAGCGTCGCGGACCCTGCTGCCGCTGCTGGCGGCCCTGCTTCAGGTACGCGGCGGTCTCCGCGGGCCGGGCCGCGGGCGGGGTGGGGCGGGCGGCGCCGGGTCCCTTTGTTCCCCGCGCCGCTGCGGGGCCAGGCTGCGCACCCGGGAAGGGAGGTGCCGCACCGCGCGGTCGGGAGCTGCGCAGGCACGAGGCTCGGGCCGGGGCGCTGGGGCAGGGCTGGCCGGGCCGGCTGGTCTCCGGCGCCGCTGCCGGCGGGTCCCGAAGGGACCGATCGCCGGCCCCCTCTGTTCTTCCTTCCGGGCCGGGCGAGCTTGCAGGGGGTATCTCTGGGCAGCAGAAGGGTGAGGCAGGATAGCTCCCAGGTTTTGCAGTTTTCTGCGCTTCTCGCCCCTTGCTTTGCACTTTGCTCCGATTTTTTTGTTTATTTCTGCAGGGATGGGTCGCGAGTTTGCAGTAGGAATTCTCACTCTGGTGTCTTAGTTACGGGACGTGCCTCCACCCCACCCCACCCTGGCACCCGCGCGCCTCCCGGTGCCCGAGGGCTCCAGTGTCCTATTGTCTTTACCCCAGACCAGAGTTGCTTTCTCTTCTTGTCTTCTTGTCCTCACTGTGTTCTGTGTCGGTCCCACCTGGAAGAAAACCTCGTCCCCTTGCCCCGAAGAGTCTATGCGGGCCGGGGCCTCCGCACCCAGAGCGTGGCCCCGCACGCCCGGTATTCTGGCGGGTGGGGAGAAGTTCCGTTACTCGGTTATTATTCCTCTTCCTCTGTCCGCTGTCTCTCCCTTGCGTTAGTCCTCGGGGACGCCTTCGCGAGGAGCCTCCGCACTTTTCACGGCTTCGGGAGAGCGCCAGACAGCCTCTTCATGGAATCGGTACTAGGAGGCTTCTCCGCGGCAGGAAGCACCTGCTTCAGGCAGGTCGCAGTCTCCCTTGCCACTCCGCGCCACCGGTCCCCAGCCCGGCTGACCGACCAACTTTCCCCGCGGCGTCCGGCGGAGGATAAGCCAAGGCCCCTCCCGGCCGCCCACAGGGTCCCGGGAAGGGACGCCGCGCGCCTCAGCTCCGACCCCCGCGCAGGGCGGGGGCAGGGCGGGGATCCTGAACCGGCCCCCGCAGGCGATGGGGTTCCAAAGCGGCCGCAGGAGAGGGGTGTGTCCGCCCTGAATGCAGGTCAGGGTCTCCGGGGAAATCCGCCCAAGGGACCCCCTGCGCACCCTCGCAGCTGGGGGTGGCCAGCGGGTGGCAGCTCTGAAAAGTGCGGGCGCGGCTCGGAAGTGCCGCTGCGCCGGGGGCGGCCGGGGCTGGGACAGATGGTGCGGATCGTACTCCTCCACGGTCTTCACGGGTCACGGCCTGGCGCGCTCCGGCCGCGGCGAGGGTGGGGGGTGGGGGTGCGACTGCGGGCGCCGGGGGCGGGACGGGGTCGGCGCCCGCGGTCTTTCGCGCTTTCTCCCGCCGCCCCCTAGAGGGGTGTGGGCAGAGGCCGCTGGAGCCCTGTCCATGGTGCGCCGTGGAGCCGCGCGCCCTGCCCGGCTCTGCGCTGTCTTCCCCCAGGTCATGCTCTCCTGCTTTCCGGCGCGCGCTCTCGCTCTCTCCCTCTTACTCCGTGGCCGCCGGGGTCCCGTCTTTTCTCCTTTCTTGGGTTTCTCCTTTTGTTCTTTGGTCTCCTGCTGGTCTCTCTCCCCTTCCCCCACTCGCCAGTCCGCCCCCCTCGGCTCTCCTGACTCTGGGGTTTCAGAACTATTAGACTAGACGTTCTTGGCCTCTGCAGTTTTGGGAAGTGGTTGGAATTTCTTCTTACTGGGGGAGGAGACCAGTCAGTCACTTGCTAACAAAAGTATCTCCTGTTATAAAAACGCCCTTTATTCTTGGAGTGCGCACTCCTCATTCTTTCACCTCCTGTCACTTCCCTTATTGTTTCTTCTTTTCAAATAGGGTTTACTAAAGGGGTTAGGCTGAAGGGGAAGGAAGGAAAAAAGCTACTTCGGTGGTTTGAAGTTAGGGGGAGGGCAAGATAAACTTAAGAATCTTATGGACATCAGATATTTTCCCTTTTTTAAACAAAGAAAATGTCGTAGATCAAAAAATCTTATTTTTAAAAGCGTTAATTTTGAACATCATTGAGTGGTCTTACTAATTTACAAACAACTTTTCATAAATTTTCAGAGTGTGAAACCAGCAGTAGATGGTATTATGTTCACTAACTTTTTGATCTGAAAGTAAGTCTTAATTGAATACTGCGCAGTGAAGTGAGAGGAGCAGACATTTGTTGGTCATTTGTACTGTGGGACCAAGTGTGGTACCACTGGAGCAGTCTCATTTTCTCTTAGTCATCTGCCTTGAAGTCAGGTGTGAATTTTCTAAGTCATTTTCTTAAGCATTTTTTAAAAATAGAATTTATAAATGTCACATACTGCGCTTATCTTTACGGTCCCATGTTCTTTCTCAGTTTCTTCTAGATGGATATCATGTTGACGTTTGTAAACCCTCAGGAAAAGGGGAATTATAACTTTGTCATCAAGTTATTTGGCAGTCTCCTAATTCCTGGGTGCAAGTAAAGCAATTACATTGAATGATTTGCAAGGTCATTAGGAGTGAAAGCAGAGCAGTTTATGCAACATGAGTGTTAGGGTTAAGTGCGCCATGTGGATTGTACAACTGAGATTAGAAATGACTTTGTGCTAATGGCCTGCTTTACACACCAGAATAACAAAGATCTATCTGCAAGGTGAAAATGGCCCCTTCTGCAGTCATCTGCTATTCAAGTCTAGTTTTTTTTTGGTTTTTTTTTTTAAGGTCAGACTAAGAAGACAAGACTTTTAGGAAAGAGGATGAATAGGTTATTAGTATAGATATAGAGCAGCCTTATTTTTTCAGACCAGTTAAAGAAAAAATATTCAAAAGGACTTTGTGCATTTATGTGTTAACTGAAGTGTACCTTGTTTTACTTTGAACACTTTTATTTTTACTTTGAGAGATTATTAGTTTAGTTGTTCTCTTACTTAGAGTTATATAATTCTAGTCAATTTTGCACATTATAATATTCAGCTTTTAAGATTTTCTCTAATTCTTCCTTATTTTAACTTAGGGCATTAGCACTTTCCTTTGCACTAAAAACAAGAAAGTCAAATTTAACCATTAAATTTCAAAGATCAAAGGATATCACAAAGTTATGACAAACTTTCCTTTTAAATTATGCGAGTGACTTTCAAGGCCTTCAGTAGATTTATTATCAGGCAAAAAAAAAAAAAAAGAAATCAATTTTGTTTTTACTACCTACCCAGTAATTACTAGACTAGAAACCTGCTTTGTTTTTCTAGTTCACATTTTAATGGCATAGTTCCATTGTTCTTATTTAAATACACTTGTATGGGTTATGAAGCATCAAGGACATCACCTTGATGTTTATAGATACTCTGGATTCTTAGTCTTATCATATAAGTCCTGCTTTCAACCTTGGGTGAGGAAGTATGAAAAAAGATGGCATAAACCATATGTGATTTTCACCTGTGAAGTGTATACACTTTGAAAAGATTAATATTCAACACATGAAACATAAGAAGAAGCTTTATTTTAGGAAGTGGGAAATCTAGGATGCAGTAATCATTTTAGGTATAAAACATTTATTCTCAGTGTTTATTTGATTTTCATGTGTCTTTGTAACAACTTATTGTGAAAGTAAGGAGAATTAACATGGTTGGTATTTATGGTTTATTTTACTTAGTGGCCACAGTTATGCATATCATTGCCCTTTTCTTATCTTATGGTATGTGGTCATTACTCATAGATGGTGCATTGCCAGCATACTAGGTGTGATTTGATAAATAATAATTTGTGCATCCTAAAATATTTTATGGACACATTTAAAAGTATATATATATGGAGATATATATGTAGATAGATAATCTGTATCTCTCTATCTGTAATTTCTTAGGCCCCAATTCAAAATTTAGAATTTACTTACAGATTGTACTTTTTGACTTTCATATGTTCCTGGAAGTCTGCTCTGATCTTCTAAAAGTTCAGACTGAGATTTTAAGAGGAAATTTTTTTTAGATTGTATTTTTTGCACATAGAGACTAAAATCTTCTTGGGACAGATTATTTTGGTGACAGTATATTGCACCAAACTGTCCTTAATTTCCCTTTTCATTGAAAATTTTCAATTCTTAAATCTGTTGTGCCTCATTAAGCTTCAGGGTTATTAATCGGGAAATGTCAAGACTTAAAGCAACAGTTAATCTTGCTTTAAAATGCCTTAAAAAAAATCCTGAGTAACTCAAATCCCCATTCTGTTTTCAAAGGGATATTCTTAAGTTAGAAGAGTGATTTTTAAAGAAAAATCCTAGATGTTATTTAAGAAATGCCATGTTTGTGTATATACTCCACCATTTTGCCCAAGTTAACATTATTCAAATTTGTTCTTTTGGCTCAAATACAAAAAGTAATCAAGTTTAAGCACTGCACAGACTGGTGGTGAATTTTATCAACCATTTAAAACATATGATAGATTTGAAGTTTGGATTTTGTCATTTGAGTATTTCATATCTGCCCTTAGTATACCTTCTAAAAACCTAAGCATTTTTCAAGTTGGGTTAAGAACTATAAGTTGAAATGTAATTTGTATTATGCCGCACATTTCTGTCTTTTCCTACCGAAAACTTATTTTTGTTTTAATTTTTTAGCAAATTGTATCAGTTAATTTGAGCAGGTGCTAGTCTTTGTGTATTTAACTAAATGTAGATCAGTTTTAATTAAATAACCCTATTTATACCAGGGAAGAGGTTTATATAAATAAATGTTTTAGTTAGAGCTGTATCTTCTGCCTATATGGAGTGATGTCTTTAAAGTAGTCAAAAGGTGAATTCCGGAGCTAAATAGGACCTTTTAAAAGATTTAGATTTAAAGATTACGATTTGTGTTACAACAGAGTTTTTAAAAGGAAAATTTGGGTTATAAATGAATGTTTCTCATTTCTTATTTCTGGTTACTCTCTTTCATACTCTGTGCACTTCCTTGCCTGAGCTTCCCCTGTACTTACAGCAGCTCAAAGACCTTGGGTTGTGTATATATGTACAACATGTATGTTGAGGATTGGTATTTACACACGTGTCTTCTGCAACATTTATCACAGTTTAGCATGAAGTGTCAATCCATAGTTAATTGACACCTTTGTGTTTGCCATCCGAGGTGATTTGGGTACCAAAGGTGTAATAATTTTGTTTTGTGCAAATGAGCTGATGTTCAATAGTGTCAAGGGCAAGAGCTAGTGTCAAGGGCAGGGAGCCTGGGGTTCTAATCTAGTCCAGATGTAGTTGACGCCCTTAAACTCTCATGACCTCATTTTCTTCAATAGTAAAATACTGGGCCTGGTTGGATTAGTTGATCTCTAAGGGACTTTCCAGTTCTGGGACTCCTGGGGCTGCTTAAAAATATCCCCCAAATGACTCCTTTTCAAAGACTTTGGAATGACTTTAATTTTTAACCTGAAATGCAAAGATTTCCACATAATCAGAGTGGTAGAATATCTCTTTGAAGGTCATTAATGATAGTTTATTATATATGGTAGGTTAGAAGTCATCTCTATTTTTTATATGCTTGACTTTTAAAAATAATTTGTTTTCATTGGCAATGCTGCTTTTACCACTAAAAGTAAACTATTTTGGGGGGTTAGACTTGAAGGGGAATGTGATACTACTAAGAATAAAAATTACTCTTTTTATTCCTTACATACTTCTATGTTTCTTTGAAAGAAGATAGCTTCCATGAGAACCTTTGAATTGAGTGATATGGGTCAGCACTAAAAATATAGCCCATTGACCTAGCAAGTTATTTTTCTACAGATATGTCTGTATTCATGATGTACACATAATATATAAATATATATACATATATAACATTATGTATTGGAATGTTTATAATTACAAAAGATTGGATTAATTGTACTCTGAATGTCATTAGTAGGAATTGATTTAATAAATTATGTGTAATATGCAGTTACATTTGAGAGCCCTTGCTGGTGGAATAAAGCATTTTAGTTCTATTTCCAGGTCAAGAAAATGATTGTTAAACCACCTAATGTTTATGGCAAAGCCACGAACCTAGAAATGCTTCAGAGAAGGACAGCGAAAATGATCAGTGGGATTTCAGGGCTTCTGAATGAGGAGAAATTGGACGAAGACCATGATAGAAGCTGTAACGAAAGAATAGGTAATCAAACAATGTAGGAATAGGTTGAAGGTGACCTAAAGTAACAGTAGAACGTCCTAAAGTTGTGTCGAGAACAACCTATGGCAGGCTGAGCTACAAGTAGGTCTGAAGAAGATTGGGTAAGTTAATGGGTAGTTAAATAATAGCTTAGTTTCCATGTTGTATCATAAAATGACTATACTGTGCTGAGTTATTTGTGCCTGAGAGATTACATTAGGTGGTTTAAACCATTGTGGTATTTCTTACATTCCCTTGACTGAATATTTAACTTCTCATCTATTCCTGGTGGCAAAAGTGTGGCCTAACGTGTAGTCTAAACACCTTACTACTATCTAGAACTTGAGATGCAGAAGAATATTTAGTATAGGAATCAGATGTTGTGGTCTACTGCCTTGATTAAATAAACTGTTTAACTTGGGTTTTTCCCAAGTCGCTTTAGAAAATTAATTGTATAATGCCTTTAAAACAGCTTGAGCTATTTAAAAGGAAATGCTATTATGAATACAATATGGCAATCATATAGAGAAGTGCTTGGAGACATGCTTGATCCATGATCTGTTCCTTGGTTTTCTTTTACAAAATATACCTACATATAACAAAAATAAATAAATAAGTGCTGGAGTAATAATATATACTTCTATATATTATAATTTTAATATTTGTTTTTATGTTAACTTAAAAATTTACTTGACCATAGTGCACTTATATATATTATAGTTTTTTTTATTTTTTATATTATGGTTTTAATATTGGTTTTTGTGTTAATTTAAAAATAATTGTTTATTTGACCATCATAATTGAAAATATTTATACCCAGATTCCCTCTCCCCCGTTCTGATATATTATTTAATATTTCAGTGGATTAGTAAAAGGAATTTGTAAAAAAAAAAAAGTTAATTGAAGGGACATAACTTAGAATATTATTCCAGAAATTACTGGAAATGGAAATGTGAAATGACCATTTTGCCCTCATTATTAAAATAAATTTTGAGTTTATTCAACTTTCTTCTGTTGCATTAAATATTAAAGTATTTTTAAAAATTTATTTATTTATTTAAGTAATCTCTACACCCAACATGGGGCTCAAACTCAGAACCCCAAGATCAAGAGTCGCACACTTTACTGACTGAACCAGCCAGGTGCCCCTAAGTATTGAACTTTTCTATTACTGCTTTCAGTAATGGTTGTAAGGCTGGCCCTTTTTTCCTCATATGCAGTTTTAAGACCTCTCACAATTTATTTTATTTTTATTAATCGTCAGTAGGTCATTCATGTAACTCAGAAAAAACACATACACCAGAGAAAACTGTTAAAACTTCTGATATTTGTTGCCACCTCTTCGAACCTTTTTTTTTTTTAACTAATGTCTGGTAGTACTAAACCTTTACAATAAAATATTTTTTAATTTCAGTGAAGGAAACTAATATGTTATCCCAGTTAATTATTTCCATAACCCTGTGAGATAAAATTCCCATTTTAGAGATGATGAAAGTAGAACTCAGTTTGAGTAGTTTTTCTGAGAATCCAGAGTGAAACGATATCTGTCAGAGTAGATTGAGCCTGACTGCAAAGCACATTGTTTTCTCCCTCCCTCTACTGACTGGGACCCTTTCAATACAATGGTAGTCAAGGAATGAATATCGCATTAGAGAGGAATTTCAATTCCTCATTAGTGGGTTGATAAGATTTTTTTTTAAAATAGTTAACTTCTGACATATTCTCTATTAATTTGGCCTTAAATATTTTGACTTATTTTGGCATCTGAAGCCAAAATGTAATGTTTGGTTAGGATTTTCACTCATTTTTATAATATGTCCTCTTAGGGGCGCCTGGGTGGTTCAGTCATTAAGTGTCTGCCTTTGGCTCAGGTCATGATCCCAGGGTCCTGGGATCGAGTCCCACAAGTGGCTCCCTGCTCCGAGGGAAGCCTGCTTCTCCCTCTCCCACTCCCCCTGCTTGTGTTACCTCTCTCCCTGTGTCTCTCTCTGTCAAATAAATAAAATCTTTAAAAAATAAAATAAAATATGTTATCTTAGAGAAAGAAGAAAATATCATAGGGAAATGATTCATAATCAGTTTTATAATGTTCGTCAAATTGTCTCGATCAACAAATAATATGCTGATAAGTGTTCAAAAATAATCTGCGCGAATCCTAGAACTTAAAATACTTTCTAAAAGCCTAGAAGCCCTCAGGCTATGCATTTTTTTTCTTTTTTTTGATATTGTTTTTTTCAGCGTTCTTTTCTGTGAAAATAAATTCAAGAGAGTGGATCACCAAGTTTTGAAATATATTTAGTGACACATTTTCCCTGTTTGAATCATCTGGATTACTTTTTCTCCCAAAATGAAATTATTTGGGGTCTTTTAAAACAAATATGTCCACACCTCAAAAGGAACTACTAAAGCAGATTCATGCAAATGTTTTGTGGAGGGATAACCGATTTGTTTTGCCAAGGAGAAAGCCTAGAACTGTTTTGCTTGTAACTTGACCTATTGTAACTGGGCGGATTCAGTTGGCTTGACTGTAATCTCCAACAAAATGTCTCTTGGTTGATTGGGAAGCTATTAAGTGAACTCTGAAATAAATGAATAAAAAAACCCATTAATTTTACTAAGTTTAAAGGGGATATAATCCACTCCCTCTGCTTAACATAAATCTTTCATAAACTAGAGATTGTGACCACTTTAATTTTTTTTCTTTTGTTGTCTTAATTGGTTAACACAACGGTTCAAAGTCTGAAGTTCATTCTTTATGGCTTTCTGGTCCAGTAAATAAAGAAAAAATGTGTTTTGTGTGGCCAGAATATTAGCCTTTTGCAGCTCCTTTGGCATCCCCCCAGTGGAGTGCATTTGGTGGTAACATGTTCAAAATTAACTTACAATGTTCTGCTTCCCCAAATTATACTTTAGGGAATTCAAAATGCAGAATTGACACACACCTCAACATACACACTCACACTTTAGGGAACTATCAAATGCTTACAGGAAAGTGTACATATAAGTGGATAACCTGCTGAATATTCATAAATTGAACATACTATTGAGTCAGCACCCAATCCAGACATAGCATCTCATGAGTACCCTCCTCCAATTTTAACCATCCTCTAATGCTGAGTATTTACTTGACTTCTAGTAACATCTATTACTTTTGCTTATTTTTATGGAATCTTTGTACTTTATGAAATCCTATACTGGGCGCCTGGGTGGCTCAGTTGGTTAAACGACTGCCTTCGACTCAGGTCATGATCCTGGAGTCCCGGGATCGAGTCCCGCATCGGGCTCCCTGCTCAGCGGTGAGTCTGCTTCTCCCTCGGACCCTCCCCCCTCTCATGCTCTCTCTCTCAAATAAATAAATAAAATCTTAAAAAAAAATAAAAAAAAAATATGAAATCCTATACTATATTCCCTTTTGTAACTGGCATCTTCCACTCAATTTTAGAATTGTCCATATGTTTGTGTCATACATATGTTTTAATAGTCAGAAATTAGGAAAGATTCATGGATGTTATAGAAATCTCCAGGAAGTTAAGGAAGTTAAAAATTGATTTTTTTTTTTAAAGAATGGAGTGATTATTTCATTGCAGCTAAAATTTGCTTGCATATTTATGGTTTGTCAAGCCATGAAACACCTTTTGTGGGTGTTCCTACTCAGATTTTTTCTTCTGTAGTTCTTTTAATTTGGCAGTATTGTTTAGCCAAAAGCCAAAACCATTTAGACTGTAGTAAGTTACAGCCTCTACCAGAAGAAGGATGGAGGCAAAGAACTAAATGTCTTTTTGATTTGACGTCTTCAAGAGAGTTTTTGGGTGTTAACAGATTGTAATCTTTTCAGTGATGCTCCTTAATACCTTCTCTGAGCTTACCGATGACCCACTTCCCAATGAGGTCTTACCCAGATTTAATTTTAACTTAAAAAGAGGTTAAATGGAGGGGTTATAATGCCATAAACTGCTAGTTTTCCAGCTGTTCAGTGCATCTTTGGGTACAGTTGATCCTCTTTTGTATTTGTATAGGTTTTTTAAAGATCTGAGAGGTTGCCATGAAGGATGCAGAGTGCCATATTTGTCCCAAGATTTTTCTTTCTAGAGGCCTTTTCTTTCTATTTATAATGGTTGTTTAGTAGATCCAGATTCTAGGTGGAGGATTCCATGCATGGTGCTGAGGACTAAAGAATCAAATTCCAGCCCACCAGGGATTTCTTTGCTTCAAGGCAGTTCTAGTTTTTTTTTAACATTCTTACACGTGTGGACTTTCTTACACGTGTGGACTTTATTTTGCAGAATTTAAAGAGCTTGTACTTTTTGCATGGCTTTAGCTTATTGATAAATAATATGTACTTCATTTGTGTTTCGCCCCAACCCATAGTTTTTCTCCCATAAAAGTAATTGTTTATATTCGGTGTTTGTGTTTTTGGCATTAAATTTTATTTAAAGTCTGTCTTTTCTGTTTGACAAGTACTAAGAACATTTGGGGAGAACATCATAATCATTGATTTAATTTACAAATTGATTTATAGTTAACTTCTTTGTAAACAAAACTGGGTTATCCATGATTTGGTTTACGGTCTTTTATTTGAGGGTGTCTCTATGGAGCTGTGTTTAAAAGGGGGATACTGGTATATTTAAATGTAGATAACAGTAGACTATCTGCAGATGGCTTATAGCATTTTATGACCTAAAATAAAGGCATTTTGGAAAACAGTGAGGTTACTTTTTTAGTATTTGCATTTGTAATGGATATTGTCATGATTCTTATTCCTTATTTCCCTAAGTCTTGGTTCTTCATAATTTAAATGCATACATAATTTAAATATATATATACACACATAATATACATACATACACACATACGTATCATGTGTTCCTGGGACACTACTCTGGTCGTTGTGCCAATATATAAATTGAGACCATGCACCTCCAAACACAGCCTTCTCAAACCTCATGCTATATCAAATTGTATTTATCTGTTTATATTTTCACATTTAAATATTTACTTACCTGAAATTTCTTTTTGTATGTGGTATGAGGGTAGAGAATCTTGCTCAATTTCTCCCACCAAGATTTTGTGCACATAATACACAGACTAACACACGAGTGGCTGTCGTTGGCCAAATAAAGCTGCTCGTTTTCTGAACTGAAATGCTCCCTTTATTACGTTTAACATTTCCTTAGATTTTTGGTTCCTGTCCTTTTTTCTTTCCAGTTGTACTGATTTAGTAGCCTAGAGAGGCTGTGAGGCATTGTGTTTAAGAGTGGGGTCTCTGGAGCTAGTTGACCTGTGTTTGTACCCAGTTCTGACACTTGGGTGTTATGTGCATGTGGACAAAATGACATTTTTATGATAGTCTGTCATAAGATGGTTATGAAAAGTAAATGGGTTAATACACATACATCACTTAGAAAAGTGCTTTCATATGGTTAGCAAGGCATAAGCTCTTTAACTGAAGATTTTGGGGCATAGCCATTACCACTGTTTTATACAAACACAGTCAAGGGATAATTTAATTATTTGAATAAATTTGAGCTCTTGTATGTCTAAAGCTTTGTTCTATGTTCAGCGTGATAGCCAGATAACTTGTAACTCTGAAGGGACTATCACCCGAATGTCCCTTCGACCTCACTGGGAAACCACAATTGAAAGACACATGTTTTAACATTCTTCTTTAAATTCTAACAGATGTTGCTAGGCTGATAGGATTAGGGAAAGGGGTTAATATATATGGAGTGTATTCTGCCAGCAATTTGAATTTTGGGAATTACAGGTAATCGAACGGAAGCTATTCTGGTGTCTTCCAGGTCTGTCTCTTTGCTTCTGTGGTTTAATTATTTAATGTTCTGATATTGATGCATGCATGTGTGTGTATGCGTTGAGACTATCCTGGAACCAGACTAAGTTACTCATCTCTGAATATTTTTAACATGATGATGGGGACCTCATAGAGAGGAGGGGGTTGAAAGTAATGTTGGTGGATGCCAATACAGAATCTGCAAAAACTGAGTGAGGAGTCATTGTTCTTGTAGATTCTGATAATTTATTGGTGATTAGATGCAGGAAATGTTACTTTTAACTCAGTTTCATCCTGTCCTAATAATAGCACATCATTTTTGAGTAATTACTATGTGTGCCAGGCACTGTTCTAAGTACTTTAAGTGTATTAACTCATTTAATTCACCCAAGATTATACTCGTTTTACATATGAGGACACCAAAGCACAGATTGTTTAGAACAAGGTACCCAAAGTGATTTTGTTAAGGGAAGAAACTTAGGATTCAAATGCCAGCAGCCTGAGGTCAGAGCCTGTGTTTTGGTTTGGTATTTATTTGCATGCAGGTAAAAAAAAAAAAAATTAAGGCAGGATTGGCGTCTAGTTCTATTTTACGTATATATGAAGTTCAACCTTTTAAAAAAATTTTTTTTTATTGTAAAATGTGGTCCACGTGGAGGAGTATATAAAGCACAGTATATGCACAGTATAAAAAATAATTAGAGTATACAAATATGTCCGTGTAACTACCAGACGAGTTAAGAAATGAAAAATTGCCAATACCTTGGAAGTCTCCAGAATACTGTATCTATTCCCCCTTTTTGCCCCAGAGGTAACAACTGTCTTCATTTTTCTAATTAATTATTCATTGCTTTTCTTCATAGTGTTAACCATCTATGTATATATCCCATATATATGGGGGAGAAGAGGTGTGTTTATGTAAATGTGTGTGTATTATGCATTTATAAATGTACCATGCATATGTGTGTATTTATGTGCACGTATATATAAAATGTACTTTTTGTGATTTGCTTCTTCTGCTTAGCATTCTAAGATTCATTCAGTTGAATTGTATAACTCTAATTTGTTCATTTTCACTGCTCTAGGGCATTGCATGCTATGAATATGGTAGAATTTACTTATTCAATTTATTGTTGATGGGTTTGTGTGTGTTCAGAATTCGGCTACTGTGAACATTGCTGTACTTGCCACCTGGGCATTAAGTGTCAGGGATACTCCGGGACTGCATTTCTCAAACTTGAGCTTGTGTAAGAATAACCAGAAAGCCTGTTAAACAGAGATTCCTGGCCCCACACTCTGAGCTTCTGATTCAGTAAACCTGTGGTGGAGCCGGAGAATTTGCATGTCTAGCAAGCTCCCAGGTGATGGAATGCTGGACTGCTCTGGGATATGTACCAAGGAGTAGAATTGCTGGGTTGCAAACCAGAATGTTTTCCAAACCGGTCCACCAGCACCATGTATGTATTTCTCGTTTTTCCATGATTTTAGCATATGTGTTATAGCCAAACTTTAAAATTTTTAACTATTTAGTGGACTGCATAATTGTATCTCTTTGGTTTCAAAATACACTCTCCTGGTTACTAATGAGTCAAAGATTGTTTTGATACGCGTTTTGGCCTTTGTCTTTTCCTTGAGGTGTCTGAATGAATGCTAACCTATCAGATGAAATTTGTAATTTGTCTATAGCTTGGCCTTACTGTTTATTGCCTCTTCTTTTTGCCTAACATTTTCAGTTGTGGCGTGTATGGGATGTTGCCAAGGATTGAGCCTTCTTGAAAGCTGACTCATGTGATTAAATCTAATATTTGCTGAGTGCTTACTATGTGCCAGGCCAAGCCCTTCACCTGCATTGTCTCATGTAATCTCACATCAGCCCCCTGAGATAAGGTGGGCATTATCATCACTATCCATTTTACAGATATCTGAATGAAGCCTGGCTTAACACATTCACTCAAAGGCACGCCTCGAGGATGTGGCCAGTGGGGACTTGAACAGGGTTTTGCCTTGCTGGTTAACAACCAGTTCCTTGGAAGTCTTTAAGAGTATATGCAGTGGGGGGCGCCTGGGTGGCTCAGTCGGTTGGGCGGCTGCCTTTGGCTCAGGTCATGATCCCAGGGTCCTGGGATTGAGCCCTGCATCAGGCTCCCTGCTCAGCGGGAAGCCTGCTTCTCCCTCTGCCTCTCCCCCTGCTTGTGTGCTCTCTCTCTCTCTCTCTCTCTCTCTCTCTCTGTGTGTCAAATAAATAAATAATCTTTAAAAAAAAAAAAGAGTATATGCAGTGGGAACATAATAAGCTTCTCTGTTCTAGATTTTGAAAGATTGCAGCCTGGAGGAGGATTTGGAGTTTAGAATCCACACTTTAAGGATCTCGGTTTCAGAGAGCAGCTTTGGTCTCATGAATGGGAAAATTTAATAGACAGAGCCAGCGTTCGGATAGGATACCATGGAAGCAGGCAGTTTCTGTCACTGGCCACACGGCCCCTTGGTGGTGATTTTAAGAGATGCAAGTAACTGATAAGTGGTTGACAGTTCTCTGAATTGCCCTGTTTTTCCTGACCTCAGGCTGGCTGGGCCCAGCACCGTAGTCACCGAACAGTCCACGGGTACATGCGGCTTTCTCTTCCTAGCACCTGGGTTCCCCCAAGCACTTGGACAGAGGTGGTTGTCTGCTCTCAGACCCTCAGTGTTCAGCATCCTGGTGAGCTTGTGGCCCTGCTAGTGGTATCAGGATGTTACATAATCTGGCCTGTTTTCGATCTTTGAGCCTTAGCCTTTGAGTATTCAGTAAGAATGTAATTGTATGTGGGGCGCCTGGGTGGCTCAGTCGGTTGAGCGTCTGCCTTCGGCTCAGGTCATGATCCCAGGGTCCTGGGATCGAGCCCCGCATCAGGCTCCCTGCTCTGCGGGAGGCCTGCTTCTCCCTCTCCCACTCCCCCTGCTAGTGTTCCCTCTCTCACTGTGTCTCTCTCTGTCAAATAAATAAATAAAATCTTTAAAAAAAAAAAAGAATGTAATGGTATGTAATTTTGGTGTCTTTGAAGAGACCTAGTAAATAGTGCTTCTTATCCATCTAAGCTCTGGACAAGTAAGACAAAAGGGTCAGCAGATAGTCAAAATACAACTTTTCTTACTGACAAAGGCAAGGGTGGAGAATGTAGATTAAATATGTTGGATCTCCGAATTAATTCCCCTCCTTACCTCCCATCTTCAGCAGCGCTGGGTGAGAGCCAGCCTCCTGCCTGGGGACCCTGCTCCTGTAAGTTCACCTGTAGCATCGTGATACCTGCGGAGGCAGGCGGGCTCCCAACAGAAAAGAGATGATGAAGGTCCTGAACCCTGCATGCCCATTTATCTCAAACGAACCTGCCAGAGAGGTTGACAGAGGTCAGGAGAGCTATTGCTAATGTAGCGCCCCCTACCTGAAAGTAGGGGGTAAGGGTTCCCGTAAACCTTCCCCAGATTTTAGATTAGCCCTTGAGTTTACGTTCTTAACCACCAAGCAGGTGCTTGTCCAGAAGGTACGGCGATTGCCCGCAGTGGGGAAGATGGGCCTCTGTCAGGACCAGCCCTGCTTCCAACCTCATGAAGCCTTAGGAGATCGATAGTTTTACTTTTTCAAGAGTCCCCAAAGCTAATGGGACATGCAAGATGATCAGAGCAGTGGCTGCACAGCCCAGAGTTAGAAGGCACACCCATCTCGATCCTGGAGGATTTATCCCAGGCCAGGTTAGGACCCCACAGCCTATCTCTAAGTGTCCCAAAGACCGTAGTAGGGAGCCCATGATATCTGAGAGAAAGACTCAACAGTGGACTGAGAAAACCTTCTTCAGTTTAGCCTTCCTCAAATGCTAATCAGGCCAAGCCTCTTGTCTATAATCCCTGACCTTTGGGCTAAACACAGAGTTCAAAGAGGAAATGAAGACTTAAAGATACCGAATCTGATGGATGGAAGTTAAAGACAGGGATTGCCACCATGGGATATTCTCGAACCTTGCACATAGGGGGCAGTATCTCAAATGCCAGTTTTCTCAAGAAAAACCCAGAATGCATGGGTGGATCCCCTCCCCCGCGGTAAGTACAAAGTGCTGAATATAGCCTCCCACTGGGAGCCTTTCCCTGAAGAGTTTCGGTTTGCAACCAGCACACTGAAACCTCCTACTTTACTTTTCCCTGTGAGCCCCTGGAGATTGCCAGCCTGGTGTTGTCAGTGGCGTGGGCTCTGTCGGATGGGTAGTCGTGGGACACACTGCCTTGGGAGCAAGGTTTTCAGTCTCTTGCCACTTCTTATGGGGTTGCTTTAGCCAAAAAGGCCTTGTGCAAGGCAAGATTTCTCCTTCATTTGTAAAGACCCGTCCAGACTGCCAAGGGGCCAAACTACGGTGGCCCTCACCCAAAAGTGTTCATCATTTGGCTAAGGTCACCCCATGTGTCCTGCCCCTTTTCTGTAGATCCTTGGTCTACAGCCTTTCCTGAGGCCCCCTGCTTGCGCTAGGCCCTACCCCTGTAAATAGCCACTTTCCTGGAGAATAACCACCATAAGTTGTGGTCACACATCAAGATCAAAATACCCTGTGGTTTAGGAATTAAAGCCTCTTGATGTTAAAAGCTACCTGCCCAACTATAAAAACCAGCCACACTGCACAATCAAGGCTGCAAACCACCAAGTTGAAAAACATTCAGGGCCATAGTAAAACATCCTTTCTCCCCTGCCCGGAGACCCAGTACCTCCATGAGTATTTTCTTCCCCAATGTTGGATTCCTTTTTTATTATTTGCCGAGATCTCCAGATAATATACCAAATGCAAGTCTCTGAAGGGGCCCAATAAATAGGACCTCTCCTGCTGAACCAAGTTCTGAACCAGGTGAAATAGAAGCCAGGAGAGCCAACAGTTGGGAAAGGAGGCTATCACGTGGTTCTGGTAAAAGCTGGGCTTGAAAGTGTAGCTTTTGTCTGTTGCTAATAGGGAACCCCAGAATTCCACAGACATGGGTGCTCAGTTGCAGGCGGTTGTGGCCACCCTCCCCCAACCCCCAAATGCTGCAGGGGATCCGCGAATTCCCAGCATGGAAAATGAGATCACCACACTTGTTTTCTGCGGGCCTGTGACTCTCCAGTGGGAGGAGTAGGGGACAGAGCTGGGCACCAGCTGCCCAGATTGTTCTTTTGAATTCAGCCTTCAGATAAGTTCAGTCCATCCTTCTCTCTAGTTCAGTTGTTTACAAACTTCTCGGTCTTAGGATCCTTTTATGCTCTTAAAAGTTACTGAGTGCCCCAGTGAGCTTGTGCAATGTGGGTAATATCTGTTGGTGTTTAGCATATTAGAAATTAAACTGAGAAAAATACATATTTAATTCATTTAAAGATATTAAAATCCATTATATAGGTAACATAAATACCAATTATTATGAAAAAGAGCTGCATTTTACAAAACAGAAAAGAGAAGTTAGTGGAAAGAGTAGCCTTGCGCTTATATGTTTTTGTAAATCTCCTTAATGTCTGGCTTATCTGCTTCTGCATTTGCTCTGTTATGGTAGCACACATTGCCTGCCTCAGGAATACTACACTTCACACTTTTGAGAGATTGAGAGTAAAAGGACAAATAATGTTATTCTATTAGGAGAAGAGTTTTTGCCTTCCAGATCTCCTGGAAGGATCTTGGGGACCCCTAGCATTCCACAGCCCACACTTTGAGAACTGCCATTCAGGGTAGGCCTGACTGGTGGAGTGGAAGGAGGTGGGAGCAACATTCCTTCCACATGGAAAGAAGCTTCTGGGGGAGGGGAAGCATTCCCCCTCCACTGGTTATGCAGTGGAACCATCCAAAGGCCAGCCTTAAATCGCTCACCACGGCCACGGGTGGAAAAAATGCCAGTCTTCAGCCCCTGAGTTGAGACGGCAACTGATGATATTAGCTGTGTAACCTCTGAGTTAGCATGCGGGGCTCGAGGCTTTACTTCTTTATTGCTTAACCTATTAGAACACCACTGGGCAGGGTGCTGCTTGGGGAACAAGTTCAGGAATGACTTTGAACCCTGATGTTATTGACAGTATCGTCTTCTCACTGCAGGACACTTCTGGAAGCTGTGCTGTGAATGTTATTTTCTTACAAGAATAATGGTATAATTGGGTTGGGTTTATCTTATCAAGGACTTCAAATTAGATAAATCATCACTATGGCCAGCTATTCAAATTAAATCAGAGTTATGGGGACTGTAAATGTCTGAACCATTTTTAAAAAGTGAAACCATTAAAAAAAAAAAAAAGAAAGGAAAAATGAAACCATGCTCCAGGTTTTATGAAACGGGTCTGATTGTAAAAGAATACAAGGGAGCCTGGAGTATAGGAAGTGCACAGAGAGTCTATTATAAGCGATAATTATTTCCTCATCAGTACCACCTACTGAAAATTCATATACTCGCTATATGTATTTGCTGATAATTTTCCATGTATACTTTTAGAAGGGCTTGAGGAACGTGAATGGGTTTTGGTTTGGGTGACTTAAAAAAACAAGATGTTTATCCATGTTTGTGCTGATGTCTCTTTCTCTCCATTTTTTTTCCCAGTGGACAGAAACATTGGAATTATTTTAAAAGGAGGTATCATATCATATCACAATCATATGTGAGAATCATTTTAGGAAAATTTACAATGGTAGCAGGCAGATTCTTCACTTGGTCTTAATTCATATAGGACAAGTGCTAGCCCTCAGCCAGTTAGGTAATATGTGTCATTGTGTGTGGATACCCTCTGATGTTTTTGTCCCCGATTCGCAGTGGGGAAGGGTGGTCCCCAAAGCCATTTCGTCCTGGTTTGAATACCATCCCTAAATTGACTAGCTAAATAACCTAGGGCAGGGGCTTCTGGGTGACTCAGTAGTTAAGCGTCTGCCTTTGGCTCAGGTCATGATCCCAGGGTTCTGGGATCGAGCCCCACATTGGGCTCCCTACTCAGCCGGGGAGTCTGCTTCTCCCTCTCCCCCTGCTTGTGTTCCCTCTCTCGCTGTCTCTCTCTCTGTCAAATAAATAAATAAAATCTTTAAAATGAATAACCTAGGGCAACTTCCTTTTAGTTTGCTTCCTTGCCTGCAAAATGGCACTATTATAGTACCTACCTCATAGGATTGTTGCGAGGATTATTAGGATATAATGTGTGGAAAGCCTTGGAATGCAGATCCTGAAATGTGGTAAGCACTCCATAAATATTAGTAATCAGTCATACTCAGTGTATTTAGTCAGATGAATTCCCCAGGTGGTTATAAATGCTGTCTGATGCTAAGTAATATACTAGTTGATGACATTTTGAACATTGTGTATAAGCCTCTTGCAATCTCTGGTGAGTGTGATGAGTTGATGGGGCAAAATCAATCTAAGCCAGGATTGGTCGTCTCTACTGAATTGCCTTCGGCACTTGTGGAACTTTTTACCGGCAGTTTAATTGCAGAATGGCCTGAGCCACAATCTCTTGATAGTGTTACCCTTTGCTAAGCCAAGTCCATGAGTGAGTACCTGTAGGGCTGCTACCCATTACATTAAATCCATGACACTTAACTGGTAAACTCTTGGCTGTGTTTCGGGATTGTGCTCCACAAAGCCTTGATGCCTCGGAAGCTCCTTCTCACGTGGCTGATGAGCTGGGGGATGGATGGGGCTGATCTCCCCAGACTTCGCTTGTTAGATGTTTGTATATGGTCCCAAGCTTTCATAGGTTCTACTCCTGAGAAGCTGACTCTCTAAACCATGTTTTGTATGCAGAATTCAGATTTTTGTCCATCAGGCTGTTGTCTTGGGGTGTTATCCTCCGGCTTTGAGTTCAGTTTCAGCAGGGCTGTCAGGTTTCCTGGCCAGCATCGACGCTATTATTTGACTCTCTGTCATTAAAAAGAAATGAAAATCAGAAAAAGTACTGACGCTAGAGATATTCAAGGACTCATCCTTAATGATATGATGGAGGCAAAGATGGAAATTATTAGGTGGGTCACAGGGCGCAGTGGGTGGCCTTGGTCAGGGATTCCTCGCATCTCAGTCGGTCTAGATGGTATCATGAAGTCAAGAAAGAGTTAAAGAACCAGTTCAAAATGCTGGGCTCTCCCTCCAGAGTAGTACATGGCAGAACAAAAATATCAAAGGGCAAGGTTAAACTTCTGCCCATTTCAAGCATGTTTCCAGGGATATGAAATTCAAAGTGTCATCCATAGCATGGCTGACTCAGAGAAAAATCGTTAAAGAGTAGCAGCAGCTCTTGACTAATCTTCTTAACGTAGCCTCCAACATCAGGATGGAATCCTGTGAAATGTAGAGAATCTGGCAAATGTAATCGTCTGGTGATAAATTGGATTAAAAAATAAAAAATTAGTCATGCACGCTTGGTCCTGAATAGTCCATTATTGTATTACCATGTACCCCACTAACCACTTAAAAAATGTCTTCGCTGGTTGTTTATTTTTGCATATAGAATGGGAGGACCTAACCACGTAATAAAAGTGTTACCATAGTTGTCTCCCATCCTTTCCCAACCCTGCCCACTCCCACCCCACAAACACATATCAGGGAAAGAATTCCATTTGTTTTCTTTTGCACACGAATGAATTTTTGTCATTTTGTTGTTGTTTTCTTTCTCTCTCTCTCTCTCTCTCTTTTTCCAGAATTCCTACTTCATAAAATGCTTTAAAAATATTTCTCAGGTAATCATGTAGCAAAGCAATAAACGTCTCCACAACAGAAAAACAACAACAATATCATAATAATAGCTACCCCTTGTCTTGTGGTGGATGAGGTATTCTCTTTAAGCCGTCTGTCTGCTCACAGCAGTCCCGTGAGGCTGGTACTCTATTAGTGGTAGTAACAGTCCATATTTGTATAGAAGAAAAAGCTGAGGTCCAGGTGAACCTCTGTAGCTTGTTAAGCTCACACAGGTCACACAGGCAGTGGAGACAGGGTTTAAACCTAAGCAGGTTTGCTCCAGAGCCCTGAATCTTAACCACTATGTACATTACTGCCTTTATTTCCATAAAAAGTAAGAGACAAACCAAAAGAAAAAGGAAGTTTCCAGCTTTGATGACTGCATTAGATAATCTACTTCACGGAACTTAAATTGTTACTCGATTCTGACCTTAGAGTATCTGGAAGGGGAAAAAAATGAAGAGATTGATGCTTTGGGGGAAAACATCCAATTGATTAAATTTGATAAGCAAGAGAGCCTCGGTTTCAGTCAGGCAGTCTTCGGAGCCACAAAGAAAAGATAAAGATTCCATTAGCTTTGGGCTGCTTTCTGATGTGAAATTTTTAGCCAATAATCATAGATAATCTTGATTGGGAAGAAGATGGAGAGGGGAGGAGATTGAACATCTACTGTGGCTTCAGTGGAATATTTAAAAGCTTGGATTTAGCCACCCACGCGCCCCATCAGTGACTTGGAGGAAATTGGAAAGCGGAGCCAGTGACTGAGAAGGACTACAAAAAGAATCACGATAATGGGGACCTGAAAGAGTAGTGGACTCGGGGCTTGAAAGCTCACAGTATTGAGACTACAGAAGACATTTTAATGGGAACGAAAGTGACGTCGTTGCGAGTTCAGGACCAGAACAGATAGACTAATACTAACAGGCAAGCAGTACTCCTCAACTCCTATTACACTTTTGTCCTTTCTAGACGAGGAGGTCGATCTTCAGCCTGGGAAGAGTAGAGCAAATACTTGTAAGAGGAAATTGAAACTCAAGATAGGTGAGCTGATTGTTTGAGGGCACGGGGCAGCTCTGAATGAGTTCAGCTCCTCTGGCCAGCATGAATTTCATCCTAGTGGGCCAAGCGGACTTTTGCTGCCTGCTTGTAATCTTGGAAGAATTGTGGAGATGAGGAGAATCACTAACGGATCAGGGATGGGAGCATGCCCGATTAAGAGCAAGGCCAAAAACAAAATCAAGAAAGCATAGTTTTCAGAGAAAAGAATAGAAAGCCCATGCCGACCTGGGGCAAAATTCTGGAACCAGTAATTACAAAAGGATGGCTTGCAGATTTTAATTTTCACATGTACACGGTAGCTAGGAGACCTCATGGGATTGTTAAAAGCGGGAAAAATAATTGTTTCTTTATTGCTTTTTGTTGCTAGGTTCTTAGACTTGGAGGCTAGGGCACACAGGTATGCTATGCCTGGAGTCCAGAGAAGTTTCAGGAGAGAGATGGGTACTGGATGTGTGGCCACCGCATGCTGTGTGGGCGCTTGTTAAGTGTACCAGTTTATCTACCACATGTCTTGAAATTCTGTTTTAGTGATTCGTGATTTAGATCCAGGAATCTGGATTATAGGCCAGTGTTCCAGATTCCTTGCTATGCTGGAGCAAGTTTGGGAACTGCTGAGCTGTAGGAGACATGCTGTCATCATAGTGTTAATACTATTACTGACAGCTGATGCATTGGATAACCACGTGCCACACACTATCCCAAGGGCTGTACACATGTGATCTCATTTAATCCTCACCCAGCCCAGTGAGTGGGTGCTGTCTTTATTGTACATATCATCCAGACGGGGAACTGTGACGTCTCTGAAGTCTCACAGACGGTAAGGGATGGGGCAGTATTCAAACTCGGGAAGTCTGGCACTTTTGAAAGTCTGAGCTTCTGCACCACTCAGCCAATAGCCCCTATTTGTCAGAGAGACAGAGAGAGCACAAGCAGGGGGAGCTTCAGGCAGAGGGAGAAACAGACACCCTGCTGAGCAGGGAGCCCCGTGCGGGACTCCATCCCAGGACCCTGGGATCATGACCTGAGCCCAAGGCAAAC
Organism: Callorhinus ursinus; assembly: GCF_003265705.2. Taxonomy (NCBI): domain Eukaryota; kingdom Metazoa; phylum Chordata; class Mammalia; order Carnivora; family Otariidae; genus Callorhinus; species Callorhinus ursinus. The sequence continues at coordinate 43,173,283 of NW_027397073.1, forward strand.
GCTTAACCGACTGAGCCACCCACGCGCCCCATCAGATACCCCCTCTTAAAAGCCCGCCTTAGGGCTAGGGGTTGGAGGGAAGGGTGATGTCTGGACACGTGTCACACCCTGTCTTTAGTATCTGAGTAAGATCTTTATGAAGACATTGGGGTGTCTCAAGCTTTCTTGATGCAGAGAGCTGGGGGTGCTGAATGACTACATCTAGGTGGAATTATTAATTTATCACGATCCGATCTGGGAAGGTTACATGTAAATTGCTGCCCCTTGGGGCCCCAAATCAGCAGCAAAGATACTGGAAGCCATGAATAGTTTCCTGGTAAAAAAGATCAGGGTTGTTTGGGTTGACTACAAGCTCAATATAAATCAACAAGCCTTTGTCTACGCTGCACCTTTTGCTTGGAATGCCCTTTTCCACTTCCTCCTCTTTCTCCTGGCAAGTTTTTAATCATCTTTAAAGACAGAGCCTAAATGTCACTTCGGCTATGGAGTCTTCTTTGATTTCTACAGGCAGATTTATCATCCCATTCTTTCTGCTTCTTTAGCACTTTGTTCCTGGTGTTATAATTCTGCGATTATCTTTCTTAGTTTGTGCCACCCAAGTTCACAGTCACTCAGCTGGAAACGTGGGGGAGAGCATCCTTCCCTTCCTCCATCCCTGCAAGAATCCCTGCCCTCCCTAAGCCTATCAGTTTTAACTGCTTACTGATACAATCTGCCTCTTCCTCATTCCTGCAGCCCCTGTCCGATTCAAGTACGTGTCCTGACTTGTACTGTGGCTGTCACTGTCACCGCCCTCCCCCCCATTTTCCCACAAAGCATCAGAGACTTCTCTATCAAATGCAATCTGCCTGTGCTTAATCTGTGCCTGACTCCCCACAGCCAACAGGATAACCCCAAGCCCCTAACCATTTATGATCTAACCCTGTCTAACTCTCCATCCTCAACTTTTGACTTCCTGCCTTGCTTCTTGGACTCCAGTGACACTGAACTCATTGTAATTCTCCAGGCAGAATGCTGTTTCTTGCCGCCTTGTTCCAGCTCAACAGTGACCTCCTGGGATGGCTTCCCACCACCCCACACTGCCGGGCTCCTCCTGAGTTCTGCGTGGGAGGCCCCCGGGCCCCTGCCCTGGGTTCTGTTGGTCTCTGCCTCCTGGTCGTCACTTTCTGTTGCAATTAGTTCTTTATTTTGCACTCACATTAAGCCTTGAACTTCTTAAAGGCATTGAGGATGTCTGGTTTTGTTTCCATTGGCAAATGGATACTCAGTACAAGTTTCTGGAAAGAATTGTGTTGTAATTATTTGTTCTACCTGGAAAGAGTGTAGGGTTAGCATCTTGCCTCTTCCTCTTCCTGGATGTGAGGTCTTGAGTATTTTACCCCTCCTCTGAGTGAGCACCTGTTTGCTCATTTGTAAAATGAGGATAATTTCACACACACACCCCCAAGGGGCTCTTGTGGGAATCAGGTGAGATAGTAATGTTTTATAAATTTTAACACACCATTCCAGGGATCGCGGACTACAGCCCTAATGCCCATTTTTGTATGGCCAAGAATGTTTTTCACATGCTTATAGAAAATCAAAAGAAGAATATTTTTGCCACTCGAAAATTAAATGAAATTCACATTTCAGTGTCTATAAATGAAGTTTTATTTGAATGAATAGAGCCGAGTTCATTCCTTTCCCGTTGTCTGTTACAGCTTTGGCATTGCAACAGTAGAGTTCAGTCATTTCAACAGTTACTATGGCTTGTCGAACCTCAAATATTTACTCTCTGGCCCCTTATAGAAAAATGTTTGCTGACCCCTATCTTGTTCAAATATTAGGAAAATGCATGTGATTCACAGCTGCCTTCTTGTACCACAGAGTACATTTTGAGGGGAAAGTTTCTCTCTTTGAACTTTTGGAGCCTCATCTTGGGTCCGGCAGAGTGATCTGTTGATGTTGGAGCGAGCCACAGGGGCACGGTTCTGGTTTTCTGAAAACGAGGATGTCCCAATAAGAGTATGGAGGATGGTTTGCAAAGACAGTGAACTTCCCACTGCTGGGGGGGAGGGGTTAAAGGGCAGATGGACACCCAGTTTTTATGGGTTGCTAAAGAACAGAGTGTCTCACTGTTGACCCTATTGACATTTTGGGCTGGATCATTCTCTGTCCTGTGTGTTGTGTGGTGATTAGCAGCAACCCTGGCCTTCAGCCACTAAAGGCCAGTAGCACCCTTGTCCCCAGTTGCAACAACCAAAAATGTATCCATACATTTAATAATTTTTGGAGCCTATTTTTAAGAAAACACATTATAGAATAACAGCATGTTATGTTTTGAATCCATTTTGTCTTGGGGAAGAAGAATTTAGAAAAGTTTTAGCTGTTTAAAATGAGTATGAAGGAGTACCTGGGTGGCTCAGTGGGTTAAGCGTCTGCCTCCGGCTCAGCTCAGTGGGCAGTCTGCTTCCCCCTCTCCATCTGACCCTCCCCCTGCTTCTGCTCTCTCTCTCTCTCTCTCAAATAAATAAAATCTTAAAAAAATGAGTATGAAAATCTCATAAAGTAATATATGACCCCCGTGGGTATTTAATATTGGTTGCCAGTATTTGTTAGAGATATGCTGTACAAACATGGTTGCAGAAATTCTCACAGCCACCTTATGCAGGTGGGCCCCTTTTCCTAGATGAGGAAGCTGAGCAGAGAGGTTGAGCAAAGAAAGGGTAACATGTTGAGGACAGAAACTCCCTTCTCTGAAATAAGATGGAGACAGAAACTCAGAAGTGAACATACATGGACTTTATTCTGCCCCGAAATTCCATTCCTGTGGGTTTGAATGAGGAGCCTGTTGTTGCTGCTTCTCCCACCTTAGGGCAGATCCACTGGAAAACAAGACAGTAGCCATGGAACTCAAGAAAAGGTTACGGTGTTCCTCTAGTCTTTAGACTTGCAGGTCGCTGGGTGCCTATCCAACTGCACGCTGGCCTAACCTGAATGGCCATGTGTGACTGTGACCCTTGTTTACTGCGTGTTGACCATTGTTTGTCTCTGCCCTGCTGCCCCTCCAGAGCCCTGCTCCCACCTGTCCTCCATCGGAACGCTGCCACGGCCTCCTTCTGCAGAGGGGAGTAGGCCGACTTTGGACCCGTCAGTGGGACACAGAGTTACAACATATTGGTCCATTTTATCTGGTGGACCCGGGAGTTCCCTTCAGTTGTTTTGGTTAGCTAAAAGCAAAATCTTTTCCTTATTGAGTGCCTGCTCTTTGCCAGGCCTGGTAAAGTACAAGTGCCTGGATATTTCCATCTGGCAGGAATCAAAATAGCATCCAGTGTTGCAAACTTGATGGGTGTTGGAAGCACTACTCCTTACTTCTCACTTAGCCCCTAATGTTTTCTCTTTCTTATTATGAAATAATAGAGCATACAGGATAAATAAGGAATAGTATAATCTGCACCCGTATTCCTGTGCATATATCCACATTTTACTGAAAGAAATGAATTATTACAAATAAAATCAAAGCCGCCTGCCTGTATGACCCTTCCTGAGGCCTTTCCTATCTTACCCAGCTGCCCTGGGGTATCCCCTGTCCTCGGTTCCGTGTTTATCACCATCTTGTACATTTTTATATTCTTGCTTTATAAGTGTCAGTAACTATACATCTTTTATATTAAACTTTATGTATAGAAATGGAGTCCTCAATCATGCTTTTAATTTTTCTTTTTCTTCAAGATTCATGCTACAGAGTGCTTTGTCTCTGGTCTGAGTTTGGAGTGTTGCATAAATAGATTTCTGAACTTGCCTAAGAAGAATAGTCTCTAGGTTGATTTAGAATTAAATTTCTCTTGCAGTCTCACATGGAAGTTAAAGAAACTGACTGTCTGTTTGGAGATGTAACCCTGTGGATAAATGTAGCTCCAGTTCTTCCATTCTAATGCTGTAGAGTGTTACTGTTTTGGGCAATGTGAAAATTTTGATGGCTGTTTAGGTAGTCTTCAGGTTTTGCTGTTATAACCGTGCGGCGGTGGGCATGTGAACATACCCTCACATATGACTGGAGCACGCACAGGAGAGTTTCCACAGGAATATACCTAGCACGTAGGCTAGGATATATCCACATTCATCTTTACTTGAATTTTCCCAACTGCATTCCAGATGTGCCTGTACCAGCTTCCACAAACACTTGTATGAGCGGGTTGGTTGCTCCAGACCCTTGACCTGATACAAGTCCTTTCTTGCACATAACAGACTTAAAACTGTTTGCAAATTTGAAGGGTCTGAACTCTTCTCTCAGTGTTGCTCCTAATACTTTTTTTTTTTCGGATTAAAGACTGTGTAATATTTAACAAAGTTCAAATGGACTTTTTTCTTTATTTTCCCAGATCCAAAAAGAACGGCTTAAATATTAGATTAGCATGGATTTTTATAACTTTAATATTTGCACAACTTCTCATGCAGAATCCAGGTGTGCCTTTAATTGTGAAGCTGTGCGGTTTTGCTTTGACACCTGCTTTCAGGTCTCTCTCTTTCTGGGACTCCCCTTCCTCCTCCCTCCCAATTTCTGATTCTCATCAGTGTAGATTGTACCTAATGCTCATCCTGCAGCTACTTCGATCCCTCTGGCAGCCCGTGTCCTCTCTTCCTCCTCCTGTATATGGATCCCCATCATGTTTAATGTAAACGCTGCACGAGTTCTGTTGAGTGCTCTGATGATGTCAGTAGGGCCAGAAGACACAGGGAAACTGACTTGGAGGGGTAAGTGCATAGTACGTGGTATGATTGAGTTGTAACCACACTGGGTAGGTAGCTGCATGTGTGATAATAGAGATGAAGATGGCAAGAGAGACTTCCTAATTTTTAAGTATAAAAAGGAAACATAATTGTATTAATCTTCATTTGTATTTTTAACGTGTCCCTGCCCTCCAGGTTAGAGACATACAGACTTTTGATTGATTGGTTTTACTTGGTACAAAATACTCTATACTGTGCAGGAAGTCTATTGTAGTTTTGTCTTTTAATGAACCGGGTATATCGAAACAAACTTCATAGCCAGGGAATGGGATGAGAATGTAAAACTCTATATACTTAATGTATACGTTTTTCTTGAAAAGTTAAGTTGGCGATGGTGATTTGTGGAGACTAAAAACTAGTTGGGTTGCCTCCCTCCCCCCAGATCCACTTGATAATTCTTCGGTCACAATGCTCATTTTAATGGAAATGTGCAGTCTTTAGAAGAACCTAGAATGTGTATTATTTGGATTTTACTGGACAAGACAATTGGGATTTGTTTCTTCTACTCCAGTTATCAAAAAGATTAACCCTTTGCCCTCTACATTCTAATTGTAACCGTTCGGAAACAAAGGGGTTGTTTGTACAAGATAGCTGAAAAATTGAGGCTTTATGCCAAGTGGAATGTTTCTCCGTTGAAGGAGGTAGCAATCATTGCACACATTTTTTCTTGTGTTGCAGGCGTCTGTAGAGGCTTCTGGTGAAATCGCATTATGCAAGACTGGATTTCCTGAAGATGTTTACAGTGCAGTCTTATCACAGGATGTGCATGAAGGACAGCCTCTTCTCAATGGTACTATCTCAAAAGATATATTTGTACACACAGTGTCTATTCTCGTGAAACAAATTAGCTATTAAAAAGTCTCAAAATCATCTCTACTGTATAACAAGTATGAATTTTTCACAATCACTATAATGAGACTGTAGGGACTTTATTTTAGGATTACAGAAGAGTTTATGAATCTCTTATGTCCATAACTGGAAGGCTCATAATCTTTTGAAAACTTCAGATTTCTTCCATTTTTAATTTATAGTAGAAACCATTATGTAATTAATTTTTACAGTTTTTCTGAACACATTTTACTTATTTTGAAGGATGTTTGCCAAAAATCAGATTCTAATGGTTTTAGAAATTATTTACAGCAAAAATCCACTTAGTATTTTGAATTAAAGAAACAAAGAAATTACTATATTATCTTTGATAAAACACATCAAACTTTAATATTTAGCTAAATTATCATAAAGGACTTAGCAGATTAAACCTTGAGGCAGGAGCATGAGATTCATATTTTTGTTATAACATTGTTTACAGAAATTATTAGATACCTTATTTATCTGTTAACATATGTGAGTTTTGCATATAGACACCTCTCCTATTTAAATGTGGATCAAGTTCATTGTGGTAATCATGCCAAAACGTCTAGATAAAATCTGAAATAAAATTTTGAGTAGCCTAAGCAAAATTGAGAGCCCCTTCCTTTATCTCTAATTGAAAGCAAATAAAATTTTGGTTAGTAGTATTTTCATGGACTTATTTATCATTACACAAAATGTCATTGAAATGTGAAAGCAAGAAGAATTGATTAGTGAGTTGTATTTAAATTGTTATTCCCCACAAATCGTGCATAACTCTAAGCCTGTTTTAGAGCGCTCCTTTTAGAAAATCCGTGCAGCCTCAACTAATTAATTTACACAGGGTTCTACCACACAGCCTTAATTGAAGTGTCTCTGCAGCACTGACAAACCTTAGTGGTATAATATTTAAGAAGACCATAGACAGAGGACTTTGAAATGTAAATGGCCTCTTAGCTACTAAGGTTCTTTAGTGCAAGATTAATCATTTTATTTTCATTTCTATTCTAATTGTGATTTGCTTACACCTGTGTATTCTTTCTGAAGTTGATTTTTCTTTCTGTCCTTGCCTTATTACATGGTATTTTAATGAGTAAATGTTAAATTAGTCTGTCTCCACACTGAATTGCTCATCTAGTGGGTAATGGTTGACATGATAGAGGTTATATCAAATCAAATAACAAGTGTAGATTTTGAGTCTTGGAGTTCTTCTGCATGTTTGTCATTTTTTTTTAAATCTGTGAATTATCATATGGTATCCTAGGACCTGTGTGACCAGTAAATATTATTTGAATACTAGAAAAAAAAATGTATTGATGACGCTTCTCTAGAATAACTCCGAGAAAAAATGTCAGTGGAATTTGTTGCATATTTGCAATTTATTTCTGAGATTCAATTTTAAATGGATAAGTCTTTCTCCCAGTCTCTTTTCCTAAAAGCTTGTTGAAATATTCTGGTTACAAATCAACACACGGTCTGTCTTTAGAGACCACGGATTTAAGATGAAGTACACTGGCACGTTGAATGGTTTTGCAAATGAAAGCCTGTTTTCTAATTAGTAGATAATGCCAGTAAGAGTAGAAATTGGGCATAGTTGCTTGCCAGGGTCTTTTTAGTATAACCTAGAAGCTGGGATTTTGCTAGAGTTATAAAAGTGAAAGATTGAAGCTACTTTTGACTTTGTGGTCTTGCCATCATTGAAAGAAGTGTGTATCATAATCTCCCATAGAACTTACATGCTATGGTACGCCCAGTTGTTACCTTCTTTATCTTTAAGCTTTTTTTTTTTCCCAACTATTTCTCTCATGCCACACCATTACTTTTCTCTTTGTCATTCATAGAATATGTGAAGGGACACCAGTATCTGAAAGCTTAAAACATAAAGCTCAAAATATTGGTTAGTAGAAAAAAAGTTTTTGGGTGAGGAAGAAAACTTACATAGGCTTTTGTGAAATAGCCATTTTTTACAAGAGGGTTGTCACCAGTTGTGTTTCCTTTAGAGAACTGTTATTTAGAAGGATTCTACATTTTTACCTCTTACATCTTTTTGGAGTTCTTAGTGGGATAAATAACCCAAAGGTTCATCTATACACTGAACCCAAATGCCATGCCGTGACTCTGTTCATGAATTCTGTGCCTTGCAGTAAGCTCATTTACCTTGCATGTACTACATCTGGAAGGGATCTATTGCTAGGCCCATTTTTGTCAAGTTTTGTGATTTATGGTGTTTAAGGAAAGAAGTAATTGTACATAAGATATATACAACAATTCTCTAAGGCATTTGCCTCATGGCAAGTTCTACTGTATTAAAGTTTACAGTAGAGTGCAAAAGCCTACTGAAATCATAGCTCCTGATTCTTGATGCTTCCTCTGATTTCTCATTGATGATGTTTGGGGAGAGGGGAGTCCAACCATATGTATAGTATGGTCTCGTAGATTACATCCCTGGCACACTAGTCCTTGTGCCAAACTTTGACATTTTGGTGTAGAGGTGTCATGCATGTTGATTATTTTTCAAACAATAAAGCACCATAATCTTTGTGAAAGTGCTTGGAGACCATTAAGCATTAGATGGAGATCTAAGTTGGTATTGGTCATGTTAGTGAAGCACTAAATGGAAGAAGCATAAAAATATCAAAGCTGGTCTGTAGTGTGGAGAGCATCCTTTCCTCCCACCTGCGCTTTTTTTTTTTTTTTTTTGCTGTTGTGATGAATTTCGTAGAAAGAAGAGACCCAATGAGCTAGTTCTGTCCCTCCAGTTTCTCTTCCAGTTGTCATCAGTACGTCTTCTGTAAAATAATAAAGAAGACAAATGTATTTTGTGATTAGCCTTTACATTTCATGTGATACCATGTTGAATATTTCCACTCTTTTAAGAATAGTTCAGTATTAAAAAATGGCCATGTAGACCTTTGTTCCATTTTGTTAGCAAAACCAGATTTTTACTTAACTGGGCCTCTCTTTTTGCATTTCCAGGTTGTTCCCAATTTTTCTCTCCTATGAGTGCTTCTATGGACATGCTTTTTGAGAGAACTTTGATTTTTTTCTTCAGGGATATTTTTTAGGGGGATTTATACTCAAAAGTGGAATTACTAGGCCAAAGGGAACGTAGGCTATTGACCGTATTTTTTTTTTTACATTTTTGTAGAACGCTTCCTTCCAAGGCTAAACGTATGTTAGTTCTTTTCTACATCCTCATGACCCTTTAATTTTGTAATATTTTTCATTTTTCTCTTTCCCCTCCAGTGAAAAACATTCCTTTCTTATCCTGTGGTATTCTCTGTGTTTGCTTTTATAAGTTAGGATCAATTGTAATATGTTGAGGTACTCATTTTTACCTTGCATTTTTCTGTTCTGATTTAAAAGCATTTATCACAACCCCCCTCATTTTACAGATGAGCAAATTGGAGCTCAGAGAGATTATAGGCTTTTCCTGTGATTATACAGTTCTTTAGATGGTTAGCTGCAGATCTGGAGTTAGAACCCAGGTTTTCTGATTCCTAATTTAATCCCAATGATGACAATGATTAAAAAACAAAACAAAACATTATGGGATAACCCAGGGAAGAGTGAGAGCTAATGAGAGCTAGCCTAACTGGCCGGGTGTCTTGTGACAAGTTCATCTTAGAGCTAGTCTTTTTTATTCCCACTTCACACCATGACTTGTGTGTTTCTAGATATATTTGGGAATTGGTGACTGTGAGGCAACCAAAGCTCCCTGTAATTAAAAAAGACATTTCAATTATTGTCACCATTCATATTTTGTGCCTACTTGCTTATAAGCAGCAAAATTAAGGGCTTTGCAAAATAATATTTAGTCTTTAGTATTTAACTTCTACTCCACTGAACTAGAAAATCTAGTGGTAGCATATTACCTGAAAATAAAATAACTACAATCATAAATTTTCATTTTGTCACCAGCAGTGCATCTGACACTATAAAATAACAACCACACCGTGACATTGCAGAGAGGATCCAGGCTGTTTTTCGTGTGGATGTCAAGAGTGATTTTCCTGTGTGTTGCACATTGGTGGTCTGCATGCTTAGACATTTCACTAAGTAAACTCCTCCAACTCTGGTCAACATAAATAGCAACCTGCAATTACCAAGAATATTTTCAGTAATCCATTTATACTCACCAACTCTGGGCAGGACATGATGATTATTTTCAACTGGAAGGAATTTGATTTAGATTAGTTTACTTACTGATTGAGGCTTGTCTGCATTAACAAGCTCTGGGGAAGCAGTAGTGTATGGTATCTTTAGATGACAGTATGAAAATATTTTTTATTAGTTTAGCAGGACTTTACAACTGCACTAGTTTTTTAATAATATGAGTACACTTTTGTGTATGTGTTACTGAATTGGGAATCCATCTTTATTTTAGGTAGCTTGGTGCATTAGAGGCTTGTGATTGGAATTGTTGTGAAAACCTTGGCTTTGTTTTAATTTTTTTAAAATTTTGACACATATTGTTTTTGGTATTGAATGTGTGTTTTTAAATATTTGAAAGGTAGGTTTATAAACATCTTATATTTAAAGTTGGCTAGCCACTTGAACTTTATAATTTCCAGGGACTGTGGGAGAAGGCACTAGGTGCTGGGATTGTTCTCTTGGATATTATTATGAGCTCTAAGGAGTTACATATGAAATGCAGCCCTGTGGGATTCTCAGGGGTGGAGACCTTGTTTTAATACCACGTGGCAGTTTTTTTTAAGAGCAATTAAGTATGTAATAAGATCAACATAAGAACTAAGAAATTTCATTCTTGTTTTCATCATCTCATTTAGACTTTATTTAATACTTGGAATTTTTTATGTCCCTTTTGATGTATTTTAGGTCCATCTGTCTTAATGCAATGCTGCAAACCAAGATAAGCCAGTTAGAGCGGTCACTTTTTTTCTTTTTCTTTTTTTTTTTTAGTCCTTTTACAGTTATTTATAGCCTTCAGTGATTTGGAGTAGGTGAGGCCTGCTCTCTCACAAACTTGCAACCAGGTCTGTGTTAAAGAAAGTAAGTCACAGTTCACATAGGCAAACATATTAGCAAGCAGGCACCCAAGTGGTTTAAAATCTGTCCTTCTATGATCCAGAGAGGCCCTTTTTCATTGTCCCTTGGATTCTCTAGTAAACATCTAGTGGGGAATAGAAAATAGACATAGTAAATACGTAAAATTTACTGTATGTTAGACGGTGTAAATGCTATGGAAAAAAATAATGCAGGGAAGGGAAACAGGGAGAATGTGTCATTTTGCCATTCAAATAAGATGCTTAGGGGAGGCATCACTGCAGAGGAGATATTTGAGTAAGAACTGATGTTGGAAGAGATGGTCCAAGAGCCAGAGATATCTAGGGGAAGAGCATTCAAAATAGAGCAAACATCAAGTGCAAGGGCCCTGAGGCTGGAGTGTGTTTGGAATGTTGGAGGAACAGCAAGGAGTCTGGTGTGATCTGTGTGGAGAGAAGGGGCAGAGTAGTCGGGTTAGAGCAGTAATGGGCCACACTGTGTGGGGCCTTGTAGACCACTGTAAGGACTTCGGCTTTTACTTTGAGGAAGTAAAAAGCTATTAATTAGAGGGTCTTCAGCAGACGAAAGACATGATCTGACTGACAAAATAGCATCATTCTGGCGGTTGTGTTGAGAAAAACCAAAGGAGATAAGAGGGGATAAGGAGAACACTTAGGACACTAGTGATAATGTTGGTAAGAGAAGATGGTGGCTTGGACCAAAGCAGTAGAGGTAGGAGAAGAGGTTGGATTCTGAATATTTTTAAAAATAATTTATTAACGTGAAATTCACATAACATAAACTTAACCATTTTGTAGTGAACCATTCAATGGAATTTAGTACATTTCAGTGTTTTAGAACCACCACCTCTGTATAGTTTCAAATCATTTTCATCACTTCAAAATAAAACCCCTTATCCATTAAGCATTTTCTCCCAAATCGTCTTCCCCCACCCAGTCTCATAAACCTCTTGTATCTGGCTTCTTTCACGTAGTGTCATGTTTTGGAGGTTCATCCACATTGTAGCCTGTGTCAGTACTTCATTCCTTATTATCGCCAAAACTACTCCACTGTATGTATGTAAATATGTATATGGTTTACAATTTGTTTGTAAACTATTTACTCATTCATTGGTTGATGAACATTTGGGATGTTTTCACCTCTTGGCTATTGTGATTAGAGCTAGTATGAATGTGCGTATACCTAGACTTTTTGAGTACCTGTTTTCAGTTCTTTTGGATATATACCTGGGAGTAGAATTGAAGGGTCTTATGGTAATTCTGCTTTTAACTTTTTGAGGAACTGCCAAAATGTTTTGCACAACAGCTGCACCATTTTGCATGCCCAGTGGCAATATACAAGGATTCCAATTTCTCCACATCCTCATCAAAACTTGTGCTTTTCCATTTATTTTGACTGTAGCCATCCTAGTGTGGGCGAAGTGGTACCTCTTTGTGGTTTTGGTTTGCATTTCCCTAATGACTGCTGATATTGAATAGCTTTTTATATGTGTCCTTGTGTCTCTTCTCTGGAGGAATGTCTGTTCAAGTCTTTTGCCCATTTTTAAATTGGATTGTTTGTTTTTTATCTTTCAGTTGTCAGAGTTTCTTATATATTCTGGATATTAGTCCCTTAACAGATACATGATTGGCAAACATTTTCTCCCATTCTCAAGGTTGTCTTTTCACCTTCTTGGCAATGTCCATTTATGCACAAAAGTTTTTAACTTTGATGAAGTCCAGTTTATCTATTTCTTTTTCTCTTGTTGCTCTTGCTTTTGATGTCATATCTTAAGAATCCATTGCAGAATCCAAGGTCTTTATTTCTCCATTGTTTTCTTCAAAGATTTTTATGGTTTTAGTTCTTATGTGTAGGTCATGGACCCATTCTGAGTCAACTTTTGTATGTAGTGTCAGATAGAAGTCCTCGTTTATTCTCTGAATCTGTTTTGACAATAGAGCTGATGAGATTTGATGGCTTGGATGGGTGGTGTGTAAATAGAGTCAAGGACAACTTTGATAATTTTGTCTGAATGCTGAGATGTTAGTCACTGTGATGGGGAAGATCAGGAACTTGGTTTGAATCTGTGGAGAAGAATATCAGAGATGTCAAAGGGACATTTGAATACAGGTTTAGGGTTCGGTGGAGTAGGCTGGGCTGCAGAATGGGAAGTACTAAATGTATAGACAGTAAGTAGAACCAGGACCCAGGCTGAAGTCACTAAGGAGCCCAGTGTGAGGAGGAGGAAAACCAACAAAAGTAAAGAAGTGGTTTTGTATCAAGAATTTGAGCACTCCAGTGTTAGGAAGTCAGGAGAACTGGAGACTGAGAGTCACCAGGGAGGTAGGATAAAAATCAGTAAGGCATGGCATCTCTGAAGGGATGTGAGGAAATGTGTTAAACGGAGGGCATGATCATCTGTGCCAGATGCTACTGTGAAGGATCAACTAGGATGAGGGCTGGAAATTCACCATTGATTCTGCAACTTGGAGTAACTGGTGTCTTTGATTTTGGGTGTGTTCAACAGTCAGGTGGAGGAGAGAAGCTGGATACAGATTGAGTTTTCCATTAAAAGGAAGAAGAGAAGTTGGGTGGTGGTTGAAGAGAGAAGCGGGGTTAATCGAGGATATTTTTTAAAGAAAGGAAATGATAGGTTTGCACGATGATGAGGCACAGACTCCAGTGGGGGGTGGGGGGAGATGATGGTGCTGAAGAGAGGAGCTAATTGCTAAGACAATGTCATGGAGTAGACTAGAGAAAGGAGATCAAGTGGGACTTAGAAACCTGTATTTATGACAAGCTCCACAGATGTTTTTATGTACCTGCATTTGGGAACCACTCTAACACATTTTGTTGAGTCACTCCTAAAATGGTTTAAAATCCTTCATTTCAGCTTGATGATTTCATGTCAGCAGAAGGTTTGCTCTACAGAAATGGCAGATAGGATAAAAATGAAACCCTTGTGGTGTTCGATGATGTAAACAGTGTTTTCATTGCTGTAGCATCCTTGACAGATGGTTATCCAGTTTCTGCAAGAATACCACTGCTGCTCCCTCCCCCCAAATGAGGAGGAGATCACTCCTTTACAAAGTCTGCTCCATCTTTGGAGAGCTCTAACTGTTAAAAAGTGGTTTCTTAAAAAGTTTAACAGGAGCATATGTTCCTAAAATTTTTACCCACTGGTGCCTGTCTCATTTTTTGGCACCATACAGAACAGCAAGTATATTCTCTTATGCTCTGAGGTCATTCATTTCATCATTTTTCATTCAACAAGTATTTTTGAGCATTTTTCCTATGTCAAGCCTTTTTCAAGGAGCAGGCAGCGGTGGTCAACAAGACAGATGAAACCCCTGTGGTAGGAGCCTACCATGTAGAGATCCTTCACATACCTGAACACAGTCACCTCGGCTCCTTAAATCTGGTCTGCCACAGGCTGAACTTCACGTGGTTTCATGTGGTTTCCTCAGTGGTGTTTGAGCATTCTGGTCGACTCTTTCCTTTCAGTAGAGGAAACTGAGGTTCCCTCCACTGCTGAACTCATTCCTTCTGTGTCCTACCCATGCCTCAGAGGCATTCTTGCCTTTGATGTGGATGCGGCCCTTCCCAGCACAGCCCAAGGTGGACTTGGCATTGTTACCTGCTGCATGATTCTGTTGGCTCCTGTTAAGACTGTGGTTAACTAAAACTCCTGGGTGTTTTTCAGATGAACTGCTTACCATCTTGCACTTGTAAAATTGATTTTTGAACTCAAATGTTAGACCTGTAAGTTGATTCTTTTTTCAAAAAGGCCCTCGTTTCAACATCATCTGGAGACCCCACTGGTAACCCAAACACATAGTAGCTTCAGAAATCAATGCCCAGTACTTACTTTAAATCCTCATTTGAACAAAGGGTGTGCAATAACATCTATAAGTTTTAGATGACATAAGCCGCCAAATCGATGGGGTAAACCGTACACACACACACGTTTTAAATTGTTAAATGACCGAAAAGGGGTTGATGAGTTTCAGCCTACAGCAACTTGAAGAGACATGTTAAGACTATATTTCAGTTCATGGCCTATGATTTTCTTAAATAAGATTTCTTAACATCAGGCAATGGAGGAAAGACCTATGGTAGATGTATGAAGGCATAAATAACAAGGGATTTAGATCACCCCAGTTACTACTGTTTCACATTCCTGCTGAAAAATGAATTTCATTAACTTTAGCAAAAAGTAAAGAATAATCTGTTTTCAAGAATGCATATATCTTTTTAAGCACATCGAAGTTGCCACAAAGTCTCTGTTTCATCTTGAGGACTTTTATGTCAGTAAATGGTTGTCCCCTAAACTGTTAGAACATAGAACAAAGGTGAATCCATTATGGCAAATTCATTACGTTTGCAAATTGAGCACTATTATTTTTTGGGTGGGGGAGGCCTTCAGTAACTTTGTGTTTTGAATCATGTCTCTGTAGGAGTTTCAGGTTTATTTCTTCAGTTGTTCCTTGTTGAATTTTTTATAGATGACTCTCGTTGGGATTTGTTCACTTGGAAGGGAAAGTCACTGTCCCCTTCATCTGTTATTTCTCCTTCAGTGTGGATGAGGTTCCTTTTATGGACACTTTACTTTGCTGTTGTTTGGGTTAGGGAAATGTCTTTTAGGCTTTTTTTCCAAGTGGACTCATCTTTGATGCTAATACTCATAATCTGAGTTGTATCAAGAATGAAACTGAGAATGCCAGCCACTTTTGAAGACGTGTGTCCTTACACCAGGTCATGTGTCCCCCTGTAGGAGCAGGTGGTTCTTTGTGACAGTGCGTCATTTCACCTCATTTTGAGATTTCCAGTAGTATGAGGGAGTAATCCCTTTATCAAAAGAACTCATCAGATTTTAATCCGACTGCCTATTACATTGACTGTTACATGGTTCTTTACTATTTATATGCTTTTATTATTTCCAGTTTAACTTTTGTTACTAGTGTCTATGTTAAAAAGTGCAGGCAGTAACTCTAACAAAGATCTTTTAACTTTTTTTAAAGCCAGTATCATTGGCTTTTAGATTTTGGGGTGCTTGAGAGTTACCGTTGGGGGGAGTTTGTTAAAATTCAGGTTCCGAGGCCTACCCCAGATTTTAAGGTCTTAGTCCTAAGAACACACATTATTACAAGTGAACTCCTGGTGAGTCTAATAAAGGTGGTATTCCACCAAACGGACATAGTTGGACTTAGTGTGTATTTCCATGACAGAAACACAGATCAGGTGGATTTTTAGAGATATTATACGTTGGAGGTTGTACATTACCTCCTTTTTCTTGTTTTATTGTTGTTGTTGTTGTTTTAATATAGAAGCCTACTTTCTGTCTTTGGACAAATACTACCTGCATTTAAAATAGACATTGGTGAAACCTTTGTTCATGTTAATGATTGATCAGAACATATCTGTATACACTATTATTACTACATTTTGTTTGTTTTTAAATCTTGATATTTATTTCATCAGATGCTCAAGTAAGGAGACTAGTAAATTCTAGTGTAAGTGTGAATAAATAGACTAAGATTCTGCGCTTACCTGGTTAAAAAAAAATTATGACAAAGAAAATGGCTCAGAAGCTCTACCTCCAGTTAATTCCTAGTGCTGAAATCTCCTCCTTTCTGGCTGCTTCATTTAGTTGCTGATATTATGGTTTAACTAAAGGTGTTTCTGTCCGGAGGGGAAGCACTGATATATTGCATTTGATTTTCCTCTGACATCAACTGGCCTTCCTGATGATCTCCTTTTGTTGGCATTTGACTTTATTTAGCAGATTGTTGAATTCCATTTTATTTTTTTTAAGGATTTTATTTGTTTGAGAGGGAGCATGAGGGAGAGAGAGAGAGAGAGAGCCTGCACGAATGGGGGCAGGGAGAGGGAGAAGCAGACTCCCTACTGAGCAGGGAGCTGGACGTGGGGCTTGATCCCAGGACCCTGAGATCATGACCTGAGCCAAACGCAGATGCTCAACCAACTCAGCCACCCAGGGACTCCTTGGATTACATTTTAAAACCCTAAAAGAAGGGTCAGTTCCTTATTACTTTTGTCTTTTATTTCAGAAATTCACCTTAAATTAACTACTCTGGATTAGCAGTCATTATGAATTTAAGAAAGTGTTGATATGGAAATTTTCAGAGGCTGGCATGTCTTTGTGTTCTGTACGTTTATTCAACAAATACTTGTTTTCTGGCATGTGCAAGGAAGTCAGTGTACATTGTCTTGGAAAATGTCAGTGCCCAGCTAACACTTATTAGTTGTGGTGGTGGGGAAAATAGTCACAATCTGTGGGAATCATTTAAATTATAAATATTTCTGTGTAGAATCTCTGTGGTTTTCAAGGCCAACAAGAATGAGCCACCTTAATGAAATGATCGGAGAAAAATCTCAACAATGCTGAATATCTCCTAATTCCTTTGTGAAATTAAATCCTGCAGATTTTCACATTATGCGTCTGTAATTATTCCTTCAATTCAATCACTTAGATCTGCAGTGGCATCTTTTGTTGACTTGTCATCTATTCTGTTGATGCTGAAGACATTTAGTAAAGCATCTTGTTGCATTTATGTTGTAGGAAAATGGTCCCTTATGAGGTAATCTCACACTAACTACTCAAACTGATAAAGCCCTAGTACAGTATTGTCACTCCACTAATGATTAGCAAATTAGCAGATAGCCTGAATTCTCAGTCCATATTAGTGCCCCGTTGTCAGAGGTTTGGTAGTCTTCCATTTAAATGTCCTAATTGTTTAACGCATCTCAAATAATAATTGTAATTTATCATTTTCCAGGCAGCCGTTTAAATAAATAGGCAATTAAGAACAGATGTACCCTTTGTTTTGCTGGGTATTCATATATGATGTCTAGTGGGTTCAACGTGGACATTTCGTCAGTGCTATATTGAAATTTTTGAGGATCACCTTACTTTTGGCATTCAGATTTTTTTTTATAAATGTGTTACATTTGCATGGCCTTTTCTACTTCTTCAGAAATTTAATAAATTTTATTTAGCTGCTGCAAACTCTGAGTCAAGTAGGACAAGGGGGTGCAGTGGAGGTGCATGGTGGGGGACATTTCTATTTTCACGTAATGAAACTGAGGTCTCAAAGGTGAAGTGATTCACTTAGAATCATAAGATTAATAAGTGGCTGAATGTGGTCTGGATATTGTCTTCTGATTTCTGTGCATTATACAGTCCTTCCCCTCTAGCCCATGAGGCCAGTGCTTCTGATGAGGCATTTCATGTATATTTCATGTACCATCAACTTCCCATCCCCCACTTGCCAATAATCTGTTGCTTGTTTGGTGTTTTAAAATTTCCAGTTGCCAGTACAAGTTCATTTTACCATTCTTTTTTTCCCGAGAATGATCACAAAAACTTGCTCAGTTTCCTTGAGGTATTAGTAAGTGCACCCAGAGTTCTACCTTTTTTTCTACCATTTTGGACTCAACATTCTACCCCGAATACTCTTATGCCATGAATATTTCCTACTTACGAAATAGCAATTCATTTCTATGGAAGATGATAGAAGACAAGTATAGTCCTCGGGAAGCAGCATCTTGGTCTTGCCAGACCCAGTGGCCAGCAGTTAACTGGACGTAGATAGAGAGATGACTCTCTTGTTTGCCCCAGATTACTTGTGAAGTGAAGACCTGGTATATGAGAACATGAGAGAGAACCAGAACCAGAAGACTGCATACAAGCAAGAGATCTCATGATTCAGTAGAGATAATAGAGTTTTTTAATTTGTCAAGTGACTGTATGCACCAGGTCCTTAATAAAATGGCCTGGCAAAAGCGGTAATCCTGTGTTGCAGGTAAGGAAATTCAGAAGTAAGCAGTTTTAACATGATTTACCCAAGGCATACCATTAGCAAGTGGTGGTATGAAGAATTGACCCCAGGTCTGTGTGATTTCTATTCCTGTGCTCTTCCTGATACACCATGCTGTCTCCATAGGGTGTGCCTGAAAATTCAGATCAGTGAGGGACCCGATCTGCCTGGTCATCAGGGATGACTTCATGAAGAGGCAACTGAGCTACACTTTGGAGAGTGGAAGTTTAGATAGAGGAGGAGAGATGGATAAGGAGTATGTTTTTGAGATCAGATTGACGTGGGAGGAAGATTTTTATTGGCGATTACTTCCGAAAATTGTAGACTGACGGGACGAAGTCTTGAAGGCCGTCGAGTGCCAGAGGGAGGGATTGAGTTGGCTGATGATGTGGGAGTCTTCTAGAGCTGGGAAGGAGAATTAGGCTATTGGGAATTCTGCAGAGGACATTATGGATGGAGCTGACTCTAAAGGCTGTAAACAGTGGGTGAATAATGTTTTGTGTGAAGTAAGTTATGTAATAGACATCATGGTGGTCTTCCCCCCAAGAGTCCTTCCTCAGTTACTCTTTGGGTATCTACTCCTGGCAACCCCACACAGTTCAAAGCTTTAGGAGAAGCTTAATCTGCCTCTGGTTCTAGGGAAGAGGCACCATAGTCCTCTTCTTCTGACCACGGTGGATGCTTGAACAGTGAGCTCAAGCTTAAGGAAAGATACATTGTTCCCTCTCAACTTGTGTCTAGATCCTTTGGCCTCTCTTTTCCCCCACCCCCCAACTCCTTCCCTTTCCCTCCATGGTTCTCACCCTCCCTAGACGGAGACAGGGAAGCAGATAATGTCCAGAGCTCCTATTCGTCATCTCGTTCCTGGCAAAGTGGAGAGAAGGAAAGATGCAGTTACTAAACAGCTGAATTAATATGATCCAGAGCTTTTCCTATTCCTGGGCTTCTGGTCATGTTAGCTGATAAGCTCCATCGACTGTGTAAGGCAGCATGAGATGAGTTTTCTGTTATGGGCAGTGAGTTACATTCTAGCTGATAGTGGGTTTTGCTGAAGGTGTCAGGATGGGAGCACAGACTTCATAACTTTGGGGGAATGAGAAGCTGGTCTATGTGGTGACGGCCAGAAAGGGGAAATATCAAGGTAAGGAAATGAAAGTTGCTTTGAAAAGGGGTCTGTGCTTTTCTGCCATGAGCCTGAAATAGTGGTCATCGCTATGAGGTGGGGACTGTGTCGTTTATTTATCCAGTACCCTCAGTGCCTAGCACAATGCCTGGCAAATCTTTCCCAGAACACTAGTTGGTAGATTAAATGAATGAATGTGTATGAACAACAGTTTGGCGATTTACTGAGAAACAGGAAATGAGGTCAAGGAGAGTATCTTCTATTGCAGGAAATAATATGGAAATTAGAAGAAAAATGAAGTACTTAGTAACTTAGAAAGGTGGAAATGGGATGATAGTTTGTGAATTGGTGGAAAGTATTTGGGTAAAAGGAAATTGTAAGTAGGCCGTAGGATCACACTGTTTTAGGCTACACAAGACTGCTTTGGGAACAATTTCTTCTTTCTCCTTAATTTTTTTCTCTCGCTAAATGGACCAATTTTTTCTAAATGTCTTCCAAAATATTTTGATTTTCTTGTAAGAATATATTGTAAGATAGAGCAGAAAGAAAAATTAAGGGCTTTTTCTAGGTCAGATCTTAATAGAAAATCACCATGGCAGTGAGAGATGTTGCTATGGGAAGATTGTATCAAAGTGTTCCTGTCACTTGCCTAGGTGGGAAGTGAGGTGTTGTCATCAAAAACCCGCAGTGTGCTTGCATAGAGGCCTTGCTATGATCATTTGTACTCCTGTGGCCTCTTTTCTTACAAAGTAGGGATGCAAAAGCTGTTCAGTGTTAGATTTTTAAAAATTGACAGAAAATTCACTGAGTTTTTTTTTTTTTCTTTAGTCCTTTTGGGATGCAGTAAGAGAATACCATAGACTGAATAACTCATAAACAACAGAAATTTATTTCTCACTCTTCTGGAGGCTAGGGAAGTCCAAGGGTGGCTGATCGGCTTGTGAGTGAGGGCCAACTTCCTGGTTCATAGATAGCTGTCTTATCCACTCTGTTCTCAAATGCTGGAGGGGTGAAGGAACTCACCTTTCCCCCCCCCTCACTTTTTTTTTTTTTAATATGAGGACAGGGATCCCCTCATGAGGGCTCCACCCTCATGACCTAATCACCTCCTAAAAGCCCCACATCCAAAGGCCATGTATTGAGGAATAGGTTTCAACATACGAATTTTGGGAGGCCACAAATACTCAGCTGACAGCACATTTCTAACAGAAAAGATAAATTTTTGTATTTTTGAAAAAAAAATGTTGATTATATATTAGTAGGTTTGTGAAAAGGGCAGAAGAAACTTGTAATTATCACTGTCAAATACTGTAGAACTTAGGATATCTTATTTGAGCTATTTTGTGTAGGTCATTCCATCAACAAATTAGGTGGTATTTATTGGTCCAAAATGACATTTCCTATCTCAGAATTTTGGAAATGTTTTTTGTTTTGTTTTGTTTTTGGTTATGTGGTTAGCTGAAGAAATGGTGTAAAGAGCTGTTTTTAAAAATAAAGATTCCATTGAATGGATGAATGTGTGTGCCAATGTATGTGTCTGATGATAAATTTTTAATTAACTCTTGAAAGGGAGCTTATTGAAATTTGGGATTACTAAAGTCTCAGCTTCCCAAGGAAATTTAGTTCTTTCACTCTTCTGGAGAAGTTCTTGCTCTCACAGTCGAATTCCACTTTGGAAAGTATTGGCAGGAACACAGCTCTTTGCGCCCCAGAGGAGGTAACACAATTTTAGACTTTAGTCACTGGGGACGGAACCCAAATCCTCTCCGACAGGGCTCCCTGGAAGAGGCCTGCTCAGCTGCTATGCTCACATCTTGAAGCTGTCTGTCATTTCATTACTTTGGCCCATTAATTCTGCCTTAGATACCTTAGCTAGGCGTGGTGTGATTACTTCACAGATGTCCTAGTTGGGTGGGTATAGACTCATGTCCATTAGAGCACTAGTTTTCAAATTGTTGTGACTGGGAAACATTGTCACAAATACATTTCACATCATGATTCTGTATTAACGTGTGTGTGTGTGTGTGTGTGTGTGTGTGTGTGTGTGTGTATGAATGTAGGTGGGGGTGTAGATATACACACCACACATCTATATGTCACAAGACAATATACTTAGCACTGACGGCAGTGTACTCCAGTTTCCATTTCATTCCATTCCAGATGATACTAATAATCTGTTGTTATATCTGCACTTTGAAAAGCATTGCTTTTGCCCTGCATTCTAAGGTAGAGGAAGTACTCAGCCTCAGAGACTTCTGTCTCTTTTCCAGTAGAAATGGACCTCTGATGACTAGCTATGACGTACCTACCCATGCCCATGGTCCCTCTGTTAGTGGTAATACAATTCCAAAATGTTCATAACGCTTCTAACTGATTTTTATTTATTAGACACTGTGTACTGGGTATGAAAATGTTTTTTTGTGAGTTAGCACCTGTGTGCCTCACTGTTTTCTGTTAGGTGTGAACACTGTGATTGTATATCATCTATTTTATAAATGAAAAGAGAGGTTCATTATTCTGCCAAAGAAGTAGCAGAGCACAGGGACACTGTGCTTAATGTTGCATTATTCCAAAAATTCTGCTTTTTGACCTAATGACACTTTCCTTATGAAGAACTAAAGGTCTTAAAAATGGGTAATAAGAAAGTTATATAAATTATGACCACTGACCATATAGGATCATCATCGAGTTTTCATAGTTAATCCTTTGTATTTTCCAAGTTGTGGCCAGAACTAATTGATACCCACCTGTTTTACAAATTATAGGCTGGACTCAGAGAAAAATAGTTTTGATATATTATCTTCGGTTTATGCTTATCAAAGACATCAAGGCCAACTTCTATTATGTATTATTTTTCTTTCATTTTTTTTGATAATTACCACAATTAAAGTGTATTTGCTTAAGTAGATAGTTTTTTATATGCAGGTAGTTAGGTTTTCTTTATGAGCTTAAATTCTTTACAGCTATGATTTAAAAGTATTAAAGTGAAGGAAGTAAATTCGTTCTAAGAGAAAATAGCTTCACATTAGGAATATGTCAGTCTTGGAATCAATGATATTTTGAAAGACAAATTATAATTTTCAGGGGAGTAGCTATTAACCAGATCACAAAATGGCAATCCTAATGCCTGTTTGCAGGTAAAAGGGACAAAAATCACATAATATATGATGCCTAGTTGTTAGGATATGTCTGAAACCTGTATGTAAATATCTAATGTCATTAGAGAATATGGGCGTGACCCATCCAGTGTGGGCTGCATGTGAAATTAATTTACAAATTTACTTTCAAATATGAGAAAACAGCAATTCAGATAGGCTTTGATTTGTACCACTGATATATCTGAACTGAATAAATAGGGTGTGTGTCGAACGTGTGGCAAAGCTCAATCTATTTATTGTGTGTTTGTGTCCTTCCGTGAGAGGCAGCCTCATTAATAATGGGGGTAACGCTAAACCCATTCTTCAGTTAGCTCCTTAATTCATGAATGCCATTGAGACATATTAGAGTAACCCTTTGGGTATTATAGTTTAGCAGTCAAGGTTCTTTGGAGGGTAGCCAAATATATGAGAAATAAATATATATATATCTAATATTTTAGGCACACACTTGTTATATTGTACACATAGAGTTCTTGAAGCATAATCCATGAAATAAGTGACAAGATTATGAGACTTTGTTACAATTTTAAAAGTTTTTGAGAACCGAATTATATATTCTGGTATGGCCTATTAATTCACTTTTTAAAAAAAAAAAACCCTCTTTAATTTTATATTTGATTATGGATAAACCAAAGAAAAAACTGGTAAGAAATTTCATGATAACATTTTTAAAGTATATCAGAAGTGTAATAATGAGTTGCATAAACTCCATTTAGTTGTTAGTGGTTAGTTACTTGTTAGTATACAATTTTGGAATTGTATACTGGAATTGTATAGAGGAAACCATACTGTTTCACTCTTTCCTTTAGTTATGTGTCCTGGGAACATTGGAGGTATCCCAGGATGGCATCTAACTAGTCATCAGTCATTTCTTTATTTTCTCACTCAGTATCTAAAATATTTGTTACTGAGCATTCTTTTAGGATTGTAAGTTATTGAGTAATAGTTTAGCTTGGCAAAATATTTGTGCACCATCCTCTTTGGCCAGCCTCACGATATACTCTTGATGCCTAAGCATATAGAGCTTTGCAATATATTAGCCATACAATTAGCTGAGTTCATATGTAAATATGAAATGAAAAGGGAAATGTTACACATTTTTGTTCCTTTCTGAAATAATTTTCTGATTGCATGTGTACTGAAATAGCCTTGAAGGACTTGTATGCATTAGGGCAGTGCTACCTCCAACCATAATTAAACCCCACTTTTTGTTTTAGATCTAGTTCTATCGATACATAATTGTAGTAAATTTTCTTCTCTTGGCATGACTTAAATTACTGTATCATAATCAGTTTTTGTGCTCTGTTACTATATTATTTTTCTTATAAAAAAGAGGAATGGGCATTATTTTGATAAGGCTAAATAAAATCTTAAATGTTTTTGAATATATGTGGAATACTTTTTGACCATTGTTCAGGAAGAAGTATTTTTCCTTTACCTTAGGGCCTTGCTTTGTTGGTTGCTTCCCAAATTTCAGATAGGGCCATAATAACCTGTCACTATGGCTACCAGAATTTAAATTTGCTGTTATTAAGGGGAAGCTTATAAATTCCCAAGCCACTCAAAAGTTGAATCCATCAACTAAATCCATAACTGCTCCTCTGGGAACTGGGGGAAAGCCCTGTAGATTTTAGTATTATTTCCTTCATATTAGTGTGGTGGATTTGGATGACTTGACAATTTTTTTTCTATACAAGAGAAGATTTAATAAGTAACAATACTTATCTTTTTTTTTTTTTAAGTACTACAGTTCCCCTTCAAGCTCGCTCACTCTCATACTGCTGCTGCAATTCTTTATACAAGGCAGCTATTTTGTCTGTTTCCTGCCCAAGGACTCACGATGGGCCACATGGGCTCACAGTGCCTTGAGGAGAAAGTCTAGTCACTTGGGCCTAGTGTGGATGACCCTTTCTTGCAGGGTCTGGTCCTGGAGCATGGCTCCGCAGTTTCTTTGCCCTTTAACCCTTGTGGATATTCTCAACTCATTTGTGGAACTATTATTTTTTTTAAAAGATAGATTTATTTATTTATTTATTTATTTATTTATTTATTTGAATGAGAGAGAGAGAGGAGATGCAGGCTGTCCACGGAGCAGGGAGCCCAATGCAGGGCTCGATCCCAGGCGCCCCATGCGGAACTAATTGATGGGTCTGGCTGCCCCATTTGGTCACACTGCCATATCTTTGCTTGTGCTGATCTGCCTCTCCAGCACCTACTAGTCCCTCTGTTCACCTTTCAATTCTAGAAAGTCTCTTTTCCATACTCACCTTGCAGTTCTGTTAGGATGGCCTCTCTTATTCACATCTCTATCTCTTGTGCCAACCACAGCACACTCAATAATGTTTGAAATCAGTGATGGCTATCACACACTCGTTCTCTTTATTTCGGAGATTAGAAAATTGGAGAGATTTACCCAATCTTAAGATTTTTTTCAAAGGTAATTATTTGTAGGCAAGAGATTGGAAACCCTTTGACTGTGTTTTATATTTATGTAAATGTACCAAATTTGCTTGAATTCCAGATACTGTTAGGGGCTTTAGATGTGTTATTTAGCTTAATTATCATAATAATCGGTTGGGGTATATTTTATACATATTTTAAAGGGATTGAGTAAACAGATTTAGAAAATCTAGAGAATTTGCAGAAGCACCCAGTTAGTAATATATGGAAGATTCCATGTTTTTCCCAAAGGCTCCATGTCATCTTTCTAAGGCTAGCATATACACTGTACTGTGTTTTGAAGAAATGATTCATTTTGATTTTTTAAAGTTTATTATATAATCATATAACCTCCCCCAATTATTCTATTTAAATTTAATTTCATATTTGCATTTGAGAACAATATATAATTGAGAAAATAGTTATAGATTTCTAAGGTCCATTTTTCTCAGGATGATGACAATATCCAAATAAAAATATTTGACCACTTGTAAAAGCATAGGCATCTGGGTGTTTCCTCTAGAATAACAATATATGACCTTTTAACAATGTCTTTTTATTAAATGTGAACCATCATTGTGTCAGTCTGAGCAGTTCCAAGTGTTAGACAATGCAGTTGACCGTGAACTCACTCTTTTCCTATAAAGATACTATACTTAGGGGTGCCTGGCTGGCTCAGTCAGTGAAGCATGCAACTCTTAATCTTGGGGTTGTGAGTTCCAGCCCCATGTTGGGTATAGAGATGACTTAAAAATAAAATCTAAAAAAAAAAAAAGATACTATACTTAAATATACTTAAGGTAAGCTTTCAGTTTCCCATTTTCAGTGCAAAATTAAGGAAAATGATTAAATTATCTTTCATATTTTCCACACCACCAAATATTTCTTAAATGTAAATGCATATATTTTGTAATCAGGAGCTGTGAGCTATAGGTCATAAACAATACCCAAGATTTCACCCCTTCTGTTAACTTCAGTTTCCTGAGGATAAGGACAGTCCTTATTTGCATGCCTGTTAGGATAAGTAAACAAGTTAATACTTATAAAGTGCTTAGAACAATGCCCACCACATAGTAAATGCTAAATAAATATTCATGGTGATAATTTAGCATTTTTTTCTTCCACCCCTTCCTTTTCAACATGAAGTTTTCAGAAACTGAGTCAATTAATGGTTACTTCTGATAAATTAATATATTAGGGTAAATAAGTCCATTTTTATAAAGCAAGCATTTGGGTTCACTTCCTCCTTACTGCCCCTTCACAGTGTGTTTCTACTTAATCTTGGCCCACTTTTTTTTTTTTTTTTAAGGATTCTTTCTTTCTTTATTTATTTGACAGAAAGACACAGCGAGAGAGGGAACACAAGCAGGGGGAGCGGGTGAGGGAGAAGCAGGCTTCCTGCGGAGCAAGGAGCCAGATGATTCGGGACTCAATCCCAGGACCCTGGGACCATGACATGAGCCAAAGGCAGACCCTTAAAGACTGAGCCACCCAGGCGCCCCAATCTTGGCCCGCTTTTTAAGAAGAAAATGAATTTAAATATCTTCTTTGAGTCTTACTACCTTCTACCTTCTACCTTCTGTCTTCTTTGGAATCACTGCTGGTAGATAATAGCTTTTGCGTTCAATGTATTAATTGAGCAGCAGAGCTACTTTCTTCATTCTAGGTACTTTGTAAATATTGGTTAAATGAATCAATGGCTGAACAGTAATGTACTGGGTTTCTGGCTTCTTGACCTTCAGAGGAAGGAACTTGGAGAGTTTTCTCGTATGTGATATAGTGAAACATAAATATTAAAGTGGAAGTCTCTCTCCTCCTCTTCCCGAGCTAAAATGTCCTTAATATTTGTGTAACAGCTCTGGCATTCTCCAGATAAAGTGGACATGAAGGTGTTAGAATCTAAACCCTAGGCAGTTTTCAAAATAACTAATATTTGTCTCTAATGGTGTTTTCAAATAATTTTCTTAAAACTTTACAACCAACCCAGTGAGTAAGCGGTGTCTGCTCCATAATACAGAAGCTCAAAGGCATAGCAACTTGCCTGAGATACTGTACTGTGTAGCCCTTTGGAAGCTAAACCAAGATTTGGACTGCATTCAAGTTTGGATTCAGTCCCTGGGCTGGTTCCCCTGCCACCCCCCCCAACTACAACCAATTACTTTATTTCGTTAAGTGAGTCATCCTTGAATCATTATTAGTCAGTGAGGTTGAAAAGACAAGAAATAGCAGAGAGATTAATGTAGTGATTTACTACTAAATTATTGCCATCCTCTCTTTTAAATACTAAAATATTGGAGTAGTAATGGTAGAGTAAGAATGATGGGTAAATGTGGTAGTACATCAGAGTACTTAACCCTTTGAATTTGGAAGGAAGGCTTTCTGGAAATAACTCCCTTGGCTGATGTTTAGAAGAACACTTACTGTTTTAAAATTGAGAACTTTTTGAAAGTGTAAAGATGAACACTAACAAAATTTGGAAGCACGTGGTTGGCCCGTGTTCTGAAAACCAGGATAAAGGGGCATGGTTTCTCTTTTTCTGAGATTAAAGCCTCCCGTAAATTTTGGCAGCAATATTTTATTGTAATAAGATCAGTTCGCAGCATATTCAGGCTTATTTTGAATGAAAATTAAGTTTGACTAAAGAAAATCATGTTCTTCCAAATGAAAATGAGCATATGTACAAAACAAACCTTAACATTCATCTCGGATTTGCCCCCCGTGTGCACCATTTTACAGTAATGGTGAAAGTGACAAGGTGCGGGGAGCTGCTGCATAGAGTTAAAAAAGTCACTACAGACATCTTTTGGGGGCTTCAAGGGAACAACTGTATTAAGGAGGCGGAATTGCCTTTCTGTTTGGAAATATGAAAAGAAAATATTCCTCTTTTAGAAGTCATTTTACCTTTAAGTTACTGTTACATCATTTTTAAAACCAAGAAATCTTTGAATTTAACACAATTTTTATCTCCCTGCCTGTCCTCCAACTGAATGCTGTCTGTTATTTTAATCATGTTAATCTACTAATTAGTATAAAATGCCGCTCTGTGGCTGCCCAAGTACAAAAGTGCTTTGTGCTCTTCCTTGTTCAGTGAACCAGGCTTCACATTGTGCACGGTCCTGCAAACAGTTAGGGGTTTAATCCAAGCTGATCAATACATTTAGAACCCTTTATTTAGTGAGATCAATACACTGTAATGAAGTCTGTGTTCCAATTCCCTTCTAA
Organism: Callorhinus ursinus; assembly: GCF_003265705.2. Classification (NCBI taxonomy): domain Eukaryota; kingdom Metazoa; phylum Chordata; class Mammalia; order Carnivora; family Otariidae; genus Callorhinus; species Callorhinus ursinus. The sequence goes on from NW_027397073.1 coordinate 43,201,695, forward strand.
GCATCACTGTCGGGCTAGGAAGGTGGCTGTTTTCCTGTTCCAAAGCACAATCAGCATTATGTTTGAGGTTTTTTCCCCCTTATTACCCAGGATGGAGCAACACTTTGGATCCCCCTCCAGACAGGATCCCCAAAGTTCATTCACCCAGTCCGTCCCAAGACATGTCCGTCCTCTAGAATAATGAAGGAGTGAAGAGAAACCATGCAATTCCAGAAAGAAAAATTGAGTATCAGCAAAATACTGTTTTAGTTAATATCTATGACTTAATCACATAAGATGATTGCTGCTAAATGGTTTTGAATAAAATCCTTCGTTTTATGAAAGTATGCCCACAGGTTAGCAGCGTGATTGTGGAGAGTATATGGATTATCATAGCACTGGAGAGGTAATCTGTCAACTGTAATTTTAACGTAGATTCATTTATATGCAACATGAATAAAACAAATTGGAATCTATTGTACTTGCTTTCTGGGTTTTTATGCTTTGTTCAGGATTTGCTCTTAGTGAGACTTTTTAGCAGCTTTCATCTTAGCTTTAAAAATCTCTATGTATTTGGAGGAATGTTTTTAGAGTATTTGGGATATCAGTTTTCTGACACTTGGGTTGAGTTAGACAGAACTGAGATGTGAAAATTGATCCTTTGTATAAGGTGCTAAAGCACAGTTTGTCACCTTGTTGGCTCTCATATCTTCATGTGTTTTTCATGAACTTTCATCATAACCCAGAAATGTCCTCAGATTGTTTTTGCTGGAAAAATTCTATCTCAGTAGAGGTTGTCCTATTTATTAGAAATTGCTGATTTTTAATAGAATATAGTTAAATCATTAATATGAGGCCCAGTGAAGAATGTCTGTTTTTTAGTTTCTGTTTAAGGGTTGTAAGACAATGTTTATATCCTTAGGCAAGAATGAAGTGCATGACTTCTAGTGTGCTAAAAGGGTTGTGTTTAAGAAAGTTTGGAGGGAAAAAAAGAAGAAAAAATGCTTGGAGAAATCTCCTTATAACATGTTGATTTGAAAGTTACTTCTCAGTGTCTTATAATTAGAAATCTTAACACTAATAATTTTTAGTTAACCATATTTATAAGATGGAAGACTAGAATTCTAGACTTGGAAGGAATCTGGCAAATGGCTTAGGCCACCTTCCTTCCATGGAGTGCATTAATTAAAAAATAATAAAAGACAACTTAGCTAACTGAATTTATGATGACCTTGCTAATAGAGTGATATGAGAGTGTTAAAATACTCTCCATAATAAGAGGCAGTGTAAAAATGAATAGGAAATTTAAAAAAGTACTTGGAGAAAAGGCAACATCTTTGAGTACCTGCTGTGTAAAAACACCGTAGTGCAAATCTAACTAGACAGTTACGTGTTCTGTGAGCTTTCTATCAAATAGTGGCACTGAGGATGAATACAGAGAGTTGAAGTTTTAGGGATCCCTGAAGGAGTGATTACTTGTGTCTGTGGTGGAGATTAGGAAAGCTTCCTGGAGACATGGCAGTTGAGCTTGGCCTTAAAACCTAGGCATGAATTAGGGGCGCTGGAGTGGCTCAATGGTTAAGTGTCTGCCTTCAGCCCAAGTCATGATCCCAGGGTCCTGGGATCGAGCCCCGCATCGGGCTCCCTGCTCGGCGGGAAGCCTGCTTCTCCCTCTCCCACTCCCCCTGCTTGTGTTCCTTCTCTCGCTGTCTCTCTGTCTGTCAAATAAATAAATAAAATCTTAAAAAAAAAAAAAAAAAACTTAGGCATGAATTAGATGAAACCAACTGGGATTTTCTGTTTGGCATTTGTTGGGCATCAGGTACCAAGAGGAGAAGGGAGCTTAAGACTTTCAAGATCTAGAAGAAACTAGAAGAACACTGACAGTATTACATGAAATAAGGAAGCACCAAGACTAAAGATCAAGAGTGATAAAGGAAGACCATCCTCCTCTCCTGACATCTTGAGTTATAGCTCTGCTGAGCAAAGCGTGTACAAGTCCTGCCCTCCCTCATTGACACACCTCTGTACATATCGCTCATCCCACTCTGTCCTGCTAATTTCTCTGCTTGGGATTTTTATAAAACCCAGGTCAAGTGTTGAAACTTTGTGTACCACCATGGGGATAGGTGCTGTCATTCCCCCAGTCCAACACTTTATGGTTGACTGCACTAATGTGAATGTGGTTCTATTTTATGGCACTCTAGTGACCTTGTTTTTTCCTGCTAACCCTAATCCAGGCACACAGAAAATACTCAAATTTCTGTTGGATGAATGAAAAAGGATAAAGAATTCCGATTGTTGGAAAGATAACTAGGGGGAGAACATCCAGCAGCTGTGGCTTGGGTTTACTAGAATTGGGGAAGAGGTTCGAGAATCTAATCTATAGTTAGAGTTGGCCTTTTGAGACTGAAATCTAGAGAAAAGAAAAGAATGCGGAAGACTGAATCATGGGACCCAAATGTGGAGCTGAAAGAGGTTAGAGGGAAATCGGTACAACCTAAGTTAAGGACAAAAAAAATCTCAAGAATTAAGGAATGACCAAAGAGTTGAAATACTGCAGGGAAGCCAAGAAAAATGAGACATAATGAAAAGGTTGCATCTGGTGAAGGGGCAGTCTTTGAGGCCCCTGAGAATAGTTTAAATAGAGTGGTTAAGATGAAAATATGTGTTTCTTTAAGAAAACATTCACATGTTTTCATATGTCATTTGTAATGATGTGCTGGACAATTTAGTTTATTTAGGTGTTTTCTATTGACCCTTCACCCCTGAGTAACCAGAAGGCTGAGGATTTCTTGTGGTCGTTTTTAGCTGATTGAAAGCTAGCTATTGAGTAAAACATATTCTAAGTATTGGATACTTAGGTGAAACTGCACAGAATAACATTAGTGTTTCACTGTGGTTTCCATGGGTTTCTCTATTTGTCCTTGACTTGTAATGAGCCTATTAGCTATCAGCTGACACAGTGCCTGTGGGGACAGTTGGATTCCATGAGTAAAAGTTTACACTTGTGGCCAAAGGGGCTTTCTCTTGAGAAGGGCTGAAACCCTTGATAAACAATTTTAATTTTCTAATCAGGAAATTGTTCCCAAAGGAAATAATAACAACAATACAACTTCTTTTTTTTTTTTTTTAAGATTTTATTTATTTGACAGAGAGAGACACAGCAAGAGAGAGAACACAAGCAGGGGGAGTGGGAGAGGGAGAAGCAGGCTTCCCGCGGAGCAGGGAGCCCAATGTGGGACTTGATCTCAAGACTCTGGGATCATGACCTGAGTTGAAGGCATGGGCCACCCAGGCGCCCCAACAAGACAACTTCTTGATAGTCTGGGTGATAGCTGTGTCCAGGGATGACCTGTGTATGTTGTGTCTGAATATTTTTTCAATACTGTTCTTTCACTCTTAGGTTACAATTTAGGATAGGATAGATGGGGTCGATGAAGTACCATAGGTTTTCTGTCCGGCTTGGGCATAAATCATGCCTTCCTTTTATATCTATCTCTTTTATATTACTGCTCATCTATCTTCTTTATTATGGTCATGTCTCACCTTCTAAGTACACACAGGCTGTCTAGCCATGTACTATTGGATGAAATATCAATTTTGGTCATAAACAGGCATATATTTGTTTTATGTCTAGGACTACATAACAGCAAAACTTTGGGGGAAAACTACGTGATGCATATGACTTACGTATCAAAATCTGTATTTTTTTTGTTACTGAATAGTCTGTAATTTCTTTGCTCAAATTCTCAATTAGCCGTATTTTAAAGTCTCCAGGGCAGACGAATGCATTAAGGGGGAGGGAATTTAAGAAATGTGTTGGGCCTTTGATATGGGCCAGATATGGCATCTGAAAATGATTGGGACCTCTATACACACATACTACAGACATATGTGTGTCTCTGTCCATTGTTCCAGTCCTGTGTGTGTGTGCCTGTGTGTGTGTGAGAGATTATTTAACCAGAGTACTTAGGAATAATTAAAAGGAGTGGCTTTTGTTCACTTGCTTTATGAATTAGGTAATATACAAATTTGGCTGTGTGGAACAAGACCTAGAAATAATAGTAACTTGGGAAAGAAGTTTATTTTTCTCACAAGTGGTCGTTTGGACGTCAGCATTCAGGGAAGGCAGGGTGGCTTTCCTCCGTGAAGTTATCCATAGATCCAGGCTCCCTCTTTGTCACTGTTTTGCCTTCCAAGAGTGATGCTCTCATTTGCATTCCAAGATGGCTAACAGTCAGGCTCACAGTCTAGACAGCTGGAAAGCAGAGAATGTCCCTTCTTTTTAAACGCATGATCTGGAAGTTGCACATATCACTCACCCTGGCGTCCCATTAGCCAGAGGTTTCTTCTGAGGCACGACAACCTAAAGGGAGGCAAGGGAATGAACTCTGTATTCTGAGCTGCAGTATGCCCAGGTAAAAATTCTTTTACTTTGGAAGTAGGTGAGAGTGGATATTGGGTTATAGTTTCTGTCCCAGGGTGCAAAAGAGTTGGTGTGTATAAATAGCAGAAATGCCATTTCTATAGTTACATTATTATAGATCATTTATTGAATGTCCACTCAGTATTGCTTAATACTAAGGCATTATTGAATGGTTTATAAATTATGCAGAAGACATCTCCTTCAGTTGGAAACTTGATGATCTCAAATTCCAGAATTTTAATCTCTGAGGACTTTGATTGTGTGGTAGATTGCACTTAATTACTGATGGAGATCTGTTTGTTTCCTAGCAGGTTAAGGGTGGTCTGTGTCTGATTACTCCTTGAATATTCCTTTATTTATTCACTCATTTCAGTTCTTTATTAAGCTGTCTTAAGTGGGGGTCCGGTGCCAGGTGCTGCATGACATACAAAATGAGCTGGACATAAACTCTAAGTAATAAAGCTTTTACAGCACTGTGTACATCCCTCTGAAAGTCTGGCCTTGACAATAATGGCTGTACCTGGTGGAAATCAAGGGAACATTGCCCCAAAGTCTCTTCTTCATTCACTCAGAGTCTGCTCTGCACCATACTCCCTGAACATAATCCACTCTTGACTTTGTGGCAATGGTGGGAAAATTTCTTGAAGTTCAAATTATTTATGTTCCTTGGGTTGTTTTTTGGTTTTGAATTTTCTGATGGATTATGAAGTTGCCCCCAGTGTCGTCCATGGGTTTGTCCGGGAACAAGGAAAAAAACCTTATTGATGCCTATTTAAAAAGTAATTTTCAGGATTTGGAAAATTCTTTTTTTTTAACATAAAATATTATTTTACCTAGTAATTATGCATATTCTCTCTTCTTAAGCAACTCAGATTTAAAATTTTCCCATCTAATCAGAGTGTAACTTTTGAACTTTTGGAATGGTCTTTAAGAAATAAAAAGCTGGTTTTAATACATTACATACATCAATAACCGTTAAGGTATACTGACTAAGCCTTCCTTAGGTACATGATTTGGATTTTATTCTTAAAATCTCCAGCAAAATCTTATGTGACCTTCATACTGCTCACAACCTGAAGTCAGAGCATGCACACACACACACACACACACACACACACACACACAGCTACTAATCAAACCTTAAATGCATTATAAAACAACAACAAGAGAACACTGGTTCACCCAGTTTTTTTTCTTTTCTTTCTTTTTCTTTTTCTTTCTTTCTTTTTTTCTTTCTTTCTTTCTTTCTTTCTTTCTTTCTTTCTTTCTTTCTTTTTCTTTCTTTCTTTCTTTCTTTCTTTTCTTCCTGTCATTCTTTAATGAGAACTTTGGAACTTTTTTTTTAACAGTATTCTTTTGAAATGGGTTGATCATTTTCTTTGATTACATTAGAATTATGAGGACTATTATTAATGTTATTAAAAATCATGTATAATAGGGGTGCCTGACTGGCTCAGTTGGTAGAGCAGGCAACTCTTGATCTTGAGGTCATGGGTTTGAGCCTCACATTGGGTGTAGAAATTACTAAAAAAAAATAAATAAACTTTTTTAAAAAATCATGTATACTAGAAGATGGAACACTTTACTTGGCCGTAAATATGCTTCAGTACATGGGGCACAATCACCACTTCTTCCTGATCCCAGCTCCCCTATTACACTTCTGTCCCTTTGTTTCTTACTTTTCTTTCGACCTCAGTTTATTCTATGTCTAATGTAGAGGCATGTGAATATTAATTATCAGATAGACGACTCTTGAAAGATTGTTTTATGATATGGGTGGAATCATATCATTGGGAAAAAACAGAACTCAACAGAGGAAAAAACAGAAAAAGAAAATGTCTGTGGTGCCCTGGACTTGTCAGGAGGGCAGATAAGGTTTAAATAAGGATGGAAATATCACATCCCTATTCTTTGCTTTTATTTTTAATATATTAAGTCAAATGAAGTGCTTAGGTTGGGATATATGACAGCTCCTAAACTGTTTTCCCCAGGATTGTGCATATGAGTTAGATGACAGATAGCCTCACCTGCTGGAAAGCAATCATCCACGAGTCCAGAAACTTGGGTTTCAGGGTCAGCTCAGCTCCGAACTTCCATATAATCCTACTATGGTTGTACTATCTCTGGGTGCCTGTTTTCTCATTTGTAAAATGAAGGGCTTGCACTCTGTGATTACTAAGATTGCGCTCAGGTCTGTGATTAGCACGGCACTGGTCACTTTTACCTTAAAAATAACACAAAATACAATAAAAAATCAGCATTTTTTAAAGCCATGTTCTATTAAAAAAAAAAAAAAAAAGCAGGATTGGTGCCCAAATCTGTGTAATTTGTCCTAAGACCACATAACTTTCTTGATGGTTTCAACTGCTCGTGAATAAATTTTGTGACCTAACAATGTTAAGCTCTAGTCCCGGAGTGTTGGCATGGAGCCCCTTGCTGCTAGTGTATTCTAGGAGCATTCTAGGGTCTCCTTGAACCAGCACATGAGTGAAGCCATTGGGGGAGCCCTGCAGTTGCATGTCCTCTGTGGGTGAGGGGCCAGCCGGCCGGCCTGGAAAGGCTGTCTCTGACCTGCTGGTTGTGAACATTTGTCCCAGTTGTATATTTTTACTTTAGCCATTGTCCCCTTGGGTCACATGTCTAGCCATATGGACTTGGTTTACTTAATTTGAGGTTGGTATTTCCAGTTTCAATTAATCTTGTTTAGACCAATTTGGGTTTTTTACAAAGAGGTAAATGGATTTCTCTTTGTGTGTCATCACTTCCCCTTTTGTTGGTAACAATCAATTTCAATTTCAGGGGAATATTAAATATCAGTGTGAAAAAAAATGAGTAAGATTAAACAAGCCACTTTTCAAACTTCAGAAGTTAGAAGATTAATTTCAAATACACTATAATTTGTACCGGAAGGAGAGGACGAAAACCAGATTGTGGGCACAGTTGTGGGAGATTGAAGCTACTTAATGAGCTCTCCCCGCCTACAAAATTTTAGTAATCAGAATTTTTAAAAAGATGAAATGCTGACTCTTTCTTCATTCCTAAGACAGGTACTTAGTCCATTAAACAAACAGCTATTCCTTTAAAGTGGGACTGTGTTGACTCTTACAGGTAACTCAGTTATTTTTTGTAAGGTCTGCTTTGGTTCATGAAGTCAGAGTTCAGACTTGGAGTCATTCAAACCGTGTCTGCAGTGTCTACCGTCACATGGGTTCTGGGCTCAGGATCAAAGACAAATAGCATGAAAACTTAACAAGTGACAGAGTTGTTTGAAAAAGTGTGAAACATATAGTCTTTGTTATTAATTGGTTTTATAGAAGAACCTTGAATGTCAACGACCTTTGGTATCATCTCGCTTACTTCTCTGGCCTTTTGGGAGTTCTCTCTAAAACAGGCACATGCCTGGTCATTCATTCTCCAATTAAAATCATATAATGATGAGGAACTCACTTCTTTTTTTTTTATTAACATATAATGTATTATTTGTTTCAGGGGTACAGGTCTGTGATGCGTCAGTCTTACAAGGAACTCTCTTCTTACCGGGATAGCTATTTCCTTGAGGAACTGCTTTGTACCAAAGTCCATGTAGTGTGACCCAAAATGGTTCATAAAAGGACATTCAAAATAATACATAGAGTCTGATCAGAAAATGAGTTAAAGCAGGCAGTAAAATTTAAAACATTGCCTATTATCATTCTTACAGATAACTCAGGTTTCAAAGTTAGCTAGTTCAAAAATCCTTTGATTATTAAACTCTATCAACCAGGGATCTCTCCCTGAAAACTCGCCCTTTTTAGCCTAGAAATCTCAGGTCATTGGGATTAAAAAATGAGTAAAATTTCAAAAAAAATCGCCTAGTGAAGACTTTTGCTTGGGTTTCTCAACCTTGGCATTATTCACATTTTGAAATAGATAATTCTTTGACGTGTGGCCTTATCCCGGGCATTGATGTTTAGCAACATCCCTGATCATGCATTAGATGCCCCAGTTGTGATGACCAAAAATATCTCCAAAGATTGCCAAAAGTTAGCTGGAGGGCAGAATCACCCACAATTGAGACCCACTGCTTTACGTTTTAATTGGTATCACCATTTAACACCAGAAATATCCTAGTAAAGGATAAGCCTTCTCAAGGAGGAATAGGGTGGAGACTAATAAAAATGCAATGTTAAAATTTTATGAGACTTATTGAATTCAATTGTTTTCTTGATACATGTTTGACAGATCTAGACCACATTGTCCAAGGTGAGATGGAGTTCAGATGTCCCATTTGTGTTGTCACTTAGAAAAGGTCATTGTACAAATTCTGATTCCCTGAGGCATACTTGTATGAATGGAAATAAACATTTTAACCCCAGTTACTTGACTTTGGAATATCCTGGGCAAACTGCAAAGCTGACCAGTAAATTGGTTGTAGTAGTTCTGGTGTTGTTCTAATGAGAGATGGTTCTAACTGACTCCCTGGTGATCATCAAGATGATGCAGCCAGAGGCCCTGATATCAGGAAATTCTCCTAGAAAGATACCAGTGACCAGTGGGAAGCTTTGTCAACTGGTGGGGAATCCTGGCCTGTGTTTGAGAATCCTTAGTTGTTGACTAATTTGATTTCCTTTCCCTTGTCACTGATGGGTGCTGAAATGGTCAGCCCCAGAAGAGCATGGTGATTCACATTAAGGATGCTCCTGCATCTTCCAGGTTAGAGGGTGTGAAGAATAGGGCAGGAATTAAAATGACATAACTCGCACCCCCTTCCCACGTGGTATTTCTTATGGAAGTGATCCCTGTGGCACTTGTGTGTAGGAAAATCTTTCCCAGGAACTTCCCATAAGATCTTTCAGCCATAACTCCCATACGGGAATGAGCACTCTCTACATAACCCCAGTTTTTTCCCAGGCTCTTGCTTTGGTTCCCAGGGTTCAAGTAGAGGCTGAAGACTCCTGGCACGCCTAGATTCTTGACTCAGTGAATTTTAACAGATAAGATACATTCCCCAGGAGTGACAGCATGGGGGATGGCACTGTCCCCTTTGACATCATCACTTTGAATCATCATTTAGGACTCCCTGTTCTTCTTAAGGATTTGTCATATCAAATCCTCAGCTGGGTTGGGCAAGAAAATGGTTGAGTACCACTGGAGGCTGAGACATTTTTGACAAATAGAAGCTAACCTTAGTGCTGTTCATTGTAAGATATTTTCCAATGATTTGCTTTCCTTTATGAAGGCAGCCTACAATTTAGATGGAGAGTATTACACGGATATTTTTAGAAGACAGACAGATTGAGCCAAAGGTTACAATGTGCCTAAGGTCATGGCATATTAATAACAGATTCAAGACCTCAAAATTTAGAGGCCCCATAACTAAAACCTCTCATGACATAGTAACCTAAGTATTTTACTGACACCAAATCCAGATAATGCCATTGCTGAACTACAGCTTGATAGGTGAGTCATTAGTAAAAACATCTTTGACAGCTACATGGCTTAGAACTTAAAGGAGAACACAGTTTAAATGAAACAAAAGCCCATTTTATTGCTCAATTGTCCATTAAGTTTAAAAACAAGTTCAAATAAAAGCTTACACAATCCAGATATGAAATATTTAATCACTTATTCCTTTTTCTTATTAAACACATGTTTCTGTACAAATTGTATGTTGGAGAATACATGGAAAAAATAATTAGTAGGTGAATAAACAGGCCTGGAATAAATAGGAAATATTTTAGGATTCGGCTCTTTTATCCCACCTAACATCTTAATTTTCGGGAGCAGAGGATAACAGTACTAAATACTATGAAATCTGATTTCTTTCCAAATTACTGCTCTTGTTCTACGTAGTCTTTTCCCTTCTCCCTTTTTAATAGATTGACGTTTTTCCTTACTTTTTTTTTTTTTTAAAGAAAATGCATATCTGCATTATGCTCCTCTGGGGTTTATATAAAAGACTCCTTCTTCTATGGAAGGTAACTTTTTATATACATTAGAAGTCATCATTAGAAGCTTGAAGGAAGAGATGGAGGTAGTATTCCATATTCCCTGTCTTCTTTTCAGAGCTAATACAGAGTTACATTTAAAGACCATGCTCATTTTGTACAGTATTCCAAGAAGATTCTGTGTAAATGCCAACAGTACAAATGTTTCAGTCCCAATAGCTATCAGGTTCTTTCTAATGTCTAAATGTAAATCATTCCCATTTTGTTTGTGCCTAATCTCTCTCTGTTACCTACCCTTCCCAGGCAGCAGGGTATTTGTGCCACATCTTTGGTAAACACACGCTTTTTCTTTCTCTTTTTCTTTTGCTCTTTCTTTTCCTGGCTTATCGCAGTATATTGACACTTCTGCTTTACAGGCAATTAACTGTGCATGTATTTAAATGTTCTGTTCAATATGACAGCCAGTAACCACATGTGGCTGTGGAACGTTTATAATGTGACTCCAGATTTTGAAGACCGAGTACAAAAAATGAATCGATTACATATTGGAATGATATTTTAGATATATTGTGTCAAGTATCATATACTATGTAAATTAATTTCATCTGTTTTCTTTTTACCTTTTTAAACTGGCTGCTGGAAACTTTAAAATTACACATGCAACTCACATAGTATTTCCATTGGGGTAGCACTGCTCTGGACTCTGCTATCTACTTTCTTTGCACTTGAGCACCCAGGTTCAGAATTTTAAAGGCCTGATCAATATAGATTGTATTGAAAGAATACTTTCTTCACATTCTCTGAATACTTCCCTATGCTTTTACCCACTCCTCTAGGAGTCTTAAATTTTAACACAAAAAGATGTATATATTTAAACATTTTGTTGTTGTTGTTCATTCCACAAATTTGGCCTCCTTGATTTTTCTTTCCTGGGTTGTCTCAGTGCCAATGACTTTTCTTCCTTAAGAAAATTAGTAGACACACTTTCAATGGCTGTGTCTTGTTTGCTCACCAGCCTGCAGAGATAAGGGGTCTTAGAGTGTGGGCTTTGATCTGCATGTCTGAGGATTTGGGGGTTTTTTTTGTTATCTACTTGTTTGAGTTTATAAATCTGCTACTTTGAATGTGGGCAAGGATCCTCAGGAAGTTTTTTGTTTTTTGGGGTTTTTTCCTTTTTCTTTTAAGATAAATCCTGAGTTACCAATTAGAGGACAGTTAGAAGGAGTCACATACTTCACTTCATGGAAGTAAAGGTATTGAAAACTAGAAGATGACCAAATGAGCACTATGAAACTTTTTTTTTTTTCCCTGAAACCAGACTAGTAATTTCTTTTCAGAGTATTTGAAGATTTAGTGAAGTTTCACATACACTTCACAGCCTTTTGTTGAATCCATCACCTTGGTGCCTCCTTCAAAGGAATTTGGGTCTGGCCTTTTGGTGTCCTTTCTGCGGAGGGCCGCACGGAAGGCTTTCCTGCTCATTAAGATCCCAGTGTGGAATTCGGCAGGCCCAGACATCACTGAGCCATTTGAGGACAGTGAATACAGAAAGACAGGTTTTATTTCGGATCATTGCATTTGTCTGTGACCATGGGGCTGAAATATGAAACAAACCAGCTCTGGAGACATGGAGTCTTGCATTCATAGTGGAAGAGATTAGACAAGTGGTCGGGTAGTGACACAGACATGATTCATGCTCTATCTCCTGATGACGAAACTTTCCAAATACTTTCAGTGTACTGATAGTACATTACTTAAATGCTAAATATATCTAACTCTTAACAGCTAATTGTCTGTCAGGCTCATTGTCCGTTACCCTTAAATGCTAAGGTCATGCTGTCCTTCTGGTTTTGTAGATATAAAAATATGTATGTGTCGCAGAGGCTGGGAAAGTAAATATGTAAAAAAATAAGTGTACATTTGTAAAACTCCTCTTAGAATTTTGAAAGTATTCATTTTGTGAATGCAGTGAAGCTGTTCACACTTTTTCTTGTTGTTTCCTCTTATTCAATGTGTAACAGAATCACAGAACTTTAGGGCTGGAGGAAAAAACTCTAGAGAGCATCCCCTTTAAGCTCTACATCTTTCCATGTTGCTTACTAGTAAACTGGGTTTAAAGGAAGTAAACGCCTTTTTCAAGTCTCCAGGCTAGCGGGCAGCACGGGCTCAACCAAAATCTGAATCTCTGATATTGAAGTGTAGTGTTCTTTCTGCCCGAACTTGACCCTGCTCATTCAAAACGTTGCAGGCAGATCAAGACATCCAAGAACTCAGTGGTTTTAATATCAAAGAAACAACACCTGCCTCTCTGATCCTCAGTTGCTTCATTTATGAAAAGATAGGTCTTGGTTAGATGATTCCTGAGATTCTTTTTGCTCGCACAAATTATAGCACAGAGTTGTTTCCTTTTTTAATGTGGACAGTGTTATTACCTCAAACACATATGTTTTTAATCTTCAAAAAAGCAACTTCTATTTCAAGGTTGTGTTAAGTAACATTCCAAATCCAGATGAAACCAAAGAGAAAAAAGAAGGAATGTGTGATTGGGCTGCTGGGGTGGGGAAGAGAGGCACATGCCCACGTGCGCGTGCGACTCTTGACGCGTCTCCATCTAGGTCAGCAGGTGGGCTCCATGAGGGAGGGTGAGGTTGAGGCCAACATGCCGAAGCTTTTAGATTTGATAATAGAAGCCCTGCTCTGCTGTTTTCTTCCCAGGCAGTATTGGTCTTGCCTGTTTCCAAGGCCTGTAAGTAGGCCAGGTGAGCCACTGAAGGTCAACCTTGGGAATTGATAGGGCAGTTGATAAGAACTCTCTTCCCCTTCTGCAACTAAGCAAGAAGGCCCACCTTCTGTGACTCTACACGGACTGTCAGATGGGCATGTTCTTCCTTTATCATCCTCTTTAATTTCTCTGCCATACTAACCCAGTTCAGCTGGACTTACCTTAAGTCCTCCTGCTTCTACCAAATGGACCTTCAAACGGTGTGGTGAAGAGAAGCCACAATGTGGAGAAAAGTGATTTGGGTTCTACAGCCATCTTTGTCCTGTGCAGCTGGATACCCTTGGCCAAGTCCAGCCACCTGCCTCTGGCCTCAGTTTCCACTGCAGCCTGCATAAGCAAGCATAGGCATCTTTCTCCTTTGAACTCTTGATGCGGTAATAATGGTAAATGACACGTTCACTTTAGCACTTACTTTGCACATTTATTTCATGTTTGTCACTGTCCTTTTGCCAACAGAAGGGCATCGTCAGTCTACTTTTAGGTCTCAACAGCGTGTACATTCATTATCCCTCTCCTGATATGTCCTGTTGCTTAAGGAGGTTGGCCCACTAACTTACAGAGCAGATCCATTATTTTAGGGTTGGGGAACAAAGGCGAAGATTTATTCTTAAGAAATAGTTGATACAGTGAAAGAATGTGGCTGATTGAGAGTCCCATGTAGGGACTTTGTTTCTATGTTAGTCTTTGGCTGTAACTAAAACAAAGCAGAATTAACCAGAGGACAATGCTACACAGTGGACATAATGGCACTAATCACCCCATGTGTAATTAGTACAGTGTGAGCATGGTCTCCGTCAACATGGGCAGCATCTAGTTCATATACCCCATGTGTAATTAGTACAGTGTGAGCATGGTCTCCGTCAACATGGGCAGCATCAAGTTCATATACCCCATGTGTAATTAGTACAGTGTGAGCATGGTCTCCATCAACATGGGCAGCATCAAGTTCATATACCCCATGTGTAATTAGTACAGTGTGAGCATGGTCTCCGTCAACATGGGCAGCATCAAGTTCATAATTCAGAAAGGAAATAAACCCCTAAGTGTGTCAGCTTTATTGCCTTTGCCTCTTATCTCAAGGAAGGACACCATATGGCCCTGTATTGGTATACTCTTGCCATGACAATTCCTTCTGTCAAAAATGATTTTCTCCAGAAGTGTGGTATGTAAATTCTTGGTTGATCATTCAGAAAAAGGAAGGGAATTGCATTTTTTTAACCAGCAGTTTTCAAAATACTGTTTTGGCATGTGAAAGGAATTAACAGCTCCCTGTAAGTGTTGGCATCATGTATGTGCATTTAATGATAATAAAACATAAAACATAATTGTATAAACAGTAGAAGAATCTTTCCTCCTGATCTTCTGATTATCTAGACATGGCAGATTTTTTTCCTTTCCCCAGAGTTTCATTTTCCAAAGTAGTAGGGAAAAGTGTCAAGGAGATTTTGACATCAGTTATTTGTGAAATCACCTTGAAGCTGAGACTTGGTTCTGTCTAGAATGATGTTGAAATGTGCAATAATAAATCACTCCCCAGATCTTAAGAATAACAGCCCAAAGTATCTTATTTGTATGGTTGTTCCATATCTAGCTCATGTATTGTTTTGTTCATTATTATAACACTTAAAAGGGGATGTGGTCAATGAATTCCACTTGAAGTTTTCCTTATGCTCAGTGAGCCTTTCTTCTTAAATCTTTCATGAACTGTGTAAGGAGGAAGAAAGCATTACCCTATACTTCTAAATACATGGGGATATAGGGATTCTCCAACTTAAAACTAGGTGGCATTCCATTTTTTATTTATTTGTCAGTTCTTTGTAAATTAGTAGAACTTTTCTGTCACAACAGTGTTAAAAACTAAAAGAAAAGAAAAGGCTACTAAGGGTCACAGGCCAGTCTACCAAAACTGTACTTATTTTGTACTGATTTTCTTTCTATGGAACATTTTCTTAACTTGTATTGGGTATTTCAAGAATGAAATCCCTTTTGCTCCTTATTAGCTCCAGTAATAGGAGTTTGTAGATACAGTATTTATGTCATTAGTTATCTAATTATTTGCCCATCACACGGTGGCCACGGTTCAGATGCTGGTTTAATAAGATTAATCATAATGCTTTTAGTACTAGAGAAGGTGCTGTCATGTTGTCAAAGGATTATTTAATGTTCAACATGAACAAACTCTGTTGAGGTATGCCTATTCTTGTTTTTTTTTCTTTTATTCTGCCTTTCTTGCCGGTCAGTTAAGTGGAATTCTACAAACCACATGGAAAGAGAGGGAAGTTTCTGTTATTTGTTTAGACCTTACCCCTCCTTCTAGTTAAGGTGAAGAAAATTTGGGAAAAGTTGTTCTATTCTTACAGTGACCTTGTTTTTTGTTTTTTTTTTTTAAGTACCTCTAATGTTTTCTCAAAGCAGAGCACACATCCACAGAAAATGCTAGTTTAAAAAACCTTCTGAGAAGTCATGTGCCAAATGCAAACTATTATCAGAGAACAAACTAGAGTTTGTAACTTTGTAGTTGAGGCGTGTGTATATCGGGCACGTATTTCGAGGACTTAGATTAAACTTGATTTTCTGTAATTCCTCATCGGGCAAGAGTTGTGTTCAACTGTTAAAGGGACACAAATGTGTCTTTGAGCGGCTGCTTGATTAAAAGCTGAGCCCCAGTCTGTCAGGGTGACTTAGAATTGGCCAAGACTCAGTGTATGTGATTGCATTCCATCTATTTGCTAGCTCAACAGATGGATCTGTTTCTTAGAGTATTTGCAGTTTGTCCTTCAGAAGGCAATGACTAGCTGGCCCAACGACGGTAGATTCCATTGACCAGAGTTAATGAAGCTTTTCCGTAGATGTTATGTTTCCCATAGTAGTTTTTAAATTTATGGATCAAATAAGCAACTGTGAGTTTTCAGCCCTTTTTCAGATCTTTGGAAGTTGTCTCAAAAGCCTGATCAAGGAAAATGAGGCCATTTATCTTTCCAGGGGTTTCTATGCCCTCTCAACACCTATGTGTTAATGGGATAAGTAAGAGTGGTTTTTGCTTCTTGAAACCTGCAGGCTCTCAAGGGGAGAGGGGAAAAAATGGAAAGGTTACTGCTTCCTCTGTCTATCAGGTTTTATTATGGAAACTGTTCACCAGATAATTGGGTTTAATTTGTGACAGAGGGGAAGATTTGTATTGTAAACAAGAAAGTTCTTTGAAGATAAATCTTGTCAGTAGCGTCTGGAAGGATGCTGGAGGAAGCCTTGACATTTTTTTTTTTTTTTTTTTTTTAATGGCCTGGAGTGGGAGGGTGTTTTTCTTTCTTGTTTTTTTTTTTATTATTTATTTAGTTAGTTCCCTTTTCTTCCTTTTCGCTAGACTGCAAAGTGTTAGTGAGGCTGGAAGGTGATAATTAGTAGTCTTCACCTGATTTTTCTTTTGCAAGTGGGCTAATTAAAATGCATAAAAACTTCTACTTTTTTTTCCCCCAAAGGGAAACATACCTCTTTTGTCAGCTGCCTTTCTGAACGTCTGCAATTTCTGCCACCTTCTTTGTTTTATTGACTGCTTCTTTACACCATCAAGAACTCTCAGGTGCTTATTTGTAACTCTTAAATATTAGGAGAATTAACACTACTTGTCAATGCCAGGTTTGTACCAATATTAATCAGTAATGTAGCACACATATTATGCTCCTATTATTTATTCAGTTCTTCTATTATTATTTTACAGTGGGCTTTTCCTTATTTTCTTTTGTGTCATTTTAAGTGCCTTAGGTAATAGTGTCCGTAGTCTTCTGTATTACAACATATCCAGTGATATGTTGTATTCAGCGGTTTCTATATGCACCCATCTCTCATTCTATACATTATCACTCCAAGAATCAACAAATTTTTCAACATTTCAAACTCAATATCAGTAGGTATTGGGTATGGTTTGTTGTAGATTTAGCTTTATTTTTTTAGTTTTAGGTGCCTTGCTTCAGATAATATATTATTCTTGATAAACTTCGATTTGGTCTAAAATGATGCCAGGTTTTTATAAGATATTCAACAGCAAACATACTGTAGTACAACATTCTGGTTTTGCCTACTTTTTTTTTTAAGATTTTATTTATTTAATTGACAGAGAGAGACAGCGAGAGAGGGAACACAAGCAGGGGGGAGTGGGAGAGGGAGAAACAGGCCTCCCGCAGAGCAGGGAGCCCGATGCGGGGCTTGATCCCAGGACTCTGGGATCATGACCTGAGCCTAAGGCAGATGCTTAACAACTGAGCCACCCAGGCACCCCTAGTTTTGCCTACTTTCAAGTGTCAAACTGACTGCGTTTTTCAGTTGTACCGATTCCAGACTTTTTATCATCTAAGAAAATATTTGTTGTGGAATTGGTAATGAATGTTTAGCTGGTGTCTGTGTGTTTTCTAATCAGTTGGGTTACCTCTTTGTACATAATTTTGATTTTTGTGCTTATATCCAAAACAATTTTAACCAAATGTTTTTGTAACTAGATAAACTGTAAAAAAAAATAATTATCTCATGTTACCTATGATATAAATAATACAATTAGAGATGCTAAGTAAAAATTGTAAATTATTATAAGGAGTTAAATTTGAATTTTTAAATGCTGATATGTATAGGAAAATAGTTTTAAAAATAACAGTTTACTCAAGCCAGAGAAAAGAATCTATTAAATGAGACAGATGCTCTGAAACTCACAAACAGATGAGTAGCTCATCTTGTAGGCTTCCTCTCTGTTTTATAGTTATGTTACATGATTTTTTTTTAAATATATAAATTTATAACTAGTGGGTAATTCCTATAATTTTTTTTCTTTCTCTGATGAAAAAAATAAGTTCAAACCATCTATCTAGGAGGAAAAAGTACCTCGATAAATTGATGCCCATTAAGATATATATAACTAACACTTTTCTACCCCACATTTGCTGACAGTGACTGCTGGCAAGAAATAAAAATTTTCAAGAATTGCACTTTCAGAATCTCAGAGCAGAGAATTTGTGAAGTAATATTATGAATATTATTAAAGAGAATGTATTCTACTCATTTCCTATTCATTGCAACTTGTATTTATTGTTTTAACAATAAATTCTTAATTAATTAATCCACATAGTGGAATGGGTTTTTTTCTGGTTAAGTCATGGAGGGGTTAACCAGGAATCCATTTATATTCAAGCTTTATTTTAAACATCTTTCTAAAAAATATTTTATTTATTTATTTGAGAGAAAGAGCACAAGTGGGGTGAGGGGCAGAGGGAGAAGCAGACTCCCCACCGAGCAGGGATCCCAACATGGGGCTCAATCCTGAGACTCTGGGATCATGACCTGAGCCTAAGACAGATGCTTCACCGACTGAGCCACCCAGGTGTCCCTATTTTTAAATATCTTTATAAAATATGTTAGGAGACTTTGGCTATAATAACACTATTAATGAATGTGATTATATTTTTAATTAAGGACTCTTCATTGACCTGGATGAATGTTTTTCTGAATTTGAATTTTTATTTTAGAGTTCTGTGACTCAGGCCGTGCCCTAGAAGTCAGAGGAGAGGGAAAAATGTTTCTTGAATGACTAATATAAATTTGTTCTGTTGTCAGATTGAACTTTTCTTCTAAGATTGGGGTAAAAAGTTTTTTTAACTTTAAATGTATATAATTGATGGGCTATGTTTAAGAGTTTACTCTATTTCTTCTTGCGAAAAGCTTATTTTGAAATGGGTACAAGGAATTTGGAAGTATTCCAGAACTCTCTAAAATTCACACTTAATAATTTGCTTCATTCAGATTTTTTTTTTGATTGGCATGCGATCCCTATGTTGTGTCCTGAAATGTCTGAAATCACAACATCTTGATAGAGCCTACTCTATTTTTGAATTGTTTTAAATAGTAACTTTAAAATTTGCATTAATTGAAAAGTACCTTGTCATAACATTTGCTTTGTGTCATGAAAGGTTATCTATATTTGGAAGTAACATTTTGGTAAAAGGAAGATTATGGAATATTTATGAACTTTCTCTCTCACCGATTCATAGGTTATTAGAACAGGATGGAACTTTAGAGCTTTGCAGCCACAACCTTCTCAGCTTACAGTCGAAGGAAATGAGGTCCAGAGAGATGAAATGACTTGCCCAAGGACACACAGCTGAAGAGTAGTATAAGAAGGACTGTAACCCTGGGCTTTTGGGTTCCAGGTCAAGTACTTCTATCATGGAAAGTTTGCTCCAAACTTTTCAAAAGATCATGGTGTAAAGCTGGAAGGGAGTCAATTTTAAGTATACTTATTATGGTAAATTCAGTTTTGCATCTTTGTGTATGTTTAGGTGGTTAATTTTTTTCCTATTAAAGTATGCTTAATTCAATTTGCGAATTAATTACAAAAATGAGAATAATTTTGTTTGGATAATGATAACTTAACTTACTCTCATGACCCAGTTTTAGGACTGTGCTCCTTAATAACAACTCCCTAATGGGGCCCTGTGTAAAACAGTTTAGTTTAAATTCTTGGATTACTTCATGGTTTTTAATAAGAATAGTTGAAGAAGGATGCACCTTAAATATTGCCTGTTTATGGCCTTTGATTGCAAGATAGCAACAGTTATAACCTCAATTTTCATGTAACCAAAGTTTATGGTATAGAACAAATACCTGCCCCCCAAAAAAATATTTCATTTATTTATTTTTGAGAGGCAGGAGGGGCAAAGGGAGAGGGAGAGAGAATCTCAAGCAAACTCCGTGCTGAGCACAGAGCTGGACACCAGGCTTGATCCGACAACCGCCAGATCATGACCTGAGCTGAAATCAAGAGTCGGATACTCAAGGAACTGAGCCACCCAGGCGCCCCTACCTGTGCACTTTTAACTAATTTTGTTTTAGCTAATTTTTTCACAAGCAAAGCTTTGGGAACCTTTTAACTGAATATATATGATAAATATTTTCACAGTCCTAATAGAACCAGGAGAACCAACAGAAACTCTTGATACCATTATTTATAGTCTTCCTTCACTATAAATCTGTTTAAGTAACCAAAATCAATACTATAACCAACTGGAATTAACACTGATTGTTTTCTTGGAGAAGCAGACAGGAAGAAGTCACAGCCAGTTGGCATTAAGAAGGTACTGTAAGATCTCAGTGCCTCTGGCCACAGCTGGTAGAGTTTGCCAGAAAAAGTGCTGCTCCGGCTTCTCCTGGGCTGTTGGTATTCACAGTGTGCAGCCCATTTTCTTATTTTAGAGCCAAATTTTTTTAAGCTGCATTTTTTAAAATCCCATTGACTTTTTGGGGGGGGGAGTGGGAAGGGTGTTATATCTAAGTATGTGATAATAAGAGCTTATCAGTTGGGCTTGAGATCCTTACTCTATCATTCTTTTTATTTATTTATTTTTTTTTAAGTAGGCTCCACGCCCAGTGTGGAGCCCAACATGGGGCTTGAACTTATTGAGATCAAGAGTCAGACACTTAACCGACTGAGCCACCCAGGCCAGCCCACACTCGTTTATTTTTTAACTGGTTATTTACTGAGTACCTACTTACTCTAAGTACCTACTGTTAAGTAACTAGTGAACAGGGTGTTCTTTCTAGGCAAGCAATGTTTTGATGATTATAATCAGTTCCGCTGTATGTATGCATGCATCTATTTTACCTGATTCAGATTTCCACTATGGATTTTTTTTTTTTTTTATAATCTGCAAACCAGTTTCAGTTGCACTGCTAGGGGTTCTTAGGTATTTAGCATTACTCACTCTATACTGATAGTCTATTTTTATACTTCATGTTTCCCTCTAATTTGCATTTCAGTTTCTTGGATAAGGGGTTTGGGGCTACTACCTCCACCCCTTGTCACGTAGCCCACAAATAAGTCAAATAAATTAGGCCTATAATGACATTAACTCATTCCAAACCATCAGATAAATTTTAGGATTTTTCTCTATTTAATTTATATTAAGTGCCTAAATCCTTGACTTAAAAAGGCAAGGGGATGATTTGCATATTCATTTTTAAAAAATAAATACTCTGCTCTGCAGTTGCTCTTCCCCAAGGTACCAACTGCTGTCATTCAATGTTGGATAGCCAGTGTGGGAATGGGCTTCCCACCTTGCATAGGGGACTCGAGATATAGAACCAGGAAACAGCAATATTGGCCTATGGAACCGTACTCTGTGTTTCTAGTTACAACAAAACAAAACATTTGAAGAAGTGATTCTGCAGAGATGAATCAGAATACCCAGACTGTACTTGAAATTTTCATTTCTTGAGTCTTTAGGCACTTTGGAGTCAATCAGTTCCAAACACCTGGGATTTTATTTCTTCATTTAATAAAGTTAAAAAGAATACACACACACACACACACACACACACACAAACAAAACATTTTTTTTCTAGTAAAATTAACTTATGATTTCTTGGTTTATAGAAAACATAACAGTTTCCCCCAAAGAGAGGGAGGAACCACTCGCTTTCACTCTCTTCTCACTGGAAAAGTAGGCCAGTTTCATAGGAGAGATGGTTTCAGCCCCATGATGAAGGTGAGTTGACTCGTGGGCATTCTTTACAGATGGCCACAGGAAATGGGAACGTGCTTTATTTAGCTTCTCACCCGGCACAGCCATCGCGTTTCCTCTTGAACAGTTTGAGAAATAGGAAGATACATAGGTAAAAATGGAGAGGACAGAGAAGAACTGGAACAGGTGCTCAAGTGGCTAACTTTGGCTTTGACAAGATATTCATTAATGGCCAAAGTTGGAAGTGTTTTTAGGGTGAAGTAATTTTTTTTTTCTTTTGTGCATTTGGAAACCTTATTCTTAAGCAATCAAGGAAATTAAAAACCCTTTTCATGTTTAGGGCAGATTATTGTAATCTATTGTGTGCTTCAAGCTATGCAATTTAGTTTCCTGGATTCCAGAAAAGTTTATTCTTGTATTTTAATCAATTCTTTCTCTTTAACACTCTGAATCCCTGAAAACGGCTATTTCTGGCAAACATAACGTATTCCTCAAATTAAATTGCACATAGGTATTAAATAAGCCGGGCAAGATTTAATTCCCAAATGGGTTTGGGTGCATTTGTTTATAAATCACAGGTGTGGTTACAGTTAAGTCTCCAGGTGGCTTTTGGAGAAATATAAGTTAATAAGGTGCTGGTGAAGAAATGCATACAGGTGCAAATGACTTTAGAAAGGCAGGAAAATTTTCCACTAACTTCATTATGCTAGATGAAAATTAAGTTGTATATAGTTAGGAGGGTCACATAAATAGCTACAGGGGTCATATGACAGGGCTAGGGAGGTGGAGGTTATATGTGTGTAGCTAAATTTGTGAAACATGGAAAGTTCTGGAGTGACGTGGAATGAAAATTTGGATATATAAAATATTAAGTGGGAAGCGAACTATTAAGGTATTCTAGATACAGTGTAACTGGAATTAACATTAATTCTAGTCATAGCAGTAGCTGAGTTCAAGGTAAAATATATTTTCCTTTCGCAGGTCATCGTGTACACTAGATGGTCCATTCTCTGCTGGGGCTCCCTAGAACATATGTTTTGAGATATGATATGCCACGAGTAATAGGATATTAATATTTGTTAACAAATTTTACAAAATTCCTCCTTTTTAAAGCATTTGAGTGAACTCCAGTTTACTCCTCTTCATGGTGTGAGTCTCACTCACCTGTATTCAGACATTCCTGCTCAGTGGGACAGAGAGGGGAGGAATGTTTCAGCTAGTGATTTGCTACATGTCACTGCCATACCAGGACCTGTCATGACTTAGCCTGTCAGATTTACTGCCATAACTGTAGAGGTTCTAATAATTGTAGTTTTTAAAATTCCAACAAAAAGTTTTTAGGTTTTATTAGAAATTTCTTAAACCTTTGGGAATATATGTCCATGAGTGACATGGGATTATCTCATGGTAGAAAAATCTGCCAAGTTAGACTAAGGACCACCTGCCATACACCAGGTTTGGAGAAACTCAGGACCCCCTCTGGCTTGCTCATATATACTATGGTAGTCTAGCACAGTGTATTAGTAAGTGTTCTCCAGAGAAAAAGATACAATAGGAGGTGTGTGTGTGTGTGGGTGTGTGTATGATTTATTATAAGGAATTAGCGCACATGATTATGGAGGCTGACAGATCCCAATATCTGCAGGGTGAGTTGGCAATTTGGAGACCCACAAGACCTGATGATGTGGTTCTAGCCCAAAGGCCCTCAGATTTAAGACCCAGGAGAAGTCAGTGTTTCAGCTCCTGTCCAGACACAGGAAAAAGCTGATGTCTTAGTTTGAAGGCATTCAGACAGAAGGAATTCTTTTTTATTCAGGGAAAGGTCGGACTTTTTTTTTTTTTTTTCTCAGACCTTCGACTGATTAGATGAGGCCCACCTACTGCAGGGAGGACAATCTACTTTACTCAGTCTGTCTATTTAAATGTCAAAACCAAATGCCAAAACCCCTTCACAGAAGTAATGTGAACGCCCAAATACCTGAGCATCCTGTGGTCCACTCAAGTTGACACATAAAATTCACCATCACACATGGTATCTGTACATGTCCAGGACAGTACTTTACAGACATCAGTACTCAATAAATATTGATGGATGGATGTTTGTTGGAAAGATGGATAAATGAATGAATGTTCATCACAGATGTTAAAGAATTGCAACTTTCCATTTTATAAATCTGGAAATACTTCTGTTTTGCTGGTTAAAAAGCTATAACTTCACAGATGTTTGTTTGAATTTTAGTATTCTTTGGCCCTGGTGTTTAGCACATGAGCCAAGCTGAAGGTGATACCTACCTTTGAATATTCCAGAATACTCCAAAGGATCTAAACTTCTGTGAAATTGCATGTCTTTTTTCTTACTATTTTTTTCCTTTAATATCATACCACCTCTCAGTTTTTCTTACATTTCCATGGCCTCTTTTTTTCTATCAAGGAGGTATTTAATATTTATATTTCATTTTGTATCTTTATTTATATTTAGTATTTATCTTTTCTTCACCCTAATTCATTTTAGTTTTGGTTGGCTCTGCCTTTATAAACTTCTTTCTAGTGGCTTCTTGCCAATTGCCTTTACTTTTACTGTGTAGATAATAACTTTTGAGATTTTAACTGATGTAAAAGTGTCTGTTGAAATCCCATGAGTGAAGACAAACTCAGTAGTGTGATTACAACCATAAAAAAACTGAGCTACAACCTCAATATTTTGAAAATGAATTATATATTCTGTTAGTAATGAGTTTCTTTTCTTTTATTCTGATATGTGCACCACAGAATTATGAAGTTTTCTTGACTTGCATTTCTTTTAGTTCCTACTGAGTAGATACTGCCAGTATTTAGCAGAGATGATTAATGTCGGTAACTCTCAATATTACAAAATGCTTAAGAGTGTAATGTAGTTCCTAAAACACGATGGAAGCACCATAGTTTAAAGGATTTTGCTAGTAATAATCTTCCTCCTCTGATCAAAAAGTTAATAGGTTTGCTGTAGAAAATTTGAACAGATAATAATGTATTTTTTTAAACAACTGAAGTATGGTAAGTTTACTTTGAAACATCAGATGAGCAAAGAAAAGAAAATATCCCGTGTGGCATATCTAGTTGGCTGTCACGTGGAGAGACATGTTCCTCGATTAGCTAGATCCTTTCAGTTCCTCCCTTTGGTTATGTACATATACAGTCAACCCTCATTATTCGTGGATTCCATATTTGTGACAGAACTGATTCCCTAAAAATTATTTGTAACCCCAAATCAGTATCTACAGCCCTTTCAAGGTCATTGGTGGACATGTGCAGAAGGGTGAAAACACGAGTCACCTAACACATACCATCCCAACAGATGTGCAGCAAAACAACCCTGCTTTCTCGTTGTGGTTCTCATACTGTAAGTAAGCGTCCTTTCCGCGGTCTATTCAGTGTCACGTTTTCACATTTTTGTGTGCTTTGTTTGTGATTTCATTGTTAAAAATGGCTCATAGGTGTACTGAAAATGCTGGCTGGTGTTCCTAAGTGCGAAAGGGCTGTGATGTGCCTTTTGGAGAAAATGCACACATTAAATAAGCTTCATTCAGGCCTAAGCTATATAGTGCTGTTGGCCGCGTGTTCAATGTTAATGAATTAACAGTAGATATTCAATCACGTGTTTTTAAACATAAACACACAACGACGTTACGTATTGACCGGGTGATGAAAATGTTATGACCAGAGGCTCCCAGGACCCTACCTCTTTATTTCTCCTAGGAGCAAGAGAAATATTGGCTGAGTCAGCATTTGCCACAAGTTTTTTTGAACATAACTTCCTGGGGTAATGGAGATCAAATTTATTTTTTTTTCTTTTCTTAAAAATTTGAGTTCCACTGTACTTTGTGCATTTTTCCTTGATAGTATATTTTTAATATTTTCCTCTGTCATTAAATGCTCTTTAACATCTTTTTAATATTTATGCAACAGGACAGCATACAGATGGGATGTCAGTTTATTTAATAATTCTCCTTTTAGAGAATACTTACTAGGCCCTCCCCTAGTAAGTAACTTTTTACTACTATATGCAATTCTGGAATAAACATCCTTGCAGCTTAATCTTGATCATATCCATGATGATTTCCTCATGATAAATTTTCTGCAAATGAAATTTTTGGAACACGGAATATGCAAATTGAGACTTTTGCTCTTTGCAAGATTGCTTTGTGACCTTTCTAATATATTCTTTTCTAAAGAAGATGAAATTAACAATAAACTGTCCATTTTTATTCAAATTTCAAAAACATAGGCATTTGAGGAATGCTTTTATCTTTTATTTCGGTGACCATTTATAGCAAATGTGTTTTGATGTATTTAAGTTGCAGGGCCTTGTATTTCAGATGTGCAGAGAATTGCAGGTTAGGTAAGAAGTGTTCGATTTCTTCAGTCCAGCCTCCTCTTTTGCATTGATAAAGTTGGAGGCTTGTTTGAATATTTTATTGTGAATTTAATTTTTTTTTAAACACACCAAACTACAGACCTTTATTTTCTTCTGAATATTATCACCCATAGTTGTAGAGGAAAACTCAGACTGTTCACCTCCATTTCCAACCCCTCTTAGGTTTCTTTCTTCTAGCTTTGTTTCAGATATCTAAATTCAGGAAATATGAGTCATACGTGTATTCTTTGTAGGGACAGATGCTAAGTGAAGAGGGAACATGAAGACCCTCTGCTGCAAGGGAGATGCTGATTTCATGTCACAGGAGGAATCAAAGCAGAATTCATTGGAAATACAGAGGCTGGAGCAAATATTACTTTCTGCTGTGTTGCCGACCCAAAGAAACAGCATGTGTGCTAGACATTGAAAGATGACTTATGTTCATGGGGGAAATTATCTAATGCCATAAATTTGCATACTTCTACATTGGCAGATTTTTAATTTCGCTTATGATCTTTCTCGAGTAGGGAGCATGTCTAGCTTCTTTATTTTTAGCCTTGCTGCTACAAGAAAGCAAATGTTGATTTATGCTATGTAATTCTTATTTACAAAGTCCATGTGGCATTTCATAGTTTGTATGTTTCCTCTTGACAAATCTTTGGTTTGTTTCTGTAGTGCCTTTGTGATCGTAAATCATCAAATACATAATGTTACATTGAATACGTAATATTAGAGTGAGTCGATATATTTTCATTTATTGACATTCTTCCCTAATTTGATCATTTTGGATCTCATTCCACTTTTTGATTATTACATGTAACACCAAGTGAACAGCTTACTGCTTATATCTTTTTTATTTCTGGTGGGGTATTTTTAGTGCATATATTCCTATGAGCGAAACTACTTGGAAGTACTTTATTGCTTTCATCATGTATTTTTATATTGCCTTCCGAAAATGTGTTGCTAATTAATAGTAATCCCTACAATAGTTACTTCATGATTGTGTGTTATGTGTGGTATATTAAAAAAAGAAAAAAATCCTGCTTTCTTCGTGGCCATCAAATGGCATCTCAAGGTTGCTTTAATTTATATAGTTTTGATTACTAGCAAGGATCAATCTTTTTCTAATAGTATTTACTTTAGAATTTTGTCTTGTGTAAAATCACTGTTCATAATTTTTACCTAAATGCTTGTTTCAGAGGGCCTTTTCTTTGTCACAGTTAAGGTCATTCCATTCTTTATGGAGTTATTCCAAGTTAAATATGTTTTGTGTATGTAAAATGTGAAGCTGTAACATTTAACTTTTATAGACCCAGTAGTAGAGAGGGAATAACACCTCACGTTATTGGGTTCTCACTTGGATGCAGACACTTTAAGGAATAAAATCACGTCTGAACCACCTTCATTATGACCTGTGAAAGAAGCAGCCAGGGCTAGTCCAAAATGCTGAATTCCCAAATAGTTCACTTTCTGACATTGGAATGCCCCCAGGTATCCAGAGTCATAACATCTTCTGCCTCACACAAATTCATCCATCCCTCTTCTGAGTTTATTGTACCTCTCTGTTGTGGAGCTTAATCCCAGTAGATTGTAATTCCTTTTTCTGTAACTGTGTTTTTCCCTTCTGGATGCTTCCCAAGGACTGGAAACCCAGTCAGATTCTTCTTCTTCTTCTTCTTCTTTTTTCATTCTTCATGCCTAAGTTTGTTTATTCATTCAGCAAGAATTTATTGGATGTCTGAACGCTATCTTAAGCTTTATTGGGTATGGAGGATATACAGGTGAAAAAACCTTGGTCTCTAATCTGGCCAGATCATTTACAGCGAGGGGAAAACTTGGGTCCCTATGTAATTAAGAGAGTGTGAAGTCTGAGTTTAGAGCTTAGGATGGTTTTTAAGCACTAAAAAATATGGGATGAGACACCTTAAGGCTGCAGTGATTGGGAATTATTGGGGAAAAAATATGTAATAACTTGTTACAAATTTTTTAAAGGTTATTTTCTCAAACTTGAGAGATTTTTAGTTCAATTGGCCTGGCCAATTGTAAATCCCCACCCTCATTCGTTAAAAATTTTGTCAGAGGAATGTAGTATTTAGAGCTGGCAGAGATCACAGAAATCATCTATTTAAAACTCCTTTTTACAGTTGAGGAAACGAAACTTTAAAGCAGTTGTGACTAGCTGAGGGCTTTTCCAAAAAGAAAAGATTTCAAAAATGTAGAAGGGTAGATTTCCTCATAAATATGATGGAGAACTTTACACACCTCTTTGCACATTTGAGCCCAAGGGTTTTTAATCAGATCCAAGAATAATTTATATTCACCCATATATGTGGGCTGTGACCATGTGTCTGGCTGGCTTGCCCCATCTTCATCCTATATGTACTTCCCAAAATGTTTCAGGGATCTGGGACCTGTGGTGATTCTTCTTATTTTTTTTTTAAGATTTTATTTATTTATTTGACAAAGAGAGACTGCGAGAGAGGAACACAGCAGGGGGGAGTGGGAGAGGGAGAACAGGCTTCCCGCAGAGCAGGGAGCCCAATGCGGGGCTTGATCCCAGGACCCCGGGATCATGACCTGAGCCGAAGGCAGACGCTTAATGACTAAGCCGCCCAGACCCCCCTGTGGTGATTCTTATCTTTGTATGCTCTTTGCTTTTTAAAAAGTGAGATTGAAATTTGCTTTTGGTTTCTATTCTTGATCCTCTTTGTGACCAAGACCTAGATTAATTACTACGGGGTTTTGAGTTTTAGTTTTTCAGTATAATATATAATATGTAAAGGAATGCAATAAAATATGTTAAGGAAATTGTATTCATCATGCAACTGGCTGGCTGTGATTGTGTTTTTCACAATGTTTTATCTGAACTTTATGGTCAAGTGTTTTATTGTTTTTGAGAACAATCCAGTGTTTTCTTTTCTACTTTGCTTAGACTTTAAAAGATAAAGACAAATTTATCTTAATCACACCAGAAGAAGCTAGCATAGTGGCCTCCACATGGGATTAGACTGTGTAAAGGACAGAAAGAAGCCTTTGAAACTGTATTCTCTTCACTGAATTATAAAAATTTAGAACTCCTACCTTATTTATTACATGGAAACTCTTTCAGTTAAGATAAGGACTCTGGGGCAAGAAACTCCACTTAGCATCTTCTAACTCGGGCTTTATTTTTGGTATGTGTCAGAGATTTTTGTTCTTGAGTACTTTTTAGGGGAATATTTGATTTCCCTGAAATACTAAATTTTGTATACATGTATATTTTTTTTTTTCTGGAGAAGGGGTTCATAGCATCATCAATCATATTCTCAAAGGTGTCTTGAACAAAAAGATGATGAGGAGAACCATTGCCCCAAACTTTGGTGCAGTATCTGCTGGAATACAGTAACTTAGGAAATGACAGACAACTTTGTTGTCCCTCTCTTTTTAAACAAGTCCCTCAGAATGACAGAAATCACAGTTCAGTGTTACCTGCACTTGTAATTTGCCCAATAATATGAAAAATACTCAGACTCACTGATTGTCTTTAAAAAGAGCATGTAAATGAAATGGAGAGGACTTGGCCTAGGCTTGACCATTGATTGCTTCCACTTGATGGCCAAGAAAATTTCTCTGTGTAATGGACCTCGTCCCTCACTGTTAAAATGAGAGGATAGATGTGAAGATTTCTGTGTGTGTGTGTGTGTGTCTTTCTCCCATAATTTCATTCATTAATTGGAATATAAATAAAATTAGAAATAAATACTAGAATTATGATTTGATACTACCCCCAAATTATGGATTTTGTTTTGCTCTGGTTTCTTCAAAGACTAGGTCTCTAATAAAACAATATTATACATTAGGATTTTCAACTGCTTAGTTTTTGTGAGGTTTTTACTATTTTCATGCTTTTGGGGTGTTTTTTTTTTTTCCTCATCTGATCAATGTTCCTGTTTCTTGAAAATAGGGCCATTGAAGGAATTTTGATAATTGGATTGAGTGCTGTTTAATGACATTGGGCTTTTGAGTGGTGATGACTAGAATTTATGTGCCCAGTGGTTTGTCTGACTTACTTGTTTCATTTTATAATACTCATTTCAAATTCGAACACAAACAGGGGCACCTAGGTGGTTCAGTCAGTTGAGCATCTGCCTTCAGCTGGGGACATGATCCCGGGCTCCTGGTGTCTAACCCCATGTCAGGTTCCCTCCCCAG
This sequence comes from Callorhinus ursinus, assembly GCF_003265705.2. Classification (NCBI taxonomy): domain Eukaryota; kingdom Metazoa; phylum Chordata; class Mammalia; order Carnivora; family Otariidae; genus Callorhinus; species Callorhinus ursinus. The sequence continues at coordinate 43,231,894 of NW_027397073.1, forward strand.
TGGGGAGTCTGCTTCTCCTTCTTCCTCTATCCTTCCCCCTGCTTGAGCTCTCTCTCACTCACTCTCTCTCTCTCTCTCTCTCTCTCTCAAATAAACAAATAAAATCTTTAAAAAAAAATTCAAACACAAACATAATCATTCCTTCAATTTAAAAAAAGGCTAAGAAAAAAATTTTTTTAATAAAAATAAAAAAGGTGGGGCGCCTAGGTGGCTCAGTCGTTAAGCTTCTGCCTTCGGCTCAGGTGATCCCAGGGTCCTGGGATGGAGCCTGCATCGGGCTCCCTGCTCAGCGGGAAGCCTGCTTCTCCCTCTCCCTGCTTGTGTTCCCTCTCTCGCTGTCTCTCTCTGTCAAAAAAATAAATTAAAAAATAAAAAATAGGGCGCCTGGGTGGCTCAGTTGGTTAAGCGACTGCCTTCGGCTCAGATGATCCTGGAGTCCCGGGATCGAGTCCCACATCGGGCTCCCTGCTCAGCAGGGAGTCTGCTTCTCCCTCTGACCCTCTTCCCTCTCGTGCTCTCTCTCTCAAATAAATAAATAAAATATTTTAAAAAATAAAAAAATAAAAATAAATAAAAATAAAAAGGCTAAGGTTATACTACTAACAGCAACTCTTGTTGGTTTGATGTCATGGTCAGTAATTTCTCTGACTTTCCCACAGTCTTCTTTCCTTGGCCTTAGAGACAAAGAAACAATGTTGGGCTGAAAACATCAGACATTGTAGAGCCACTCAGAAGTGAAGGATCAATTTCTGGTTAAGATATTGCGGGATGAATTTGCTCCCCCCAAATTCATTTGTCGAAGTCCTCATCCAGGTACCTCAAAAAATGACTGTATTCGGAGATAGGGCCTTTACAGAGGTATTTAAGTCAAACTGAGGTCATCAGGGTGGGCCTTAACCCAGTATGACCTCATTCCTTATAAGAAAAGGAGATTAGGACACAGCCAAACACAGGGAAGACCATGTGCAAACATATGCAGAAGATGGTCAAGGAGAGAGGCCTCAGAAGAAACCAGCCTTGCTGGCACCTTGACCGCAGATTCCCAACCTCCAGAACTATGAGAAAATAAATGTCTGTTGCTCAAGCCACCCAGTCCGTGGTACTTTGTTATGGCCGCCCTGGCAAACTAATGCAGGGGGCCTTGTTTAAAGAGTGATTAAAACAGCTCAGTTAATCAAATGAAAAAATAGATCTGTCATTTTCTTCAGAAACAAGTTTTTATTAATGTGACTTCCTCATAATCCCTTTGAGGGTGTCCTAAAACCATTGGTATTTTGTTAATTAATTTTCCAAGGGCAGCTCCTTCAAATGGCAGATCAGTAGGTTGTCTTTAAAGGATCTTTTTCCGTGAAGCTTCAGGAAACCTATATTTGAAAAAATAATTTGAGTTAATCATTAGGATTAATTGCTTCATTCTCATCAAAATATGACTTTATCTTCTTTGATGGTAACACAAATTAATGAGGTGTTTGTTTTGTTTTGTTTTTGTCCCAACACTTTACAAAAACGTATCGGAGGGTTTGTGAAATATTTGCCAGACAGACTGAAGGACAAAGTCTACTGGCTAACTGAATGAGAGGAAATTAAACCCAATTAGTTACAAAGTAGGTGAAAGGTGTCAGGGGCTATTCCCACTTTCTTCCTATTTCTCAAAGTAATGTAAGAACAGTGGGGAAAAATGAGGGAAAGGGGAAACAGTACAATTTTATCACTTCTGTTCTCAATTTGGTCTTGATGTCAATTTCTGGTAGGAAAAAACCCAAAAAACAAGCAGAAAAGACCCACTTCTTTGTAATCATAGAGGTGTTATTACAGAAAGCAGTACTCTTAAGTTTACTTTCTTCTTTTGGCTTCATATCAGAGTATATCTAGATCCTATCATTTTTACAACTTTGTCCTGGAAAATATGGGAAAGTCAGCCTATGCAATTAAATGCAAAATCAATGTAAGCTGCCCAGAGGACTAACATATTGGGTATTAGCTTGTAGAGACAAATGCTTTTTCAGTCCTCTTGTGATTCTACTACTATTGGATATAGAAATTTAAGGCTTAATCTTTATTATCTCAGTGTTCTAGTTGTAGCAGGGTGAAAAGGGATAGCAGTTCTTTTTCTTTCCTTCCCCAAACCAGAAAGATACATGTTGCATTAGAAATATCATACTAGCTTCTGGGTGTTTTTAGGCCATGATAGATACAACATTCTACAGTACAATAAAAGAAAATTTGTCTTTTGCCCTGAAGTTATATTTTAGCTTTCGTTAAATTCTTATCTACCATAAGATTGGAAGGAGAAAAGCACATGTAGCATTTCCAAGAGTTTGCTGGAATGCAGTAGAAGAGACTCTAATAAATGTGCACAGGGTTTACTTTGGAATTTTGTAGGCAAAGGAGAAATCTACTCTTTGGCAGGAAGGTTGTGGGTAGCACCTAAGCAGATGTTTTTAGATACTACCTGAGTGGAAGCTTGTGGACCTCAGTTTAGCCAATTAACAGCTATATTGCTCGCCAGTGGTGTGTGACCTTGGGAAGATGGGTCAGTCATTTCTGGTCTTCAGTGGTACTTCCCTGATGACATGAAGGAAGCGGATGAGATTTTTGGTTCTTTCCTTTAAGGGGCCTCATCTTTAAAGATTTTATTTTTTATTTATTTATTTGACAGAGAGAGACACAGAGAGAGAGAGGGAACACAAGCAGGGGGAGTGGGAGAGGGAGAGGCAGGCTTCCCACGGAGCAGGGAGCCCGATGCGGGGCTCGATCCCAGGACCCCGGGACCATGACCTGAGCCAAAGGCAGAAGCTTAACGACTGAGCCACCCAGGCGCCCCTAAGTGGCCTCATCTTTAAATTAATTTAAATGTTATTGAGATCAGTGTAATAAGCATGTATTTAAACACATCAGTATGTGTTTTAAAATTTAAAATTTAAAAATTTAAAGTATTTTTTCCATGGTGTACTATCTTAGTTAACAGATGCTAAAAAGAACAGTTATTAATAGATTCGAGGGAGTTCACAGAGTTCTATATTTTTGTGTAGTTTTGTTTGTAAATTGAAAAATAGTCCTTATATTTGGGGTGCCTGGATGGTTCAGTCGGTTAAACATCTGACTCTTGGTTCCTGCTTGGGTCATGAGCTCAGGGTTCTGGGATCAGCCCTGCTGATCCTGGCTCCAGACACTCAGGAGTCTGTTCGGGATCCTCTCTCTTCCTCTGCCTCTGCCCACCCCCGAACCCCATGATCTCTCTCTCTCTCTCTCAAAGTAAATAAATAAAATTTTTAAAAATAAAAAAATAAAAAATAGTCCTTTTATTCAAAAAGGAAGGGAAGAGCCAGGCTAATCTCCAAGACCCTTACAGCTATGGCATTCAAAAACTGTTTTGAAGCATGCTAACTACATTTTTATTTGTTATCACTGAAACCTCAAAGATATACTAAAAAAATATAATCAAAGAGTTTGTAAAAGCAGAGTTTATGGTATTGAAGACTCTCTGTCCACCAGACATGGGTCTGAAGTGTGGAGGTCTCCATTAGGTCGGGAATCAGGCTCTGTCTTGTTTCCTGCTGTATTCCTGGCACCATTCATATACATTTAGGTACTATGTGCCCAATAAATAAATATGTGTTGCTGAATGTATTTCTTGCAATAAGACCTGGTAAGAGTACTAATCATAATTTCAGCTAACCTTTCTTTAAGAAAAAAAAAATTATAACCAAATAAGAAATCAATAAATTAGGTTTAATTAACCATGTGCTTTAGAAAAAATTATTGGACTTGAACAAAACTGTAGTTGAAATTGTTTTAAATTATTTAAATAATTTGAGGACATTTAAAGTATTTAATTTATTTACAGACTATCAATTTATATGCAACTTTTTGGGGAAAAAAGTGTGAAAATCCAGATATTCGTAGGTAGACATAATAACCACTTAAAAATTCCTTACATCTGGGAAATGCTGTTAACTATAATAATAACTATAATGTGAAGAAAGGTATGCCACTGGTTATACTTTCTACGTTGAGACTGAATATTGCTGTTTGATTTTTCTGTGGTAATTATTATCTTTGAAGGACTTTTGTGGTGTTTTGACTCCTTTATTTGAAGTCCTAATTTTTTTTTTTTCCAGAAAGTTATCAGTTCATGGTGTCCTGATCTGCTTAGAGTCAAAGTAAGTTTATTTGGCATTTAGGATTTTATACAGTCTGTTTCTTGCAGTTCTTTATAACCAAATAGTCTTCTGGAGTGTATAAATGGTTTTGAATGGCAAGTAAAGGGATCATACTTCTGATCCGTTGTCAAACTCTGTTTCCTTCTCTTTTCTGTGTATATTGAGTTATGAGAAAGAACAAATGAGTCAAACTAAGTCCCAGGCATGCAGATTTTTATTTGTTTATAAAGCTCTTTTAGCATGGTTATTTTAGAAGTTATACTTAAGTATAATAATCTATGTATTTTTTTCTAAGTCAGCTGTAGTTTTTTCCCGGTGAATTTGCACTTTATTCTTTACCCAGCACCCAGTATAAAACTCGTGCTTTCCCTCATGGTACACAGTATCTGCTTCCATTCTTTTTTCACTTACACTACTTTGAGTTGTGGTTATCTTTTGATAAGTAGAGACAGCCCCCAGTTTAGAAACACTCGACTTGCTGCAAAGGTGGCCACCATGGGACACTCCCACCCCCATCCACCCACCCCGCCCAGTAGGAAGCCTTCCCCACCACTGGGGGCGCTACTGGCGCTGGAAATCTTTATTCCCCTGTCCGCTCACTTTGGGAGGTCCCCAACTCCCCAGAGCCCTCTAGGACAGACCTACACCCAGGACATTCCTCCCCCATGACTCTGTCTGTGTGCCTTCAAGGGCACGAGATAGCAGGCGATGCTATGGGGTCCCTCGTGCTATTCATTCACTCTGCTCTAGATTAGAAAAGATCCTCCGGCCTTGATTGCAGACGTCCGCGTGATTTTCAGTTTAGTTTGGAAAAACTTGTGGTTCAGATGTTAGATTTATTAAATTCACCTTCAAAGCCATTTGCACGTTCAGAGCTTCTTATGAATGGCTTATTTCTGATACTAGATTTTTACTGTCGTTGTGCAAGGACAGTTGCTTAAAAGTGCCTATAGAGATGTCAGAGATTTTGGTTTATATGCTCAAAAATGTAGATCGTTTTCTGAGTACCAGTCTGTCCCCCCCGCAAAAAAGAAGAAGAAATTATACTTTAATTTGACGTGAAGTTCTCTTTTTCCTTTAACCTATTTTTGTCAGCTTAGCATTATAAATTAGTTTCTTCCTACCCATTGAGCCTAATTAATCAAGGTAGCATTTAATTTTCTCCGACTTACTGTCTGGTTTAATATTTTTGCCAAGCAGCCTAGTTACCAAAGAATCGTCTTTCCGTTTTGACAAGTCAAGTATGTCTACTTGAGGAGCTTGTGTTTGTAAATGTTCTGTTCTGCCTTCTCTCAGGGGGAGGGAAAAAGATGAGACAAAGAACACAAATCTGAGTATTGGCAGCCCGGGTTCGCCTGCCCTTCCATGTTCCATAGCTGTCATTTCCCTGGCCAGGGCTCCCATAATGAACGTCTGGTCAGCATGGTTTTTTTGTTTTCTTTTCTTCTTGATTTTAAGATCGGAACAGAGCAGAAGGTGTATTGCAGCAGAAGACAATGACAATGAAATCGTCTTGCCGCACTTTAAAAAATATAACAATATTATATTAAAGGAATCCGTATTCGGGTATTGAGGTAGTCCAGGTGTAGAGAGAGGATCATTTTTTTTTTTCTTTTGGACCCAAAGTAATAGATTGAATGAAGATGGTCCCAGGAGTGAAAAACCCAATGTGTCGAAATGGTGTCATTGCAGGAGGGCATGATGCCCGTGGCCTTCAGACTCTGTGGTTTGTTTGTGTTGGCATGCCTGCATGTATAGAGGGCATTTTAAAATCCTTGGGCATGTGGGAGAGGGAGAAGATGCTTTTAGTACTTTATCCCGGTTACTGTTTCTGTTAGAACATGTGCTTTTGCTTTCTTTAGGCAGGCTTGTTGTGTTTACATCATTCCATCTTTGTCCCTCCTCGTGGCATGGGGGGGACCGCTTTATGCTTTACCATGCTTCTCTTCACACAGATGCACAGCCCTTTGCGTGCTTTGCATCAGACTTGTCTTTCATCCTGTCTTTTGTGTCTTTTGCAAGGAAATTGATCTCATAAAGAATGCTATCAAATTCATCAACTGGCAAAAAATACCATTTCAAAGTCTGAGGAAGAGACATAAAAAGGAGGCAATCGTAAGCTGGACTGTTTCAACAGATTGCTTAGCAGAAAATATTAAATCCGCCTCGCACGCCATTAAATCACTCTGGGCATAACTAGCCAAAGAATTTCACAATGTGGAAATGTGAAATTTCATACATACAGCCCTCTGACTGTATGCAAAGTAGGAGGCCTGAATGTGAGCATTGTGTTATAAAACCTTAAGCTGGAGAGAGACTAAAAAGCCCAATCTTGCTGGTTATTTTGGACATTCAAATGCTGTCTAAGAGAAAAGAACTCATTATGACTCAGTTCCGTTAATTAGACGTAAATTACCATCTTTTGTCTGATACAAAAGAAGGTAAAGGGAACTCTGCAAGACCAGAGGATACAGAAATTCTAATGAGATGAGAGCATGGGCTGGGAAACTGCCTGAATACAAGGAGCCATTGAACTTGAGGCAAGCCCCTAGTGTGGCTTGTGTATGAACAAAAAGCAAAAACATACATTTGTAATTGTCCAGATTCATATGCTGTTAGAACCACGGTCAATGTCCCCACAGTGCTGGAGGATCCTGATTTTGACAGGATGTGAGGCTGGCCCAGGGAATTTGCCCTTCCACTCCTGATTATACTCTGAAGATTTTTGTTACATATACAGTCTGTTCTCAGTGGGAGACCAAAGATCTCAAATGTGACTGAATGAGAAGTAAAGGACCTTTTACTTAGAAACAATAACGGCTTAATAAATAAAGGAAATTAACAAAGTTTGACCAGGAGACTTAAGGAATTAGACAGAAGTAGAGGAATTGCTTAAGCATAACAATAACTGGAGAACTACAGAATTCTGATGCTGGAGAGGATTGAGGGGTAATTCTGGAACTGAAAAGCTACTTCATTAGGCTAAGAAAATAGTAACCCCATTAATCCCTCCTTTGGAAATGTATAAACACATTTTCTTAATTGCATCAACTTCTCAATTGCAAACCAGATTGTTCCAGAGTAAATTTAGCTTCACTGTTTTTACCTGCTAGAGTGTGGAACTTCACCCTTTTGTTAGGCAGAAATTAACATGGTCTCAAAGGCCCTATAGTCTGGTCACTAATTATGATTAGTTTCTGAAACAAGTTTATAATATAGTGGTGAACATGCTTCCCGGTAGATGATATTTGTATTACCCTTTGAGAAGATGGGCACAGTAGGAGTTTATAACCTGTGTCCTGTGGCATTGACTGTCATGTTATTCACATGATCCAAATGCTAATTTCATAGGATATTATAATATTAGAAGTAATTAATCAGTTTGTTCATTCAGCACATTAAATATGTAGTAAGTCCCAAAGGCAGTGTTACGCAGTATGGATTCTAGGGTTGTGTTGACCCTAGTGCTGGGAAGAGGGATAGAGAGTACAAGACCAGATTGAGAAGAAAGTTTGACTTTCAGATGCACATGAACGTGGCAATATGAGGCAAGTGCTAAGCAGATCACTGGCCATAATTTTCTGAAGATGGAGGTTAAATCTGGGCTACTAGGTCGAGATCTAGGAGCTGCCAGTAGGGAGTTGTTTGTGAATGCCACGTGGTGGTGGATGAAATCATACAAGGTGACTTAGAAGAGCCATGACATGGAAATGATGCCCCAGGGAATGAAGATTTAAGGGGCAGGTGGGAAATTAGGAGCCGGAGATGGGAAATCCAGCCTATTCAGAGAAGCAAGGGGGAGTAAGTAGAATAGGTTATTGTGATTGCTAGGTGGAGGAGTATCTTTTCTCAGTGCATTTGAGCTGTGCGGTGTGTGTATCTGTCAGTACATGTGAATTGTATGTGTGAGGGGTGGGTGTAGAGACTGACAGTTACAACTAAGAAGTGCCTTAAGATCAGGCCTGGAGAGAAAAATGACCATTTTTCAACAGGTTTATGTCCTATGTACAAGGGAAGTGTAAAGACAGATGTTGAAAAAGGAAAGGATGTCTCTACATGACGTCAGGGTCAAGGACACAATTGGAAGGCTAGTCATGAAGGACTTCCAAGTGGAGTCCTAGAGTGAGGAATGAGTGTGGCTGTGGATAGGTTTGTAGGATGCAGAGTGGGGAGTTGAACTTGGACCATGGCTGATAGCCTCCATCTTCCCAGAAGCGCTGTGGTCTTGGCAGGCGGAGTTACCTATAGGTTGGGCCGAGCCTAGTGAAGGTTCAGAATGGTCCCTGAGGGAACGGGAGAAGGAGAAATAACAAGGACAGCAACAAAATAAAATCATAGGTACTGATCACTCAGTTAGGACCTGAGGCCTGCATTGGAGCAGATGCATAGTTACAAGATTTTTCTCCAGTAACTCTCAGCTTCCTGCATCTGGATGAGAGATTGTACTTTGCTCTATTGATCCCAGTTTTTGAGGTTTTGCTGTATGGATGAGGTTTGAAGGGTCAGGCCAAACTGGAACAAACAGTTGTTTAGCTGGCCAAGAAGCTAGTAACGGTGCCTCTGTGTGTGTGTGTGTATGTGTGTGTATGTGTGTGTGTGTATGTGTGTGTGTATATGTGTGTATGTGTGTGTGTATGTGTGTGTGTGTATGTGTATGTGTGTATGTGTGTGTGTGTATGTGTGTGTATGTGTGTATGTGTGTGTATGTGTGTGTGTATGTGTGTATGTGTGTGTGTATGTGTGTATGTATGTGTGTGTGTGTATGTGTGTGTGTATGTGTGTGTGTGTGTGTGTGTGTGTGTGTGTGTGTGTGTGTGTGTATGTGTGTGTGTGCTGCCTCTTGCTTCCCAGTATCCTCCTTCTCTGTGGAATAGTGTTGAAACTGGCTTCCTTCCTATGTGGCTTGGAGAAACCAGATTAATTAGGGAGATTCTCTGGCATTTTTCAGATAAAGACACAAAAGCAACTCCTAAAATGTCAGTAACTCTTACTGCTATTCTTTGGTACTCCTGAGTCTCCCTGTAAAAACAAAACAACAAAGAAACTACAATAAACGAAATGAGAAAATCTCTTCCCCCTTGTGCTTGAGCTTAGTGACTTTCTTGCAGAACTAGCCCATTGGTGTCCTTAGAATTCTGAGTAAGGGGTTGACTTTGTCTTTAGAACTGCTGGCCAGTTTTCAGGTGACAAAAAAATGGTAGGTACTACCTTTGAGTAGTATTTGTCAAGGCTCAGAGGCCAGTAGGTATACAGAGAATTAAATAAATAAGATTCATTTATGTTAGCTGCTAGCACCGAGTCATGTATTGTTGGTATTTGGTAATTCGAATTTGTCAGACAAAAGTCCTCATGGCTGATTTGCTCACTGGATATCCAGGACAAGCTTCAGATTATGTGTGAACCAAGCTGGGGGTGGGGGGTGGGGAGAAGCTCTCTAAGCTCTGCAAAATTGCTCTCTGCTGAACTTTGCAAGGCAAATAGACATAGAGCTCACTAAGCCAAAATATGTACCATCCCGCCCCCATGCAAAAATGTGATTCTGAGGAGTTGATTGCAGAGGCAACGTGGCATGTTCTCCAAATGTTGAATTCAGGACAATGATTGAGAACCCCTGACTTGGTATCTGTGCCTTGTTTCCATTTGCCTAAAAGAAAAACATGGTGTGATTCATTTGACTATAGTGTGTGTGTGTACATTTTCAGGCAGCTTTAAAATGCATCCTACCTTTTAGGAACGAGAGACCAAGTTGAAATAAACATTCAATAGGGTGTGGGGACTCGGGGGTGAGTCAACTTGGGACTGAAAATAAGGAAAATCTGTGTTCTTGTTCTTGTTCTTGTTCAGCAACTAACCAGCTTTGTGACCTTGATTGAGTTGCTTACATTTGGGGTCTTAGTTTCTTCACCCATGAGGTGATCTTTAAGGTCTTTTTTTTTTTTTTAGAAATTTTTTTTTTTAAGATTTATTTATTTATTTATTTGAGAGAGAGAATGAGAGAGAGAGAGCACATGAGAGGGAGGAGGGTCAGAGGGAGAAGCAGACTCCCTGCCGAGCAGGGAGCCCGATGCGGGACTCGATCCTGGGACTCCAGGATCATGACCTGAGCCGAAGGCAGTCGCTTAACCAACTGAGCCACCCAGGCGCCCCTAAGGTCTTTTTTACCCTCAGTTTTTAATTTATAATCCTTTAAGTTTTGTTTAAAAGATACAAAAATTTTTTTCTTGCTCTTTCCTACTTAGGCCAAAGTGGTCCTGCTTTTTTGTGTGGACAATGGTGCTTATGATCGAACTGTAGATTACCCAGGTTTCTGTTGGATCAAAGTGCTTCTTTTTCAGATTTTTAATCTTCTCTTTATCGTGTGACTTTTAGGCTCTTTGTCTATTCATTAGCACCTCCAGCAGAAAGTGGGCAGGGACAATAAAATATGAAATTTAGGCAAGACGCTGCTGTAGTCTTAGTCCTGATACTAAAAATGAGTTTCTTGGGGGATGTTATCTTTAGTTACTTAATTACACTATCTGTGTCTCCAGGAGCTAATTGAGGGAATGGCTCTGCAAAACAGATCAACAGCAACAAACATGTTTTACCAGGCCTTCTCCCATCGGAAGTCCATAGGCAGCAAATTTAATATCAGCATTCTTTTCTGCTCAGTTGGCATAAATTGTCACTTGCTTTTAGGCTGCTCACAAAGTATTTTTAGACTCCTTTAGTTTCATTCACTGTGAAGAACAAACCCAGCCCCTGTGGTCAGAGACCAAGGTGAGAAAGAACCTAGTTGGTGCAGACCAGCCCTCCACCAGTGCTGAAATACTCCCCCTTAAGATAGGGTATGCACTCCTGCCTGTGGGTATTGACAGGATTTTTCCTGTTTTGTTTTGTTTTTTTCCTACTTGTGTCCTAAATAATGAAAAAAATTTACAGCATATTTGCGTTAGATTCAAGAAACTAAGTACAATTAAGAAAACAACCATTTAAGGAACAGCTGTGTGGCCATAAAACACCATGTGTAACACACCACTTTATAATCTAATATAAAATTGGATTAATGAGAGGATAAGAATTGCTTTTTGAATCTTTGAACAATTTGTAGGAAAAAAATGTAAATTAATTTCTAGATGGGGGTGCCAAATAAAATCTTTTGTGTGACAAAATACTTACTAGGAATTTGATCCACTTTGGCTAGTCCCCATCAATGTGCATGATGAAGTCTCCAGAGAAGAAATTTAACCACGACTCTTAAGTTTCGGTTGCCGTTTTAAGAACTCTTTGTAAACTTTGTGGTGAATGTGATCCTTATTATAGTAAGTACAAAATATTTGGATCCGTCATTTGGTTACAGTAAAATGGTTCATAACAAGGTTTTACAAGGCTATAATCCTGCTCTTGGACTTGATTATGTTATTCGAGGAGCTGATATGGAAAAAAGTGCTATTTAACAGATGGCAATGAAGAAAACTATAAACTCTTGCTTTCTTACCTGCTGATGCTGTGTATTTTGATCAAATGAAATACCCCAGTCTAAAATGTTTCACCTTTGACAAACTTTATTCACATATATGTCATTACCTTAATGCTGAATTACATGTGATGTTTGACAGCCACTAAGCTAACCATTTAACCACGCCGACAGGTGCTGATGCTTGTAGCATAGAAAATAATTAATCTTACAAATGCAACATAATCATCCTTCAGGAGAGTCTTATGAACAGTCCTGAGGCCAGATGGTATTTTCTTCATGAAGCACTGTTATACTTACACACGATAGTGAAACGATACAATTAATGTTGTACTTTACTTATATGATGGAGAAAATTTATTTTTGGAGGATGATCTAAGAACTACGATTTATAATATTGGAACTTGCAAAACATTAGATAAAATACTACAACTAGTTTGTTAAAAAAGTTTAAAAATAGCTTGTTTTTGAGGGATTCCTTATAATTTTAAAACATTTCCTAAAAGTCAATTTTAATATCTAAGCTATTTGCTTTTTGAAAAAATTCCTTTAAATGGCTCCTCTCTGGGCCTCAACAATAAATGAATCAGTGACTATTTATTTTGCCTAGTACTGGACCAAATGCTTCAGGGTATAAGATGGGACCTGTTATATCTGGGGAGAATTACTAACTTAACAGTTGAAAAACAATTAAACGCTAAATTGTTAAGAGTTGAAGGATTTCAGACAAGGAGAGATTACCCTGACCTAGATGGACAAATAGCGTCTTGGGCTGGCTCTCTCTAGAATGATGAGTTTGTGTAAGTGAGTCCTGTAGTGTCCAAGAAATCAGGCTGGGCCTCACAGAGGCCTTCTCTCAATGAGGAGGCCAAAGCTCAGAGCTTAGTCTTTTACCCTTTATCACAAAGCTGCTCAGTGGGCTGCTCCTTTGGGGCATAAGAAGGCATTCAAGGTGGAAGGAGTGGTTCAATGAAAGACGTGAAGGTAGGCACAGCTACGCTTTCCAGGAGTTCGGAGGTGCTAAGCTTAGAAGGAGTCTGCACGTGACTGGAAATCTGATTTAGGTATGAAGCATGACCTTTTTGATTACTGTTAAATATTTTTCCTCGTATTACAAGGCATGGAGTATCCTGGGAGCTCAGTAGTATTAGCTGATTGAGTGAAGGAGAACTGAGCCATTTCCCAATTTACTTTATAACACATAAGTTAGGTTGGTCATTGGGTAACATTTTAGCAGGAACATGATTTCACAAATAAGCCATATTGGATGAACAAAATAACTTTAAACTCTATCAAAACTCGTGAAAATTTGTTTCAGCATTCTTCGATCAAGGGTTTTTGTTTTGTTTTTTGTTTTTAAGTATTTCCTTGTCCTCTGTTATCTTGGGCTGTGTTCATTTCTGAAAGACTTAACTATTAAATTTATGGGATATCATCTAACAATTCAGAATTTAGAAAGGCATTTTACAGCACAAACCAACCAGTTAGGATTATAAATGTGTGTTTTAACATAACTGCTGTGAAATTTTAATTTCTTTCTGAATAGGAATAGGGGATATTTCAAATTGCTTTATTAAATAGGAAATAAAAACTGAGATTGTTGTCTTCTGGTATTATTTGTAGTTTTCAGAATATCCCTGAGAGGCCCTTGCTTCTGTCTTAGATTTTCAGGTAATGACCTTCGATATTCATCACTAATTTCTCTTTTGCCTTGGAGCAAGTGTCTTTTTGGTCTTTGCTTTGCCCTTGGGGTCTTGTTTTTCCTCCACCTTCTGGTAAATTAATTACAATTACCAGAATATTCTCTGTCTCTTTTGAATATCAGCCCTGCGTCCTCTTTCTGAGGAATCTGTCATTCATCACTGAAAGCTCCTCAGGGTCCCTGGATCAGAATCTGGGTAATGTCATTCTGGAGAATTTCAGTTTGTGTGTTAGAGGTAGGAACATATTTTTCTGACCTCGAGTTTCCCTTTGCTAAATTTTTTATTTTTTTATAACTTTTAAACAAATGGGCCAGTTTTTAAAAATCAGTTAAGTCCCTATGATCATATGACATATGACTTTTTTTTCTCTGGGAAAAAAAGTTCACCTTTCAAAAAGACTACCCACTCTATCTGCTAGAATTAAATCTCTGTCATAGGGCATTGCCCTAGCCATGCAGGGCTGGGGTTTCAGGACAATGTCCACTTGACAGAGCTCTTCCCTTCCCAAGGACAGGTCATCTTGCCTTTGAATTAGTAGCCGGACTGGAATTGGGAATCTACCACTTCAGAACATTGACCAGAACATCCTTTCTTTTCCTTTTTTTTTTTTCTTAATAAATTGATCCTATAAAGGAAAAATCATTCTTTGGGATTAGGAAACTTAATCTATGATCTCTGAAAAGGAATAATTTGCCTCAAAGGAAAATACACAGTTTATAGAATCAGAGATCATCGGAGAGACCCAAATGAAGCTGAATGTGTATTTTGATTGTGTATAGACAGGACTTGGACCCACACAGGAATGCAAATAAAGTAAACCCTCCTCTCTGCCTCTACTGTAAAATATTATTTGCAGGATACATTGCCGTATTTTAAGGACCAATGGGGAAATTAAACAATAGAATAGAGAGAATGATTGGAGAGCAAGGGTATTTATAATCTAGAGCAAGGATGAAAAATGTTGCTTGTCCCCATCTGTGGACGGTGAGGAGGAGGAGAATGACTTTTTAACTTTAGCTTTATTTTGGGAGATTAAGCTAAGCCTAGGAAGGAACCTTAGACAATTTAGGTAGTTAAATGTTGAACTGTTTTAATTATTTATTTAGTAAATATTTGTTAGGACTTACTAAAATTTCCTAGATGCAAAGATAACTAAGAAATATTCCTGTAGGCTTAAAGAACTGGAAGTCCATTAGTAAAACCAGGTAGAGATAATTACAGCTCAAAGGGGGGTGGGGTTCGAGAATAGACAAATGATGTTATTAATGCCCAGAGGAAAAGTCCCATTCTAATATAAGCAGGGATTTTGGATGTTGTTGTACTAGTTTTCCTTTATCAAAGGAAATTCTTTAAATCTTGTTTTAATTTCTAATTTGATAATACCTTCCTTTGCAAGTTTTCATTTTACTCAATTTGAAGATTCTGTAAATCTCTGATGTAAGTGATCCATTTAATATTTATTCCAAAGATTATAGCTTCTGCCATTATAAATAAGCAGAATTATATGCTGTTACTCAACTGGTAGGTTTTTAACCAGTTTTAACATACTTAAAACAGCAAAGCATGTAGCCAATATACCAGAAAAACCGTAACTGTCTAAAACAGGAAAGATGAAATTAACATGTATTACTATTTTGGCTATTTGATGCAAATAGCACCCAGGTTTCATTCTCAAAATGGAAGATGGATAGATGCTTCTATAGATGATGATGATGGTGGTGGTGGTGATGACAATGGTATAGATGATGAGGAGGAGGACAATGGTCACATGATAGAAGATGGTATATAGGTGATGATGATGATGACAGATGCTTCTATAGATGATGATGATGGTGGTGTGGTAATGAGGGCAAGAGACAGAAGTACATGGAGTTCTTGTGCATTAACTCAGTTAATTTTCACAGTTCCCTGCTTTTTCATCTATCAGGATTGGCAAAGATGGTTGGATATAATTTTGTGAGTGATCTGATGAACGAATCAGTGCTTTCCCTAAAAATAGTGTTTCTTAACTTGAGAAATAAAAGGGCTTCTTTCACTGAAAATGTAAATTGTATCTTGGTAGTTATAAATGTGCAAAATATGAAACTCGTTAAACCTTATCATACATCTCATATAATTGTAAAAGCAAAGTAACAGTAAACATACACTAAAAAAACTAAAAACCTTTAAAATTGGAATTAAAGTGTCGATTCATTGCCCTGGATGATGATGTTTTGTTGAAACGATTGTTATACAAAGAATGCCTGTGTTATGCTAGGGGGTTCAGTAGTCTCATGTATTCACGTGTCCTTTGACAGCCAACTTTTCTTACTGCTTTCCTTATTCGAACTATGTCAAAACTTCATACAATGAAGGTATTGGTATAATTTCATCTTTGCTTGATGAGAGAATCATCTACATATTAAGTTCACCTTTCCATCACTACTTGGTATCATTTTGTACATTTGGACACAAGTGGGCATCACGTGCTCTTGTTTTCTTTTTTTTTAAAGATTTTATTTATTTATTTGAGAGAGAGAATGAGATGGAGAGAGCATGAGAGGGGGGAGGGTCAGAGGGAGAGGCAGACTCCCCGCCGAGCAGGGAGCCTGATGCGGGACTCGATCCTGGGACTTGAGAATCATGGCCTGAGCCGAAGGCAGTCGCTTAACCAACTGAGCCACCCAGGCGCCTTCATGTGCTCTTGTTAACTTCAAAGATTATCATGTGAATAAGAGCAAAAGCTTAATTTTCCTGTGGAGAGAGAATTTGTAGTTTCCCAGAATTTGTTGGCCACATCTCCCTGCCTTCTCCTCCCGGCAATTTGCCTTCTCCTCCCGGCAACATGCTAATGAAATTAATGCAATGGAAATAATAGGAGATAATGAATGTCTAGGTGCTTTACAAAGCCCTTTCTATACACTATCTCACTGAAATCTCTCAACAACCCTACGCGCTAGGTAGTCTTGTTATACTGTATTTGTAGGTAAGGACATTGGACCTTGAGCATATTAAGTAAATTCCTCCCAAGGTCACATGATAGAAAATCAAACTGATTTTGCACCCAGGTGCTCCCACTCCAGAGCCTATACTACCCCCACCAGAAGCTTTATTTCTTCACTGATTCTATAAATATGTATGAATGTAACTTCCAATGCACCAAATACCAGGCCAAGTGTTTCCCGTGTTTTATAATCTTTACAACAGTCTCAGTAGAATGATGCTGTCATCTGCCTTTAGTAAGATAAGAAGGCTCAAGGTCACCCTTTTAGTAAGAGAATTCATTCTGCCCCCCCATCTTAAAAGATATAAGCATTTCAGGTCCTGTAAAGGGACAATTTTAAAAGCAGAACTTAAAATAGTGTTTTCATTTTCTAGAATTTCAGGAGCTTGATTTGTATTTTTCAAAGAAAAACAATCAAATAAGAGCTCCTATATTTATATTGATCTTTTAAAAATTAAAAAAAAATGTCATTCGAAAACGGGCCTGTTAAGCTTTTTAAAGCCCTCCATTGTATGTGAACCTTGACAAAGGATATGCAATAAATGCCTTGTGAAATGAAGTTCTCTACATTAAAAAACATTTTTGGTCAGCAAATTTTGTGGCAAATTTATTGATGCAGTAAATATTTCATTTACTAATAGGGCTATTTGCGAGAAGATTTGTTTACACTGGAGAACTGAAGGAAATGCAGTCCAAATTATAGGCATAATGATTCTCATTGATATTCTGGCAGTGCCCTCTAGTTTATATGCATCTATAAAATGATTATTTTTTTGAAAAAAATAAAACAATCTGTGTCACCCTCTATATAATTTATGTTAAATTATCGACAGTTAGTATACTGATAGCCCAGACAAAAATATGGAATTCTAGGTGAGTGTGTCTTTGGGAGCATATGTGTATGTAGTTAGATACATATACACAGAACCATGTGTGTAACCCATTAAGTCCAAATAAGGTTCATATGCTTTTGAACATTGATGGATTTTTTGAGTTTATGATAACCACTAATGTGTTCAAGTATTACTTTGCATAGAGCAGAAATTATTGCCTTGGGCACAATTATTTAAGGTCTTTCGATTACTTCTGTTTGGAGAATAATACATTGTGATAGTAATATATCATAAAGCTCAGAAAGTCTCCCTGTGTTACATGTAAATGTTTCATGGAAATCTATTGGTTTTGTATTTGGTCCCTATCATTTGGATATGACCCTCTAGTCTGTTTTATTACTTGGAACTCTTTATTAGTGACTTCCTAAGTCCTAGAGGAATCCAGTGCTTAACTGGAGGGACAGAGTCCCAGACCCAGTGGTCTGGTGGAAGTGGTGGGTCAGAGGGACAATTAAGAAGCACAGGCAGGTTGCGGGCTGGGTGTCAAATGCTGTTTCTTTCAAGAGAAGCACTCTTCAGGGGCACCTGTGTGGCTCAGTCGGTTAAGCGTCCAACTCTTGATTTCAGCCCAGGTCATGATCTCTGGGTCGTGGGATCCAGCCTTATGTCAGGCTCTGCGCTCAACGGGTCTCCCCGAAGATTTCTCTCCCTCTCCCTCTGCCCCTTCCCCAGCTTGCGTGCACGTGCGCACACACTCTCTCTCTCTCTCAAATAAATTAATCTTTAAAATAAAAGAGAGAAGCACTCTGCAGTCATTAACTTTAGCAATTAAGCAGTCATAGGTGGCCTTATCAAGAGCGACTTCATTATCCCTATTGTCTGTTGAATTTCTAGGATCTCAGAAGAGGAACTGTATAAGAAAGTCTCATAAATGTAATTATTTCTCCTAATGATGGTGGAACTGCCATAGGCACAATTATTGCCACTCTTAGGGTTACTAGGATAGTCCCTGAGTGTGAAAAGGAGCCAGATTGTGGGCTGGAATGAGGAGCAAAGCTGGGAGAAAGCATTTACTCAAGCAACTCCGAGGAAATGGACAGTGTACATAGGCTCATCTAGAATATTTAAGTGACAGGATTTATCTTAAGTAGCTTTTTATAAACAAAATTACCTGGGTGGGTTGCTGATTAAGAAAATGCTTGCCAGTTTGTCAGAATGCCAGCGCTTTGTTAATTATTTAGCAATAAAAAAGGTTTAATTCTTTCCCTGCTTTCCAGCTAATGGGAAGATAAGAGGTGGGGGAGGGGAGGGCGGGTCAAAGGCCTTCAGTCCTGGGAAGGCTGAGGTCGGCCTCTGTCCTCAGTTTCTGTTGTGGAGGCCTGGTGATGGCGTGACGGTTATGGACGGATGGATGTCCCTCCCTCCTGCTTCTCTGCTCCTTGCACACACTCACACTTGCGCTTGTTACCTTCCTCCTTTGTTCTCCAAGGAGCAGAGTGACCTTCCAGCTGGTGCACACCTGCATTTTTGCTCACTAGCATTTTTACTCGGTTCCTTTAGGAACCAGGAGAAACATACTTTCCCAATTCCTTCCTCTTACTTAAAAGAAGTAAAAAAGGGGGAGAGGGAGAGAGAGAGAGAGCCCAAAAATTGGCAGAAAATCCTGCAAGAAAATGAGTCTGACAGATTTGTTCAGTTTTGGATTTCTGTCTTCCTGTTTCCTGAATCTGTCAGAAAAGCTAAGGCCCTGCCCCCACAGTGAATAAAATCCCTAAGGCCACTGTCTGAAAAGAGGGGAGATACACATCCATGCAGACAGAACCAAGACACAAATCATTATCTTCAAATTATTGGCGGGAAATCAAATTAATGCTTGAGGCTTTAAAATGGGTGGGCTAATGTGGAGGAGAAAAAAAAATTGAAAAACAGAATGTCTCATGAATAATAAAAAAGTAAAATCTAGTTGTAATTTAATCCAAATCCTACCACTAATGGATTGCTCGTGATTAGCGGTGTGGTATGCTTTTTACCATTTCCTGATATTTCGCCTCCCTACCTTTGCTGTCTCTCCTAAAACATTTATCCTATGACATTTAATTACTTGTTTACACTTTGTTGTCTCCAGTTAGGCCCTGAGCTCTTTGAGGGCTGGGACGAGGCTTACTGTGTGCTCACTGCTCTATGCACAGTAGGTGTTCTAGAAGGTTCCTTTGTGCACCAGAGCAAGTCAGGCAGTTCTTATTTTGCAACCTGGTCTGATCCAGTGAGGAGTGGAGGCTAAATGAGTAGTGCTCTCTTCTCCGATGCATTGACTCAACACTTGGCTCTCTGCATTCTGTCCCGGGCTTCCTTCTGGGCTGGCTGATGGCAGTTGTCCTGCTGCCTGATGGAATGAGCCCCTGGCTGGTAGTCAGGAGAAAACCCAGAGCAAATCCCACCTCTGCTCCACCCCACAAAGGACCTTAACAGGTTTTACTCACTTTTCCTAGCCTTAGAAATTAAATAGGGTAATTATACCTACCTCATTCAGTTGTAAGATGATTCAAATAAGATAATAACTATGAAAGCACTTTATAAATTATAAAGATGGTAGTTGTAGTTGAGGGGGCAGAACAATAGCTGCAAATACTATACTTCTATGCAAACTTTACTCCTGGCAAGATGCCTTATATAGAGAAGGTTTTATGTATTTGTATGCACGTTTAGCATAAATTTTCTTGGCCTCCAGAACTCCTGCCTGCTTCAAAGCCACGTCCCCATATCACACTCTGATTTCCCCCCAATATCTGATCCTATGCAGATTGGGTCCTAATCTCCTGACCCACCCCTGCCTACTGGGCTAATTGTGGCTGTTGATGCACTGGAGGCCATAGGTAGATCTTCACTTTTCTGCATTATTCTCTGTTGGGAAGCTGCTTCCATCACATTTTTTATAGCATTCTCTGGGAAATGGAACCTTGGGGTTTGTTCGAGGAGGGGGTCAAGGTTTAAGCAACTCGTTCCCAAGATGTGTCCGGATGAGTTGAAGGGTCAGCTCAGGCTCGTTTTGGTGGTGACTCCATGCCCACATAAAACACGGTTGATGCCTTCCTATGTCTCATATTCTGATGGGGCAGCTAGTTCCTTCTGTGTGTGCTATAATAACAGGCATCAAATAAGCCTGTGAGAGCCCAGAGACTGGGTACTGATCATCTACTGGTGAGATATCAAAGGTTGTCTTTTATTCTTAAGGTCTCAAGGAGGAGAGCTTAAAGTAATCGCCTGAAAGAGGCTGAGGTACCCTGGAAAGTGGCATTGAAGTGACTTGGTTGTCACTGAGTCTCTTGGTTTTGGACATTTGAAACTTGGAACAAAAATGGGATTACTATTATAGAAAGAGTATAAAATGAGGAGGGTAATTCCTTTGGGAAGAATGAAATTCAATGTCCATTGCATGGGAGTGTTATTGGAGACTCCGAATAAAATTGATTTTTTTAAAGATTTTATTTATTTATTTGACAGAGAGAGAGAGAGAGAGAGCAGGAACACAAGCAGGGGGAGTGGGAGAGGGAGAAAGCAGACTCCCCGCTGAGCCATGAGCCCGATGCGGGGCTCGATCCCAGGACCCCGGGATCATGACCTGAGCCAAAGGCAGACACTTAACGACTGAGCCACCCAGGCGCTCCCCGAATAAAATTGATTTATTTTCCACTTAAAGAGTTATCATAGAGACCTTTTCAGATTGTTGCCTCAAAAAAATTTTGAAGATTCTAGATTAACAAAACAAGCAAAAGTTAGCACTACAGTGTCACTGAATTTCCAAAATTGCAAATACTCTACTATAAAGATATATATAAAACTCTGTGCATCTGAAGTAATGTGCATCCTCCCAAATTAAAAAAAAAAGTGTCAAGGTTACTACAGTTTCAGACTGGTTGAACTGAACGAATTTTCATGATGGCTCCACTTCATAATGGTAAATAGAAATATCCTCAATCGTTTGTCAAGCTTCGTCTTGGAATTAAGGGACACCAGGAATATGCCCCTTGTATACATGTGACAATGCTGTGCCTTTCTAGTCTCCAAAAATAGCAAAAGAGAAAAAGAATAAAGATGGTTTATTATATGGTAGGGAATGACTTGTCCTTTTCTTGTTTAAGTAAAATGTTTTATGTTATTACATAGATCTCAGCTTGAAGAGCTTTTCACCAGCATAGCACCTATCGGGTTGTGGCAAATTAGTCTCTAGTTAATGGAATAGCATGGGATCTAGCTCACCTTGATGAGATAGTTCTTGGTTCAACAGCTTTTCTTTAGCTAGAGGGCGTTTCTTGTCAGCCTTTTTGAGATGATGTTTAGTCTTAAAGCTGCTAGTACTGATTAATAGTAGCTAACATTATTATCTTCATGTATGGACCTTAGGTGTCATAACCTTGCCTCAAGACCTGCTGAAGCTATTTTGGTCATGCTGTTAACACTTTTTCTATTTTTAAATACCAAGTATCTGCTTTATCTGCTGGATGAGTAAATTCAGCTTATTTTTAATTTGTTGAAAAGTTTTGTACCGGTCAGGAACATTTTTCCAAGTGTCTTATCAGAATGTTCAAAATGGTCTTGGTAGTGGCATTGTGAGTGTTTGGAGGTGTGCATTTGTTAATTTCGCTCCCTTGGAACTTCAGAAATACATGCTGACTCCTTATGGGTTGGAGTCTTTCGAACATTCTTTGTATTTATAAATAACCATTATGTATGCCAATAATGTTGAGACCTTATAGCTAGCAACTCTGGTATTTTTATTCCTTCTTCTATGTTTAACTGTCAAAATTTGAAATGCTGTTTGTAGTGCTTGGAGACCAGATATCTTCTCTTTGCCCCTCAAGATCTACTCTCGGCCCCAGGAGGCTTACCTCTGTGACTACATCACTGGACTCTTTGCCCTCTGTTTCTAGGTGAATTTAATCAATGCAATCCTTGGCTGAGATTGGAGGGAGAGAGAAGAACAGGTGAATCAGGACATGTATTACTCTCTCTTCCTATGGAATAGCTTTAGACTACTGTCATTATACTACATTTTTGGTTTTATTCAGCTTTATTTTGTTAATTCTTTGCAATGTATTATGAGCATGTTTCCAGATCCCTAAAACTTGAAACTCAGAAGTAACTTTTATTTCACTTTAACTAGAGAATCCATTTCATAAATGAGAAAAATGATGTAAGGTGGTGGGTCTTCCTCATGAAGTAACCCAAAGGTCCATCTACTAGACAAATGGATACATAAAATGTGGTATACCCATTTAATATAATATTATTCAGCCATAAAAAAATGAAGTACTGATACATGGCTATAACATGGATGAACCTTAAAAATGTTATGCTGAAGTGAAAGAATCCAGTTACAAAGGACCACATATTGTATGATTCCACTTATATGTAATGTCCAGAATAGGTCTATCTATAGACATAGGAAGTAGATCAGTGGATGCCTGGGGTTGGGTGGTAGGGAGTTGGGATGGGGGTGGTAACAAAGGTGATAACTAAGAGGTATGGAGTTTCTTTCTGGGTAATAAAAATGTTCTAACATTGATTGTAGTAATGGATGTACAACTCTATGGATATACCAAAAGCTATTAACTTGTATACTTTAAATGTGTGAATTGTATAATATGAGAATTACACTTCAATAAATGAGTTAAAATAGTCAGTGTCACTAAAAATAAAGAAAAACCAAGACAAAACCAAAAACACAAAGATATACATTGCATAATCAATATGAGTTTGCAAATACTTGCTTTTAGATTCTGTGAATTTTTAAAACAAGTGTCTGAATATTACCATTACCAGGAAGTATATAAATCTGTGTGATTTATTTGTTAGTTCATTCATAGAACTTGTTTTCCTCTCCAGTTTATGAAGTTTTGTTTTCATAGGTTTGTTTGCTTATGAGGAGAAAGGTCCAAGTAGAAAACTAAATTTCTACAATGTTCTTGTTTTAGGGCTTTTATTTCAATGTTACTTGAAATTTACTTTAGGTTTTTATATTGTGTGGGGTTTGCCAGTTCTTTCCTATTGGAGGAGCATATATATAAATCTTGCAAGAATGGAGTCTTCTTCTGAATGCTAAATGTGCTCGTATTGTGGATTTCATATTCTGACAATAAACATTTGTGTAACTTACAGATTAAAAATTTTTTAACCATCTGATCCAGTAGTAAAACTTATCCTTTGTACAATTGAGATTCAACTTGACTATAATAGAAATCATTATTCAAACAGTGGAGTAGTACCAGCATTTCAGTGGCACCTAAACTAAGAAGAGAATTAGTAAAATGGTTTTAATTACATGCTTGTCTGTTTGATAGGCAGTAAGAAAAGGAGAGTTTTGCCTTTGAAAAGTGAAGGGGTCTATTTGGAGGAGGGGGTTGTCAATACAATTCCATGCTTTGCTATCAAAAATTATTCTAAAAATTGTTGATGCATTAAACATAAGAGCCTTTTTTCGAACTCCTGCTGTAAGGGTGACAACCTTAAAAATCTAAAAATAGTCTGATTAGAAACCCTAGTTTTGCTTTAATAATGTAAAACCTGTATTTCTCTTTATGAAATATCTGCATTTATGAAGTTCATCTGTAGTTAATTTTGAAGATAAAATTATTTTATATTTAGTAAGTGTATGCCAGGACTAAGTCTTCTTTTTCCTGAGTGCCATTCAAATGTGCCATCCAGTTCAAGCCAGTTGAGTTATAATTTTTTTAGATAAACATTTTGGATTTAAGAATAATTGTTTTAAAGGCAGTGACTAAGTACTTTTCATGTGGTTATCGAAGAGAGTTGTGGCATAAATTGACATCCAAATCCTGAAACATAGGAGGCTCTCAAATATTTGATGAACAAGTTAGGGGGGATTATAGCTTGAGCCCTATCACACTCTACCCCCACTTTTAACTAGAAAGCCCCAGGATGCCTTTTTTTTTGGTCAGATTGGGTACCTCTCTGAGTGAATAATCAAAAGAACCTAGGGAGTGTGAAATTTAATTTTGTGATCTTCTTCAAACCCCTAACGTTTAAGTCTGGTATCACCTAAAGAAATAGATAGTGGTGGTTGTCCTGCTTTTCTGAGTTACTAATTATTTCATCACCCAGGGTAGGGTCTGTAGGGATCTACTCTTGCTTATAGTCGTCTACAGAATTTTGTATTGGAGAATTATGATGATGACGATGATGAAGTAGGCAGGATGATGATAATGGTGGTGATGACCACAGCGTTGGAGAAGTAAGAGGTTGATGTAATATTTCTTATAATGTCAGTACAGGGGGCAAACAAAGAACCAATTCTACAACAAGTGACCATGGATTTCCTTAAAGGTTGACAATGATTGGTTTATCACTATCACAGCATATTCTTAGCACTTGAGCCAGTGTCTGAGAATGTAGAACAGTAATCCCTTTTCCATATAAGGAGATAGAGGCATTTGTAGTTTTGAAAACAGCAGTCCTTTCAAGAGATTCCTTTATTACATTTGCTGTAGAATGGATTCTCCTTACCCTATAACTCAGATGCTTTTTTCTGGTAAGACATCTTGTGTAATGAAAATGTTGTTTTGGATACTTCTTAGTATCCTGCCTCCTGGTACATGGATGCTACATTGTATAGATAATTAGCTGTGCAGCCTAATAGAACTGGGACCCTGGCTTAAGATCTTGGCTTAGATCTTGTCATCTCTCTGAACAATGAAGTGTCAACAGGAGATAAACCCCTTGGTGATTGAGTTTCTGGCTCAGCTCCCAAGAGCTCCCTTTATAAGTGGGACTGAGGGCTGCTGAAGTGAGCTACAAACCGTGTAGTCACTGCAATTTATAGTTTTTTAGTAGCCACTGAGCATAGCACCCGAATTGTGGTACATCTTCGTCTGTGACATTCTTGGGTATGAGAAATGTTATGGTGAACAGCTGCTGGGAAGGAAGGGACCTGAACATTAATGGTTCTTGGAGAAGACAAGCTGAGGAAGTAAGAGAGAGCAAAGGCAGGTTTATCAAGAAGCTCAGGAAGCTGAAAGTGTAAGACCCTTCACTTTTAGACACTGAGTGCTGGCCTTGCTGGGGGGTATTTCAGAGCGTCCTGGGAGGGAATGAGAGACCAGCTTGTAATCTGGAAACAGTTCTGGTAAATTGCCTGAAGAGATCTCAGAAGAAAGACACCTGGATATCTCAAGGCTCCAGTAGTTTTGGCAATTTATGTTCTCATTTTAAGTAAATACTCACTTTTTTTAAAAAAGATTTTATTTATTTATCTGACAGAGAGAGAGACACAGCAAGAGAGGAAACACAAGCAGGGGAGAGGGAGAAGCAGGCTTCCCGCCGAGCAGGGAGCCCAATGTGGGGCTCGATCCTAGGACCCTGGGATCATGACCCGAGCCAAAGGCAGACGCTTAACGAATGAGCCACCCAGGCGCCCCAAGTAAATACTCCCTTTAATTTATATTTTGTACCTTTGTTAAATAGGACTCCAGGTTTTTCTGAATACTCTGGTTTGTTAGCTCAGCACATTCATTTATTTGTTCTTTTTCTTCAGACCACCTCAGAACTGGAGGAGGTGAATAGTTACATTCATCCCTTGTTTATGTGTTTTCCTTCATTCCTTCCTTCCTTCCTTCCCTCCTTCCCTCCCTCCCTCCCTCCCTCCCTCCCTCCCTCCCTCCCTCCCTCCTTCCCTCCCTCCCTCCCTCCCTCCCTTCCTGCCTTCCTCCCTTTTCTTATATTGGCACCCTTCTGTTTCCCTCCTATCACACTCTGGTATATCCTCACATGCTGTGGCTAGTGCTTAATGGAGAAATTACTAGTTTAGGAAGCCAGCGAAAGAACAGGGATGAGAGAAACTGTTCAAATCCCCAGGAATTGCTTCCATACAAATACCATCTTCAGACATGAGGATCTTTTTGACACAGGAGAGAGAAAATCTCCCTCTGCCCCTCTGCCCCGCCCGCCCCTTGAGGAATTCATAGTTTTAAGAAATCTCCAGATGTTTCTCATCCAGACATGTCTGGAGAAATAAATGGAAGGACAGCATATATTTTAAGTTGTTTTGGCCGTTAACGTCTCTCAGACAGGCAATAAATATATTACTTTTTCCTTTGCCTAAGTCGATCTTAATGATAGAATAAATTGGGGCTGGTTATATGCAGTATACTGTGCTGCAAGTGATTTTTGAAGCTTGCAGAGTATAGGTGGGTTACCAATAATCATCAGAAGCTCCTTTAGGAAGAAAATGTAGAAAAGCCAGTTAATGTTTTTTGAAGCATGAAAGAGATACTTTTGTCTACAAATCCCAGGGATGCGTAGCTTAAATGGTGTGAAGTTTTACATACACACTGTTATGCTCTCAGATCTGTCCTAGTCAAGTCTGTTTGTCTCAGGAGATATCCTGCTGCAGATCATTACTGAGTTCAAGCTTCACTTTATGGCTTCCTGATGCTCTAGGCCTCCTGCTGACATTTAGTTTTGCATGTAGATGAGAAAGGAGCCCCTGTGAAAAGTTTTTATTAGGATGTGTTAATGATGCTTTCAGGCTCAATACAGCGGGTGAGGGAGATCTGCTCTGGTTGTGGGTGTGTGTACCACCATAAATAACTTGCTGGCTTGCCCCATTTTTCTTTGCTCCAGAAGAGAAAGACTGCCTCCCTCCCATCCCTCCCACACAATAGGGTATTCTTCTACCCTCAGTCAATGGACTTCCTTCGTGGTTGTTGGCTGTTGACTCTCTTGCCTACTTTGCTTTAGAAAAAAACCAAAAAACAAATAATAACTATGTTATAGTAGTGAGATCTTCAGGAAAACGACTCAGATTCAAAATACAAGAAAAGTAATACAGATGTTGCTCTTGCCCCTGTAATAATTCTGGGGTGTGTTTTTTTTTTTTTTCCAAGTACTTTTAAAAGAAAGAAATAGAATTTTACAAAGCTGTATGCTTTTATTTTTTAAAAATCACCATACAAATAACTTAAGAGGGTTGTGCGGCGCTACTCAGATCTAACATTTAATTACGGCTTTCTAAAGTACTGCTTATTTTTTTTTACATAATATAATATACTTTTCACAACCCGGGAGATTGTTAGACTTTGATGAAGATGCGTTTCACAACTTGTGTTGTTTTGTTCCATTTTTCTTAATGTTGTACATTAAAATTTGAAAAGTTTTTATAGTTGCAGCACCTGATTTCATGTTAGTGTGGTGAATATTTGCATTATTCGCTCAGTTGCATGACCTGGACTACTTGGTTTACAGTGTCAAGAGCTGTTCTAAAAATGATTTTATGATTTTTATTTTTAAAGATTTTATTTATTATTTGACAGAGAGAGACATAGCAAGAGAGGGATCACAAGCAGGGGGAGTGGGAGAGGGAGAAGCAGACTTCCCGCTGAGCAGGGAGCCCGATGTGGGGCTTGATCCCAGGACCCTGGGATCATGACCTGAGCCAAAGGCAGACGCTTAATGACTGAGCCACCCAGGCACCCCAAAAATGATTTTATAATTTTTTAAAAGCTTAGGAATTTTAATAGTTTTCATCTACAATATGCTATAAAAATAATGAGGACAAACAAAACGGAGACTGTTGACTCAAGTTGAATATATTAAATTAATAAATTGTGGCCCTTAGTTGAATAAGTTATGTATTTTCTGTTGGAAAAGTTGTTAAATTCATTCAGTTAGCAGACAAGGGCATGAATAGTTGCCAGTAGTCTCTCCTATTGCATTATATCCCCTTGCTTTTGAAATTATTTTAGCCACATTTTAAATTTTAAAAAAGAAATAGAAACATGGCTAGAAAAATGATTAAGTGTCACTTGTTTATTGCAAAGAACGAGGCTGTTCATTGCAGTTGTTTGTAAAATTTAAAGACAGGAACAAACCAAAGGACCATCAGTTGGGAACTGGTTGAATAGATTATAGTACAACCTTCTGAGGAAGCACTCTGCAGATTAAAAAGGAATGAGAGCTGTCTATAAACTGCTGTGGAGAGATCTCTCCAATAACCTATTAAGTGAAAACAACACAGCCAAGGAAAGTGTACTTAAATCAACATTGCTACGGTTTATCTAAGGGAGCAAGGGTTTTATGGATTTGACTCTGGAAATGAGTCCATAGTTTTTTCTTTTTTTTTTGAGAGAGAGAGAGAGTACAAGCTGGGGGAGGAGCAGAGGGAGAGAAAGAGAGAGAGAATCTTAAGCAGGCTTCATCCCAGCATGGAGCCCGACACGAGGCTCGATCTCAGGACCCTGAGATCATGACCAGAGCCGAAATCAAGAGTGGGACGCTTAACTGACTGAGCCACACAGGTGCCCCGAAATGTGTCCATATTTTATGTAAGTATAAAACAAAACCAACAAAATGAAGACAACTGTTAAAGATGAAATAAATAAGCTTCATTGTATAAAGCAGTTGCTGGTGTAACCAGTAACACAGAGAAGAATCCTTTCAAATGGTACTAAGGCACAGAAATTTGAGTGTATGTCCTCATTGGGATAGACTCTGAGATCTAAAGAAAAGAGGCAAAATTTTAAACTGTCTCCCAGTTGTATTTGATAATGGTATTATTCTTGGGAAATGTTGTCAGTCTGTGTTGTGGGGTAAAGCAAGTGAGTAACCATGCTGTTGACTGGGAGAAAGAGGAACCAGACAGAGGTGTAAGATAGTGTTACTGACATCCTGACATCCTGAAGTTGAATGAGAGGTATCAAAATGAATTTTCAAAAAATTACAGATTTATTTGTATCCTTTGAAGATGCCTGAAAGCAGTGACCATCTAGTAACCCCATATTGAGGTTCACCAGAAGGAACGAGGGCTCTCCGAAAGAACGGCTGATTCCGTGTCAATGGCAAGATGTGTAGGAGGTGACCTGGATTACCATGTTGCCCTCCCACACAACAACGTAACTATCAACAATTACTAGTTTTATCAAAAGGCCTCTCCAGGCTGGGTCAACGTGGGTGTTAACAAGTTTAATAACTGCAGTGGAAAAGAAAAACGAACCCATTTTGGTCACTGTTTTGAAAAATGTTAAGTAAGGGGAAATAATATATATTCATATTGTTTTCTCCGTCATGACTATTTCATGGTAACCCTGTAATGAGTAGATGATGCAAGTGGGTTCTTTTTTTTATAGAAGTATTTCAGCTAATAAATGAAAGAATTGTAGAAATTGATCATTACCATTTTGCATATCTTATTAAAATACTGGGTCTAGGCAATGATCACCTACAACTAAAAGAAAGAAAATCTAATCTCTCCTCCTGATAGGGATACACAACATCATCTGTGAAGTAGTTTGCACCTTCCCTGCCCACCAAAAAAATAATAATAAACCTGGATCTGATCTAACAGAAATTGGATTGCTGACTGAATATTTGGTAATTTTCATGAATTATAGTTCACTTTTAGGTGTGATAGATACTAGTATCTTAAAAAATGTTTAATATTTTACAATGAAAAAATTAAGGTCCTACTAACTTGCCTGATTATAAACAAAGTCAGTGACTAATTTTTAAAAATTTTCAGTGTTGCATTGTGTATTAATTTGCCTGGGCTGTCATAATTACAAAGTACTACAGACTGGGTGGCTTAAGCAACAAAAACTTACTTTCTCACGGTTCTGGAGTCTGTATGTCCAAGATCAAGGTGTTGGCAGGTTTGGTTTCTGTTGAGCCGTCTCTCCTTGGCTTGCAGATGGCCGCCGCCTTGCTGTGTTCTCACGTGGTCTTGTCTCTCTGTACTTGCATATCCCTCCCCAGATTTTCTCTACTTACAGGATCACCAGTCATACTGGATTAGAGCCCACCCATATGACCTCATTTCACCTTAATTACCTCTTTAAAGGTCTTATCTCCCCAAACAGTCATATTCTGAGGTACTGAGGGTTAGAGTTACAACATATGATTTTGGGGGTGACAAAATGCAGCTTATAACACATGAAATGGTGATCTGAAGGAGAGAGATTAATTTTTTAAACTTTAAAAAATAATTCTGGTAGTTTCAGTGAGTTATTTGTTGATATTAAACAAGTAGAAGCACCCAGAAAACATCTGGCCACTTTGTCATGGCAAAGTGGCCAGACCTCTGGCCATATGACACTATGACAGAGTGTCATAACCTCTCTGAGAGAGAGACAGAGAGAGGTTAGAGCATTATTTAATAACTTTAAAACACTTCTCTATGGTCTTTGGAATTTCTCTACCTTTCCAAATAAATATGAGTGAGACATTATAGAGAAGCAAACCATTAAATACGATGTTAGCTTTTCTTTAAATAAATTTAAGAAAGGAGGTTTTTTGGAGTTCACTTGTGTATGCCTTTTAATGACAATGAACACTGAGTTTAAATTTAATTTTTTTTGCTATTGCTATTGCCTAAATGTAAATTAAAATTCAAGTAAGGATTTTTCTTCCTTTATCTGTTTAATTACAAAGCTGATATACATATTGATACTGTGACTTTCCTTAGTTATAACTAACTCCTTTACACAAATTATTTTCCATGTTTAATAAACAAAAATGGAAATTGTGATTTTTCTAATCATGATCTCTTCACTTTTCCTTTTGGAAAACTGGCATGGTGTTGGGAAATAGAAATAATTTTCCTTGTAAAATAGATTATGATGGAAAAACAAACTTGCTTTAAACTTTATAAATTGATTATTCCGTGATACCAAGCAATAATCATTAATTGTGTTAGGGCTGCAATGACATGGTGAGTCTCTAAGAAAGTGTTCATGTTTTTTGAGATGCATACCAAATGGGATCAGGGATTTGCATTAAAGTGCCTAAGCAGTGACAAAAAAGGGAACAGATGAAGCATATGTGGTAAAATTCTGATAGTTGTCCAATCTGGATGGTCAGCATGAGTTCATTAGACTCTTCCTTTCGTGTATTTTATAATTATTCTTGGTAAAAATTAATACCATGATAGAGTTGTCATTGTTACACACTGATTTCCTAGAAAAGTACATAAGAGTATTTACCACATTGCAGTGGTTGAGCCATGTAGTCTGTCTTCCTGTAGACACAGAGACCTTCCTAACAGGATTCACATAATGTGTGCTGGGAAACTTACTCATAAAGAGTCTTGTGTCAAGGGCGAGACAATTCTGTAGCTGGTAGGAAGCATTTTGGAGTATGATCCATTTGCAGTAAAAGGTTAAATCATCTTAATTTTTTGAAAAATGTTTGGCACTGAATTTCTTAATTTTTAAAAATCAGGCACTCCTGAGAGGTATTGGGATGATTCTGACATAGAGTGTACCATCTTACATGCGAATTTCTTTTACTTTATAGACTGCATTTCTTAGGATAAGCAGACATCTTTAATTGCAAGCCTGATATTACTGTCTGTAGAGATAACATCATCCTATTAATTATGCAGGGGTTATTTTTTTAGTGCACTTGGCATCTTCCCAAGGTCATTGTTACTCCTCATCATTATATCTAGTTTTACCACATCTTAAAGTTTT
The DNA here is from genome assembly GCF_003265705.2 of Callorhinus ursinus. NCBI lineage: Eukaryota > Metazoa > Chordata > Mammalia > Carnivora > Otariidae > Callorhinus > Callorhinus ursinus. Next base: position 43,263,509 of record NW_027397073.1, read on the forward strand.
GAAAGATCTTTGCCCAGTGTCATGTTAGCTATACTTTAGTTTCCACTATCATGAAATAACCAGTAGCCTGACTACTCTGACATATTAGGAAATCTATATGATAAAAGCTTATGTGAGCAATAGAAATATTTTTTTAAGATTTTATTTATTTGACAGGGAGATAGAGCAAGAACACAAGCAGGCAGAGTGGCAGGCAGAAGAGGAGGGAGAAGCAGGCTCCCCGCTGAACAGGGACCCCGATGTGGGGCTCGATCCCAGGACCCTGGGATCATGACCTGAGCCGAAAGCAGCTGCTTAACCAGCTGAGCCACCCAGGCGCCCCGAGCAATAGAAATATTAATAATAATTTAATATAATATAATGCTTAGAAGGACTCAGTCTCTGCATCAGCATCTTTTAAAAGCAACCTCAGGAAAAACATTCATAGAAAAATGTTCATAGTTATTGATCTTTTAAATATGCATAAGATTTAGAATTGGGAAAGGAGGGGTACCTGTGTGGCTCAGCCGGTTAAGCATCCAACTCTTGATTTTGGCTCAGGTCATGATCTCAGGGTCCTGGGATCAAGCCCCAAGTCCAGCTCCATGCTCATCGGGGAGTCCGCTTGAGATTCTCTCCCTCCCCCTCTGCCCTCTCTCTCTCTTTCTGTCTTTAAAAAAAAAAAAAGAATGGGGGGAAAGGAAATTGAGAGAATTAAGTGTTTTCAGTTCTTAGCATGGCTTAATTAGGAATACACCTGGTTAGGGAGATATATGTTTAAATAAAAACAAACACAAAAAACAACTCTGATTTTTCTTTTGCATAGACCCTATCAAGACTGAATTAACTTAATGGTCAGAGATGAAAAGAAGTAAAGTTTTTTTTAAGGTATCCTCTTGAGCTAAAACTTATGGCTATCTTAGGAATTTTCTAGGCTGTACTTCTCCTTTGCAAGAAGAGAGCTTTCAGGCATCCCCAGAGGCCTCTCCTTGTCAAGTGGACCATCTGGGAGTGGGAATGGGAGAGCTATTTCAGTGCCAGATGAGTCCCTACAGAGCAACAAAAGTGAAAAAGACATTACATCTCCTCAATGCAGTTGGCTTGTTCCTCCGTTAAACATTTTTAAACAGAAAAAAACCTTTCCTGAAATATGGTTAAGTATTAGGGAAGCACCTACTTGAAACCTAAAGCTGCCACCTATTAACTCTGTGGTCTGAATTACTTAACCTCTGTGAGTCTCGATTTCCTTATCAGTAAGGGGGATGAAGTTACATTATGGGAATTGTTTTAAGAGACAAATGAATAGAAAGTGACTGTTTTAGTGCCTGAGACGCTGAGCCAGAGTATTTAATAAACGGCAGCAGCTCATTTAGGTGGCTGTAGAAGAGGTTGGAGGGGGCAAAACTAAGAAGGTCCACTTTTACTAAGGCTTATAACTATACTGTATTCTATCAGCAATAATGAAATCTCTGTATTTGCATTTCACCCTTTATCATTTATCTAATATATAGGCATTATTTATGTTGATATATTAGCTGGACCATTATTAATATTGCTTATCTCAGTTAGCTATTGTAAAAGCAACGCTGCCTAACAAACCAGTCCCAAACGCAGTGGCCAGAACAGCAATCCTGACTCCAGCTCATGCATTGGTGGGTTGGGTAGGGCTCAACTGATCCAGGCTGGGCTGGGATACAAGCTGCAGATTGAGTTTAGATGTGCCCCCCCACTCCAATTCCCTTCACCCTCCTTAACTAGTGGGTAGCCAATCCACGTTCTTTTGCATGGTGTTGGCATCCTCCAAGAATACAAGCCTCCTACTACAAGTACATTTCAAACATTTGCTTGTGCCATGCCCATGAACGTCCCAGTGGTCAAAACAAGACAGTTTCCAAGCCCAACATCAATGGAATGGGAAAGTATATTCTGCCTGTAGTGGGAAGAGGAAGCTAGTGAATATTTGCTGTTTGATAATTCAAATTATTAAAATGATTTCCATCATCATCATAATTATTAATTGCATCCAGGTTAACTTAATATTGGGTTTCTAAAAGCAGTGATCAGATCTGTAGGATGTGGCTGGGAAGGTTTTTTGTTGTTGTTGTTGTTATTGCTAATTGTTCACTTTTTTGACATTTCATGTGCATGTGGCCTTGTCACAGGTATCATTCAGTGATGAGTTCATCTAATAACTTAGCTTCCTTATGGTCCGAATACCGGACCCGATAAACAAATGCATATAAAATATTTGTAGCACATTGGTGCTTCTCTGGTCCCATTAATAGTCTAGTCAAGCAGAAGATGTTTTCTACCTATTTTATCAATCTGCTTTATTCCATCTAACTTTCGCTTCTGTACTACCACGGTGTGTATTTGTACTGTTCATTTCATCTCCGTGTGAAGAGTTTCCTTTCTCAAGAAGGCAGACTTTTCAGGAGCGTGTTTAGCATTGTAACAGGTGAATTGGCAAGAGCTGTACGGACCGAAATAGACTGTTGTTTTGGTGCAAGTAAGACATGCCCACAGCGCATTTTGGGGGCTTCATCACAGAGGAGGCTTTTGAAATGCATCCACCTGACTGGTTGGATTCGCCACTCACCACTTTTAAGTGCTTATTTTTTTCACACTTTTCCTTTTAGCTCCGCATGACCCCAAACAAATCAGTCAGCAGCCCTCTGGTTGAAAACTTTTCCGATAGTTGATGTGAACCAGTAGAATCTTTTAAAGCATGGCCGTGTGTTCCTCTGACCATGCAATAACTAGAAGTAGCACAGGGGGTCAGGCAATGAAAGAGAGCCCAAACAGGCATTTGTGTCTGCCCGGGTGCAGCGACTAGCCTGACAAGGGTTGTCCCCCTGCTTGCCTGCAGATGGTATTGTCTGTTGTTTTTTTCTTTTTCTTTTTCTTTTTTCATACAGAAGTGGGAGGCAAGGGCTGTTTCAGCTGCCATTGATGAAAATCAAGCTCCCAACGTCTGATGGCAGGCTGCTATTTCACGCTCTGCTGTTCTTGGTTCAGCAGAAAATTTAGTTTGTTGTTTTTGCTGGCGGTGTTTGCCTATTCTAACGTGGAGAGACTACTGCATTTAGTGAGGGGTGCGGCATTCTTTGCTTACATTCAAATTCATGTCATGGTTATGGTGCTCTACATTTATTAAGCAGAAACACCTTCATGTGCACGGAGAAAGAGCATCGTGTATAACATCGTAGTCTTGAAGAAATGCCAAAAAACTTTCATGTTGGTCTCTAGGTACCCACTTGGAATGCTTCGGGGGCATTTGACCCACATTACATAAAAAAAAAAAAAAAGTTATTCTTTATAACAGCCAGAATCATTATTTGTCACTGTGTGAGGTACATTTGTGCCGGGTTGGGTCTGTGTATACATTTCACATAATGAAATCTCTGCCCATAATTTCAAGTGAAAAGCAGGTAAGTGAAGCACAGATGTAATGGGAAATTTTGCTTCCACTCCCCTCCCCCTTCAGTTTTTAACATTAAACACTAAATAAAGGTTAAAATAGATCACAATTCAAACTTACCGAGGCCTTGGGGCGCTTGGGTGACTCAGTCGTTAAGCGTCTGCCTTTGGCTCGGGTCATGATCCCAGGGTCCTGGGATGGAGCCCCGCATCAGGCTCCTTGCTCAGCGGGAAGCCTGCTTCTCCCTCTCCCATTCCCCCTGCTTGTGTTCCCTCTCTCGCTGTGTCTCTCTCAAATAAATAAATTAAAAAAAAAAAAAAAAAAACTTACCAAGGCCTTATTCTTCATATGGAAATGATCTGTTTATGTCAATCTAAAATCTTTTAAAATAAGAACTTGAATAATCCGGGGGCGCCTGGGTGGCTCAGTTGGTTTAGCGACTGCCTTTGTTCGGCTCAGGTCATGATCCTGGAGTGCCAGGATCGAGTCCCGCATCGGGCTACCTGCTCGGCAGGGAGTCTGCTTCTCCCTCTGACCCTCCCCCCTCTCATGCTCTCTCTCTCTCTCTCATTCTCTCTCTCTAATAAATAAATAAAATCTTTAAAAAAAAAAGAACTTGAATAATCCGGTGAAAACTTAATTTTTTTTTCTTTCCTGATACCCACTGAATTCAAGTCTTACATGGCTTCAGAAAGCAAGTTGGTTCCCCCCACCCCCTGCTTTATTTTAAAAAGGTAATCGTAAGGACTTCAATCTTTTGACCAAACGCTTGGCGGGCTAATCTTAACCTCTGGTCTTAAAACATCTTGAGATGTAAAATGAGTATTTTGATGTTTCCTTGCTCAGCTATGAATCTAGAGGGCCAAGGCTTTCTATGATAGGTACCTACTTTTTATCAGTATCTCATTTCTTTTTAGCGCCTAGCAAGCTTCTAGGTATTTAAATCTCTTAGTGCTTTTTTGTAACTTAGTTGCTTTTCCTACAGCTAGGAGCCCACTTCCTAGGGAAGTGATGGTAATTTGTTTGTGAACTGCCTGGAGCATGGCCAATCACAAGGCCACAGAAGATCTGAAGTATAAAGGAATCCCTATAGGAATCACATCAAATGCAATCATCTGGTCTCTAACACACCCCAGTAATGCATGATTCTTGAAATTCATATGCATCCTTTTGCAAGCCTCCCCTTGATTTCACAAAGATAATATTGTGTACCTGCCTTAAGGCTGCTTTGAAAGAAGCAATTTACTTGTACTTAATCGGTCATGGCTCCCGTCACTTTCATCCATTACTACAGTTCAACAGAAGTGAAATTTTAAATGCAAAATTATGATTTTTGCTCTGAGTGAAGGTCTTTGGAAAGGCCACACTGTCCAAACAGTGTTTTTTTGAAAGACTGTTAAAGTTTGAATGTGTAGCACATCTAAAAACCTATCAAAGCGTCTGTTCTTTTCCTTTAGTTTTTTTATTGATTAGGTTAAAAATTAATGGTAAAATGGCATCAATTTTATTCTGACCTATGACAATATTTTGTAGGAGATTTCTTACCTAGGATGAATTCTGTAAATTTGCAGAGCATTTTTCTTAGTACTGAGTCTTATATTACAACTTAATTCGATGCTGTAATGTAAGATTTTCCTCTAAATAATGATTTATATTTATATCCCTTCCCACCTGAATCAGTTTTATGTCAAAAAACAGTCTTAACCTTTTTGGTTTGTGACAACATCTTTGCATATACTCTTAACGTTTCACTGTGTCCTAGCTATCAACATTTTTGAAGAAATAATTCTGTATTTTAATCTGCTATTAAGCAGATTCTCCCAGTGTGTTTTTATCTTCCAGGTTTTTTTCTGACCATTTCATTACCCACCAAGGACGTTACGTGCAAATTTATTAAAGTTGCCCGAATTTCCTAACAGTATAGGAGATGGTCACAAATTACTAGACAGCAGTAAGTTATTCTATGTTGTCTCTCGGTAATGCATCATATTTAAATTATTTAGACTTAGAGCATTTATAATGCTCTCAAATTGTCACTTAAGGGCAATAGCTATTTTACAAAAATGAGCACTTGACTCAACTCCTTCTGGAACAATGTGTCCGTTTCATCACATACTTGATTACCTGAAATTGGGTATTCTGAATAGCTATGACGGAATGTTTTCTTAATTAGTAGAAATCATACTTGTGAACACTTAGCGTTTTCTGTATTGTTGTGGATCCTGTGAGACACTGAATGTCTACAAATTCTGAAAAATACTCTGAATTTGGCTTCTCATTCTTGAAATTCAAATTCTAAATTCCCTCAACTGTCTCTTCCTGTTACCTTCGTTCATTCAGCAAGCACATAGGAAGGGCCTGCTGCATACCCGGCCTGAGCTGAGCACCAGAGCCCCTAAAGGGATAAAGCACAACTTTGCCCTTCAGCTTGGGAAAATATATACCCACGCATGTGCAACACAAGTGTGAGTGCTATGAAAAAAAATATTTAAGGGTTACAACTGGAGCACACAAATGGGGGAGGAGCATATCAACTGGGGCTTCATAAAGGAAGTGACCCTGGAAAGATGTGCATCCACCTGCCAGGTGCTGCAGTAAGGGTGGTCCACTCAGATGGACCAGCACGAAGAAAGCAAATGAAGCCTGACACAGTCCAGTGTGTGCAGGTGGATTTGATTGGAGTGGAGTTCATTAACAAGGCATAATGAGAGAATTGACCTTAGACATGGCCACATTGTCAAGGACATGTGCAACTGTCCAAAGAGTACATCTTCATTCTCTAATCATTGGAGAGCTAGCTATTAATAGATTTAAACTTGATCAGCTTTGAGTTTTAGAAAGACTCATTAGTCGTCGAGAAGATAGATTTGATGAGTGGAGAAAAGGCAAAGTATATCCGTTAGGAAGCTCCCCCTGGAGATCTGATGAGCAGTGTAAAAGGTTTGTGTGCCAGGGAGAAGCAGAGAGGATATGTCTAGATGTTAATGAGGAAAGGCCACAGGACGTGGAGACTAGCTGGTTGAGGCAGGATTCTAAAATTATCATATTTGCTAATCTGTGACTAGCAGATGGTATCATGCTTCAAGGTAAGGGATGGAGGAGAACCCAGATTAGGAGGAATGTGGTCATTAATTTTTCTTTTGTACACCAGATTGAATTTGGGATTTGAGGTATGGCCACACACAAGGGTCATAGAGACACTTAAATCTGTGTCTCTGAATCTCAAGAAAGAGTTTTGGGTTAGAGATACAGATTTAAGTCATAATGAAATAAAAATAACTCATTTATTGAAAACATCCTTTGTGCTAGGCCTTGTTCTAAGTGATTATGTATATAAATATAAAAATTGTGAAATTTACTTATTTGTTTATATAAGGTATTTTTAAATCGCTAATGTAACTCTAAGAACAAAATGTTATTATCTTCATTTTATTAAAGAGTAAGTAAGGCTTAGAGCAGTAAACTTGTGCAAGCTTCCAAGTCTAATAATTTGATGATTTGGTTTGATTTGTATTAGATCACAAACATGATTAAAATAATGTTCACTGGTATTTTCCAATATCATTTTTAGTAAGAAGGGGAAGCAAGGTATGGGCATGGTGGTAGACTATGCGTGCACTTAGACCTGGCTTTGAAAGCCTGTGAGTATCACACAGAGAATGGGGTGTTGGTAGATTTCACTTTATCTTAGCAGCAGTAGGAAACATTGAAAGTTTTCAGCAAGATGATGAGAAAAAAAGGAAGTGAATTCAAATGAGCATAGAAATTGGACCAGTGGGAGGGAATATAATATTAATGTTCTTTTGGTTGCAAATAGCAGAAACAAACTTAAGCCAACAGGATTGTTTATTGGAGGAACACCAGGAAAATCTCGGCGAAACAAAGAGATTAACAGCCAAGAAGTAGAGCAGTTTGTGGAATTTCCCCTTCAGGGTACAGCCAAAAATTAACACACTATCAGCAGGTCCCTGTGTTTCTGTATCTCTGTTCAAAATACCAAGAGGCTGAGAAACAGATGAGCAGTCCAGCCGGTGTGGGGCCTTCACTGTCGATCCTGTCAGTTGTGATCATTCACTTGTAAACATGGCATCTCTGGGTCCTTCAGGTCTCTGTCCAACTTTTGACCCTAGGGAAATCATTTCTTCTATCTTTACTTTGGTAGCTTGACACAAAAATGATCTTTTTCAAAGATGATGATCATAAGAATAGTGCTGGTGGCGGGGCGCCTGGGTGGCTCAGTCGGTTGAGCATCTGCCTTCGGCTCAGGTCATGATCCCGGGGTGCTGGGATCCAGCTCCACATCGGGCTCTCTGCTCAGTGGGGAACCTGCTTCTCCCTCTGCCTGCCTCTCTCTCACACTTGCTCTCGTCAAATAAGTAAAATCTCTAAAAATAAAATAGTGCTGGTGGGATATTTATTTCATGAGGAAAAGCCACGAAGTTTGAAGTGAAATGAGATGTAATGAAAACTCAGTGCCATCAACCACTAAGGAACTTATTTTAAGGGCCCTTAAAAATCACGTCTCCCTCAGCTTCTCCAGATCAAACCTGTTTTCCAGATAGGCACATTTCTTCTCTACAGTGGGAAGGAGCTCTGACCTTCCTTCCATTCCGGTGTCAGGTCTAGTTTCCGATTAGAAGTTACTAGTTCTAATTACTCTGTTTTTTCCTTATCCTTCTTTATTGGAAAATGGTGAAATCCTTTCATTTCATAGACTTCAAACAGAAGGCAAGAGCATACTTTTAAAACCTTAATTTCCTATAATAACTTGTTTTACAATGCAAATGTTGCCTTCATTTTTCTTAAAAGTTTGTGTGTGTGCCTGTGTGTGTATTTTTGTTTTGTTCACTTCTGTATCCCTAGGGTTCCTAGCAGTGCTTACACATGGGTGCTCAATAACTAATTGATGAATGAATGAATGATTTTATAAGACAAGTGAAATGACTTGTCTTTTTCAACATGAAAAATAGAGCATAATTTATAGATTTGTAAATGCTTTGAGAATGTCATGTCAGACCATCAGTGTGATACACCAACTATAATATCATCTGTAAAGAGTGGGTTTAAATATCAAAAAGATCATCCTAGATGTCATCTGAGGCAGGGTAATTGTGGAATTACCAAAGAGCCTCTAACCTAGAATACTCTTAGAGTAAAAAAATAAAGCATTATTCCAGTAATTCCAATGTTATGTTATTGGGTATTATAAAAGCAGAAAATCTTGTTTATGACTAAACACAAAAAAATCAATTGTTAAAAACATGATTCCCAATTTTCAGATTCCCATATACATAGAGTCAAAAAAATTTAACAATAAAATGTGTTAGTAAAATATAAAAGCACATACGTCGTTACTAAAAAGTGCCTATTAACAGTTTGGTATTTCAAATATACCAGCTTTAGCTTTCCTATTTCCTATTTTTCTGGTGATGATTTCCTTCCTAGTGCAAAGCTATTTCTCAGTTGTAACTACACAAGGAGTACAAAAGTTACCAACAACTATTTAAAGGGTAAGTCATTTCTTCTTGTTAATTCATTTCTTTCATCAATAAATTGTATTTAAAAATTTTCAGCTATAAGATGAATAAGGTCTGAGGATTTAATGTATAACATGGTGACCATTGTTGATAATGTATTGTATAACTGAAATTTTCTAGGACAGTAGAGCTCTCTCTATTGGTTCGGGAACAGGTGTAAAAGTAACATGGAGGTAGGTGCATGCTTCTGCAATGCTTCCAAATTCTGCTAAGAATGATTCACCTGGAAGAAGGAAGGGAGAGAATTAGATTGATCTCTAGGCTAATTCTATTCCTAATCTCTCTGGAGCCTGCTCACAGTGGTGCTTGCACTGCTGTGGCATTCTTTCCTGTTGTCATGGACACTTATCCGTTGAAAATACACTGCTGACTATCCATTTTTTCACATTGCCTGGTGAGTCTTGGGTTGGATTCAGGCTTTGATTAAAGTGGAAAGCACCCAGTGGAAATTCATTCTTCTTAGTTCATATAAAACTTGATCCGTGATTTCATTGAGAAATTAAATGAATTCTGATTTTTTTTTCCCATAGAAAAGTCAAATATTTGTGAAGCCCAGGTGCCTACGGATACCTGATTTAAAGTAGAATGGGCAGATTTTCACTTCAGGAAACCACTTTTATAAACTTGCGAATTAAAAAGAGATTGTTTCAAGAATGCACCAAATGCTAAAGATTTCATTATTCTCTAAATGTATAATCTAGCATGATTCCTAAGGGAAAGACAGTGTTATTCATAAAGATATCAATTCGTGGCTCGTGTTCTTACTCTCAACGTGTGCTCACTGTGGACTTCTCTCCCATAACTAGAAGCAGGGAAGCATTTTGAAAACGTATACTCCGCTTTGGAGTCACACGGCTGTGTTTAAATACTGGTTCTACCACTGCGTGACCTTGGACCTGGTACTTCATCTCCCTCTTTTTTTTTTTCATCTCTAAAGTAACATCTACCTTTTATAGTTGTCCTTAGGACTAAATGAGGTAGTATATGGAGAGGCATATTTGGCGTAACTGCTGAGTCAATGGACCAAAGATCTATCATTATGAGAATAATGAACTAAAATCCTTGGTATTTGTTTCTCCTTCATTATACTGTGAGTCTCTGGTGGGGCCAGGACTGGAGTCATCCATCGTGGTGTCCTGTGTTTAATATTGTTGCACTTAGTAAGGGCAGTATTTACCGTAGTGAGGGCTTGCAGAGTTGTACATCAAAGCTCAGCTGGACTCCGTTGGTTCAGCTTCTACTTCTACTGTTTTCTTTGCTTTCTGCATCTGATGTTTTTCAAGCAGTTGCCAGCTTTACTACCTATGGATAATTTTGTCCCTGACACTTTTGTTAACAGGAGGTAAAACTAAGAGTTTTTGTGTTGAATGCAGATTGTAGGAACACAATTTTTATCCAAGCACCGACCTGAGAAAACTGACATGATCTGTGCATTCAGAGAATTTTCACGACTTGGAAGTGAGTTAATTATTTTGCTGATGTGGTGGGCCCTGCCCAGTGGTACTCAGTTTTTGGAGTACTGCCATACCTGAAATTGTAATTTGCCTTCTGCTTCTAGAAAGGCAGCCATGTAACTGTTAAGGTGCTCTAAGGCAATAAGGTAGTGGTCTTACTGTTACCCTGGTCAGAGTGTAATACATAGGACGATATCATTCTCTTTGTTAAAGCAAAGCAAGGGGAAAGGACTGCAGTGGCCCACATTCTTGCTTGGACTCTTCACTCCAAGGCTCGCTGCACAAACGCTCAGTCAACTTTGAATACGCATCTCGGGCTCCAACTAAGAAAATAGTTACTTATTCTTCAGGAACACCATATTAAGATATTATCAGAATAAACACTACTCACGACTTTTGTTTGTGTTTAATCAGTCAAAAGAGATTAACTTCTGTTTTTGGCATCGTCAGTGGTTGCCAAATTTTTTTATTTTTTTATTGTTATGTTAATCACCATACATTACATCATTAGTTCTTGATGTAGTGTTCCATGATTCATTGTTTCTGCATAACACCCAGTGCTCCACGCAGAACGTGCCCTCTTTAATACCCATCACCAGGCTAACCCATCCCCCCACTCCCCTCCCCTCTAGAACCCTCAGTTTGTTTTTCAGAGTCCATCGTCTCTCATGGTTCGTCTCCCCCTCCGACTTACTCCCCTTCATTCTTCCCCTCCTGCTATCTTCTTCTTCTTTTTTTTCTCAACATATATTGCATTATTTGTTTCAGAAGTACAGATCTGTGATTCAACAGTCTTGCACAATTCACAGCACTCACCGTAACACATACCCTCCCAATTGTCTATCACCCAGCCACCCCATCCCTCCCACCCCACCCCCACTCCAGCAACCCTCAGTTTGTCTCCTGAGATTAAGAATTCCTCATATCAGTGAGGTCATATGATACATGTCTTTCTCTGATTGACTTATTTCACTCAGCATAACACCCTCCAGTTCCATCCACGTCGTTGCAAATGGTAAGATCTCATTCCTTTTGATGGCTGCATAATATTCCATTGTGTGTGTGTGTGTGTGTGTGTGTGTATATATATATATATATATATATATATATATATATATGTGGTTGCCAATCTTAAAACATGCGTTATCGTCAGGAAATAGTTCAGAAGACTCCATGTTGGTTGTCTGATAGTCTCTTTTTCTTGAACTGTAAATGTTGACAGATCTTAAGTTTGCTTTCTTTGTGTTTACAGAATCGCTCTAAAATACCAAGATCTGTTTCATAGTCACACAGGACTCTAAATGTTGTGGAATTGCTTATCCCCACAACTAATAAAATTGAAAGAAAATGATCCTTACAAATTAGTGGTGAGAAGAACTTGACAAAAACAAAAACAAAAACATGTGATACAGACTGTGACGTCCAGACTTGGCAGTGCTAGAGCAGAAAATAGGTAATTATAACAAGCCATAAACTAAATGTGGGCTAGAAACCCATCATTATTTGTAGTCCGTTTGGTCCCTAATAATGGTAGTTTGTTTTCTTTGACAGTTGTGGAACCTGAGCAGGTTGCTTAATCTCCCTGAGCCATAATTAATTCATTTATAAAATGGAAATATGAGTTACTTCCTACTTGGGTTGAAGTGAGGGATCAGATACGATCAGGTCTGTGAAATCACCGAAATGTCAACACCACTCTCCTAAATCCAAGCACAGATTGGAAGGAGCACTGGACAAATGCAGGGAGCAAAGAGTGTCACACAAAAAGTGTGCCCAGAACACAGACACCTGACATCCCAAGCATCATGATGTCTCCATACCCCCTTCTCCCCACCCCCTGCACCGAACCTCAGAGCCTCAGAATCCTCAGATGTCAGAAATGTGGATTCACAGGAGACCCAGTAGTATAGGTTGTGGGTTTATGAGGGACAACTTTCAATGGCTGTGCAAAGGAGGGAAATGAAGGGACTTTTCATGACCTGAGACCCAAGGCATACATCTGGAAGAGTGTTAAGCAAGGGACCAAGAGCCTTAAGGATGACTGATAGAGGCCACTGTCCCGTGTACAATACCAGAGACAGGGCACGTAACACTCAACTTACCATGAAAATTTCCAAAGATTTTTAAGCTTACAAAAAATTGCCCAGTCTGCAGAGGAGTTACAAGAGCTGACAAGTATTCTACTTGCAGTAGGTATTCCGACGTTGTTAACTGGGCAATGATTTTGCACACCCGCATTTGAGCTTAAGGAACTGGTTTTGTAAGTTTTACGTTTGAAAAAGTAGTAGCAAGTTTGAATCTGGTACAGAGGGAAAGAAAACAAATGACCTAAGGTCCATGAATGAAGAAGCTAATGCATTTAATAAGGAGGAAAAAAAAAAGATTGAGGGCTGATATCAGTATATTTTAAAAATCTTTTTGAAGAGATACCTATGAGGTGGCTTTCAAGTGTCTTTTGTCAGTAAGACGAGTAAACAAAATAATCTCAGCAGGAAAAGTTTAGATTAGACGTGACTTCCTCCCTGAAAGATTTCACCTCATTCCAATGACTTCAACTAGGTAAATGATTTGTGTGTGTCTCCATCACTGGACTAGGCGCTCCTCCAGGGATGGTCATGGGTGAATCGTCCACACCTCACCCGCATCAGACACTCAGAAGATGCACAATTCATATATGTGTTTTAATGCCAAATTACATCAACAGTTCTGAAAAAACGATCTTTTGTAAACTGTTTCCTCCCTCAACCTGAACACATTTCCATTCGTCTTCCCACTCGTCAGTCAGATTCAAAACACTGGAGTCCTTTTTGACTTCTTCTTTTCCTTTCATAGCCAGTCCTTAGCCTTACATCAGACTGGTTGTCAGTTCTTCCGGATTCTATCTTCACACCCTCTCCGGGTATATTATTTCTCCTTTTGAGATTCCTATGGCCAGCGCTCTGGCTCAGATCCTCATTCCAGGCTCCAGCGCTGACCTCTTCAGTGCTCTGTCGGTCTTGGGGTTTTCATTCATAATTCCAGCCTTGATGTTGACGGTAGGTCCCTTGCCCCAAAACACTGTGTGTGCTTCCCCTGACCTAAAGCCTTCAGCATCCATCTCATGAATTTTTGCAAGTCCTCTCTGTATATCCCTACTAAATTTATAAATGTATCTCCCACTTTCTCCTTCCATGAACTAGATTTTAAGCAATGGCTGGTTTTTGCCTTTCCCAGGAGGTGTCATCCGCCCCCTTTTTCCTGCTCATTCCATTCTTCTCCTCACTGGAATCCCCTTTCTTCCTCTCCCTGCCTCTCAGAACCCTCTGGGGTTCAGCGCGGCCCCAGAGCATTTCTGTAGACTTTCTCACAGGTCCCCACAAGATTCTTGTGCTGTCCTCGACTATTTAGTGTACGGTGTGACCTGGAAAGTGAGTAGTTGAAAGGGGGATGTTTCAGAACAACACAACATGTGACGAGCCACTGTAAAAAGTAGTTCTGCCCTCATGGAGGAAGTCTGTCTGAAACCCATCAAGTTTCATGGTGTGTTTAATGTCTACAAAACTCTGGGAGGAGAGTTTTCAAACCCTGTAAGAATCTCCTCTCTATCCATTAGCAAAATTATTTTGAGGCATGTTTGGCACTTAGAACATCTTTGATCTTACATGGAGTGCATTTCTTTAATTATGAAATTTTGTGTTTTAGCAAGTATTCTCAGATATATCCTTTTGACATTTAATCTCGAATTACCCAATTTAAGGTATAAAACCAATGACTCCTTACCGGTCCTAATTATCTTATAAGCACTTTGAGTGCTGCTGGGTGCACAAAGCACATTTACTATTGACTTTTCATTTAAGTTGCTTCTTCAGAGAAAGCTAGGAGAGCTACAGATATTTTTACCTAACAGATTGCTAAAGAACAGGTGATAGATGGTTACTAGCTGAAAAAAAAAAACAGAAAGAACATGAATCTTAAGGTAGCCAAAGGGAGATAATTGTCCAGATAGAAATGCTGTTTTACCCCCCTAAGAGTTTATTCTTATGTTGTATTTTGTTTTGCAAACAGACAAAAGGACCAGCAGAGCTCAGGAAGGTTTTGTGTTGCTCCGAGGTTGGGGGCAAGAATTTGAAAGGGATCAGTGAATCAGATGTAATATGGGCTCTGTTTGAGCCACCCAATCTCTATTTTGCTGACGGTCAGTATTCCAGTTATAAAAGGCTGCATAGGCATTTCCGTCAGCTTGAAAGAACTTTATCCCTGTATGACTTTGTTCACTAAGCAGAAGGAATTATGGGAAATGGAAACTCGGTGGCATGTTTTTATTAAAGAGCAATGTGTGTATCTTCACTGAGAAAGTAAGGAACCAAGCCGAATCTTATGTTTTCTTTTCAGGTAGCAAAAATCGCCTGATTCATTCCCTCCAACAGTGATTTAGTTAGATTGGGAAACAAAGTAGCATAAAATGAGAAGGCTTATGTACAAAGCATGTTTCTGTATTTTAAACAAAGAATTCAGTGATTCTATGATTTTCCGTTATTCTAAAATCAAACTAAAACATAATCACAGAAAGACTGTGCAGATATATTCTGTGGGGCAGGACTGGGGGCTTAAGGAAGGAATGTTTAAAAGCTATCTTTCCACTTAGCCTTCTTTAGAGTGAATTGCACATTTACATTTCAAAATAAGGGACATGTTTTCAAATCTGGACAGGGGTACTTTGCAACAATGTGTATTTGTCCCTTTCTGTACACAGCAGACATTTTTCCTGCAAACTGCAAGTAAATTAAAATTTTACAAACCAAATATTTTTTGGCAACTTTATACCACTCGTGATACTCAGTTTAATCATATTATTAAATGTCAACTTCAGCTTTTGAATTTCTTGGCCTAATTTCCCTAATCCCCACTCTGTAGTTCTTCATTTTAATTCACATAATTTGCTAGAGAAGTTTGTAGATGAGACTTTGACTTCTTGATGGTAGACCCCATGCTCTGTTCACTTTTATATTCCTAGCTCCTCTCCCAGTACTTACCTTGTTTTAAGACACATGTTTTCAGGCATGCAAAGGAGGAACAAGGCAAAATATCATGAAGCTATGGAAGGGAGCCTTATAAGTGAAAAACATTATTAATGTCTCTTTAAATTTAAGTTCATATGTCTGTATTTTCATAAATCTAATTTATTTTAAATGGAATTAATCTGTATGCAGTTGCCTGAATCTGTCCTGTACTTTCTTTTCGTAGGATCTATGTTGAGCTTAGTAGCTTTTCCCCGAAATAAAGTCAAACTTAAAAGCCCTTGACTGTGAGTCATCTCTAAATAAGAGGTCTATGCTAACATAAAGTAACTCTGCAAGTCTGAAAAATGAAGGTTAACCTCATTAATTTTGTAAAAATTTGCCAAACATCAAGGGATTTGAAACCGCCTAGAAAAACAATAAGGTATTCAACAAAGTTGCTTGTTTTAAAGTCTACACTGTAATCCATTAAAGAATTATCAAAAGGTTCTGTGTGCATATAAAATAAGCTGTTTAAAGAAAATGACTTTGAACCCGAGAAACAGAATGCTACTCATTAGAAACCCAAACTTGCAGTGGAATGTTTATGTGTAGCCATTTCGATAAGAACCGAATAGAGGATGCCTCTCTTGTAACAACTACTGAGCTTTATTTTATTAGACACTTTTAAAAGTAAATACGACATATAAAAGTTAAAGGAGCACCTTTTCTGTTGTACCTTTTTTTTTTTTCCTGTTATTAATTAAGCCTGAAACAGTCATGTTGGTTTTCTGGCCATATATCTCCCAAGGAACTTTGTAGGTCTTCAGTGCCTCTTTCCTGAAATGCCTTTATCCCATCAAGCCTGGAAACTTAGGAGACAGCTTGGATGGTGTCCTCAGTTGTCTCAAATGCATATTTTTATTTCCCAAAGTTACAAGAGTTTTGTGCTCCTTCCTAAATAGTTCTAAAAAACCGTTCTAAGGAAGTTTGAGTTTTACCCTTCCTCGTTAACATTCATTATTTAAAGGGAATGAGCCACAGAATTTGTAACTTGAAATACTGGGAGTATCTTTTGATCATCAAGATTTATGCTCATTGTGACACTTTGTGCTACAGTGACTGAGATCGTTTTCATGTAAGGAAGGTGACGAATCTATTCCAGAAAGAGCTGTGTTTCAAACAGAATAACTGGAGCTTCTTTTGTTTTTTTGATGGGATACAAAGCTTCGCGAAAGAAAAACACCTAGATCATAAATTACAATTTATTAATTGTAACTCGTTCACCTATTGAAGAGTGCCCACTGAATAATTGCAGTGAGTTTTCTCACCGGTCCTGTTGCTGTCTCTTTCATCTGTAATTACATGGGATGTGATATCTGGACTGTAACTGCTGTGGGATTTAGAACTTCTTAAAAACTAGAGAAAAAACACATTAAAAAAAAATGTATTCCTGTGTGAGTTCTGGGCTTTTTGTCCCAGAGAAGCCATTGTATTTTAGCGAAAACCTGCTCAAACGACAAGAAAAACAAAAACAAACCAAAATAGCTTGAGTACAACCTTCAGTGGTGATAATCACTCTGGAACTTGTTACGATCCTCAATTTTAAACTATGTGTCTGCATATTTTTAGTCCTGTAAAAAGATACTAGCAATGACCAAGTGAAACTCCCTCCCATTACAGCCGAAATGAAAATGCAAAGCTGTTTATAGAGAATTATCTGGTATTAGTAGAACCGCAACCAGAACTCAGTTTACTGGCTGTAGTCCACTGCTCTTTTTATTTATCTTTTTTTTGGCACCAAATAAGAACAAAATCATAAAAATCTCATTATCGATGTGATTTCTCCTATTCAGAGGAAAGTACACTATGTCAGTCTAGTTGAGGATATGGTTCAGTTGAGTATAAAATGATAATGTTTTATTGAAGATTACTTATAAAAATACATGAGATTAGAGTTGGCCTTTATACAAGCAGAAATTTTTTAGTATCTTTTAGCTTCATTAATAATTCATCTCATTAGATCGTAAAGTTACTTCTGTATTGTACTCTAAATTAAAGTGCATATTTAGTGCCCCGTTGGTTGGACTCTAATTTATACAAGGCGTGCTTGTTATGTAATGAATCTGATTTTTCTGTGTGACTTGTGGCATTAATCCCATTTCTTTATAATCACGTCTTGCATATTATATTGTGTATTCTTTAATAAATCCTGTGTTTTAAAAGTACCATTAATGGTCTTCCTCATATTAATAGATCTAGCCCGTGGCTCAGGAAAAGGGAAAATGCTAAACTACAATGACATTTAAATTTTAACGCTTAATCTTATTATCAGATATGCATGTTACACGCACACGCGCGCGCACACACACACACATGCACACACACACACACACACACACACGGTCCCTAAATTCTGTAAACCAACTCATGTGCATCAGTAATTTGATAGTTAGCTTGTGCCTATGTTGACTTTTCTTCTTTCAACCTAATGGATTTCAGTCTACCTGAGGACTGCAGTAAGAGACTTGAATCCATAAATATTCCTACTCCACAAAGATAATATGTTGTACAAACACCTTGCCAAACAAATTTGCCCTAGGAAAAAATCCTTTACAAATACTCATCCTTAACAAAGGCATTGAGTGAGGAACAATTGTGATCCAGGCGCGGCTCTTAACATAAACACTGAGGCTCTGTGAAAGGTGCCGTCACTGCTGGAGATCCAAGCCCCATTCATGCAGAAGCCACCACCATTCCTCTGTCCCCTCACAGCCTGTTGGAATCCTGTGCTTCCTTCTATGTTCAGATCAAAAGCCTGCTGCCATTTGCATTCTGTGTTCAGTGATTCTCTTCCTCCTCTCAAACATAATGGTCAAGAACTTTGGCTTAGCCCACCTTGCTCTTTCTCTCTCTCTCTCTCTCTCTATATATATATATATTAGGATTTTATTTATTTATTTGACAGAAAGAGACACAGCGAGAGAGGGAACACAAGCAGGGGGAGTGGGAGAGGGAGAAGCAGGCTTCCCGCCGAGCGGGGAGCCCGATGCGGGGTTCAATCCCAGGACTCTGGGATCGAAGGCAGACGCTTTACGACTGAGCCACCCAGGAGCCCCATGTTCTATATTGTTTTACTTTACTGTTAGTTATTAAAGGTATTTCCTTCTAAATGTAAACTCCTAGAGATCAGGGACCTTGCCATATCTATCTCTATATTCACTATAGATGGTAGACTGGGAATCATTTGGCTAATTTTCATTCAGTGCAGGCAGTTCAGCAAGAACTGGAAATTTCCCTTGGTCCTGAACTATAGTGGGTTCTTCGCAGACTGCCCCCAAGAATTTCAGGCAGCTGTGTCATCGCTTTCAATGTGACCAGGTCACTTAAACTCTGTAGCCTTTTGTTTCCCTACGTGTGAAAGTGAGAAACTATGGTATGAATAGGAAAAGGAAAAAAAAAAAAAAAGACATGAAAGTATTTGGATCATTAGGGGTGTTATCCAAATGAGATAGTAGATCACAAATATTCTGAACTCTGAACTCCTGGCTTAGAAAGAGCAGTAATGAGAGTCATAGCTGACTTCATACTCTGTTCAGAGTATAGTGCTAAGCACTTCACTTTCATATGTAGATAGATAGATGGATTCACACATACATACGAAACAAGTGAATGTGATATTATTACCCTGTGTTGTTGGATCTGAGGAAGTGGGCGCAATATCCACCTTTGCTTTTATTTCCGTATATTGAGAGTCATGCTGTACACATTCTCATTGAAGCAGGATTATAATTGGGGTTGAGATGCTGAGGCCACAAGTTTATGTTCACTCTTCCCAGTCCCCAGTTTTGAGAAGACCTAATATACATATGAATGAACACTGGCTCAACACTAGACCGTTGTTATCCTTGACCTCGTCCTTACTACTGAGGAGCTAGTTGGAATTCCTTCATTCCTCCTGCACATTTTCAAATTCCAGTGTTGTTTTCGAGGCTGGGTGGTTCAGTAGAACTCAGGGTCTGGGTGATCTGTAGCATCTCATCCATGGCGGCACGTTCTGGTGGCTAGACCGTTTACTAGATTACAGACATCAAAACACTTGTTTGCTGCCTCTCTATTTGCTTAGCTCTTGCTAAAATGCGTAATATGCCACACCCCTCCCTATGCATTCAATGATTCAATCACTTATCTCTAGTCAAACCAGCTAATGGATGAAAATGGGTCTCAGGTGCCTTTTAATCATTAATTGGTTTGACTGAAAAAAGTCAACTCGAATCATTTGTTGGTACCAGTGACAGGGAAAAAAAAAAAAAAAGGAAGAAAGTTGGAAACATTAAAGAAGGTAACTTTAATAATAAAGCCTATAAAAAAACCAGAATAAACCTAATTATCTTTTACCTGGACAGTTGGTTTTCCAAATTTTCTTGCTCCTTCCCTGTTTTATTTTTTCCTCTCTCTCTCCCCTGCATTGTGTGATATTTCAAATATACAAACAAGGACTTGAGGCTTGTTGGAGGAATCACAAGACTGGGGATCCTGTGAGTGAGGAGAAGAGGAAAGGAAGATGAGTTTGCAGGACCAACGGCTTTTGTTAAGGAATTTATTCTCTGTGTGATAGGAAGCCTTTGAGTATGATCTAACTTACATTTTTAAAAGGCCACTGTAGGTATTACGAAGAGTGGAAGTGATAGACCAATTAGAGGCTCTAGTCATGAATCAGCCCCGATAAGGGCTGATGGTAAGACAGTAGCCTTGGAACCGTGCTGGGGATATATTTTGAAAATAGAGCTGACAGGATCTTCAAATTGATCCATTTGGAATAAAACCGGAGTCAAACTCAACAGCTAGACTTGTAGTCCGAGCATTTATTTGGGTGTAGGGTGACACTGTTTACCATGCTTCATTATTGAGGGCAGGAGGGAATCAAGAGTTGGGTTTGGCACCTGCTTAGTTTGAGTTGCCTTTTACATATCCAACTGGACATGGAAAGTTGGATGTAGGAGTTTAGATCTCAGGAGAACAAAGTTTATAGATACATATTCAGTATTCATCTTTGTACAGGTGGTTTTTAAAACCTCGGGGTGAGTTGAAATCACCCAGGGTGAGAATGTAGAGAAGTGAAGGTCCTCGCCTGATCCCTTCGAGACATCTTCCAGAGAAGGAGAAGGAATGGGAAGTGGGATCTGGAAAATCAGAACGGTCCATGAAGTTAATTTCATTTGGTGCATTAGGTTCTGATGCACCAAATGAAATGGGATCTCCCCCTCACATTCAAGTGCCTTTACCCCAGAGAAGCTGCATTTCAGTTAACCCTGCTTGCCTCCTATCCAGGTGACAATTCACATTAAGTTCATTTCCGGTCTAGTGCAACATTCATCTTGTTTTTGAGCCTGCCTGGATTTTATCTCATTTTGTTTCAACTCTTTATATTTTATTATGATGGCTGTGTATTTGAATCAAAGGTAGCACCCCAAAAACACGGACCCACTGCCACACCATGCTATCTGGAGTCTCCTTCACACCTTGCATTTCTATCTGTTCTTGGTTTTTATATCCTTCCTTAAAAAAAACTGAGAGTTTTCTTTTAATGAAAAATTCACATGTAATACGTCTTTCATTATTACTGTTAGGTGTGTGTGTTTGTCTGTCATTGTCCCATTTATTTACATCTAATGTTTTACTTCATTTTCATGCTTCCTGAAGTCAGGTATCTAAGATAATTTTTTAAAATAGGGTTTTAATATATTATCCCAAAGCATTAGTATTGCTGGGGCTTTTAGGCAAAAAAACATAATTCAGACTAGTCTGCTTATCGCATCTGCTTATCAGGACAGGATAAGGATATTGTTTTAGCCTAACTCAATTTATTGTAGCTAATACATACAGATTGGCAAATGGTAAAGTTGGAAGCAAATAATAAAAGCACAGGGTATTTGCCTTGACATCATCATGGTTAATGTAATGAAAACACTTTAATACATGCACACGTATTTTCATGGGGTAAATTAAATGTGCAAAATCTTTTATCTCCATAAAATTTTAAAGCTATCTTGACCCTTCGTAAGTATACCTAAGAGTTAGACCATGAGTGCTATAGGGGCATTTGGGGAAGGGTTGGTGAGATAATTGCTCCTAGACAGAACACTCATGCACCTGTGATGTTTCTAGATAAGTTACACAGTGTGGAGTATGCAGGAGATGGCCATAAAGGTATAGTATATGACAATTAATCCCATTCAGTTTGATATAATTAATGAGAATGGTGAAATAGAAACGTAATCATTTCTCCAAGAGGAAATGTCAACCCATTAATGAGGATGAGGCTTATTAATGTCATTTGAAGCAGATTTTAGCCCAGCTATTCAGACTGCTGAGTTGGTGTGTTCACAGAGGTAGATGTTCATTTCAGCTGTGATAGAGGGAGGGATACAAAATACAAAAAAAAGTATTTTTTGTTTTATTTTTGTTTGTTGGTTGGTTGGTTTTAAGCCAGTGACAGCATTTAGAAATGATCACAGTTCAGGATACATTAATAAAAATTTAATAAGCATAAAATATATTTTTAAATATAAGTAATTGGCATTTAAAATTGGTATTACTCAACTAGAGTATTTATACATTTGTGTAAAATCTTCATCTTCAAATAGTCCTTTGTTACTGTTACATTAATGCATTAAAAATCATAGCCTATTTTTTAAATTACATGTCATAGATTACTTGCCTTCATTTTCCTTGTGACTCTCTGTGACAGACCAGAGTGAGCTGAACTGGATCTAAGAAATGCTGTCTATATAGCTTGTTGAAAGTATACTTTCATGTTCCTGAAACAGTTTTCTAGGGTTTATACAGTAATTCTTTAAAAAGTTAGACAGTGGGTTACTGAGACAATGATAATAGGATAGACTGGGAGACCATGTTTTTTGTTTTGTTTTGTTTTTTAAGATTTTATTTATTTATTTAAGAAAGAGCATGCCCAGGTGACTCAGTGCTGAGTGTGGAGCCTGATGCGGGGCTTGATCCCACAACCCTGAGATCATGACCTGAGCTGAAATCAAGAGCTGGATGCCCAACCGACCTGGCCACTCAGGTGCCCCTGGGAGACGATGTTTTTTTCCAGGTTATATGGTGATGTTTCCCAAGCAGAAACACATTCATTGAATTTGTATTAGAATTTGTTAATTGTTTTGCCACTTAAATTTTATTGCCAACTTAGGGATTTTATGTAATTGTTTCTGATAACTTTATTGGATTTGTGAAAAAAATAGTAACTGATGAAATTTTTATGGAATCCTGCATTTTTAAATACTTAATTCACATCATGTTGCTAGTTCAGAAAGTATAAGCAGCCTTTAGAAATAACATGTGTAATATCGTGTGGATTTTGGTATGCTTTTGTTACATTTGTATGGTTTGTGTTCTGTAGAAAGTCCAACTTTACTATTTATACAGTTCTTTGTAGTGGCTGGGGAGCTGATATATCTTTCCAGGGAATTGGCAGTAATAATTGGGAATTCAGCTTTTAAACTATGTGTTATGTATCATTATGGTATTTTTTTTTAACATTTTATTTATTTTTTTGGCAGAGAGAGACACAGCAAGAGACGGAACAGGGGGAAGTGGGAGAGGGAGAACAGAAGCCTGTTTCCCGCCGAGCGGGGAGCCCGATGCCGGGCTCGATCCCAGGACCCCGGGATCATGACCTGAGCCCAAGGCAGATGATTAACTGAGCCACCCAGGCGCCCCTCATTTTGGTATATTTTCAAGAGCTATTTTAGGGGTGCCTGGGTGTGGTTCAGTGAATAAGCGTCTGCCTTTAGCTCAGGTCGTGATTTCAGGCTCCTGAGTGGGACTCCCTGCTTAGCGAGGGAGTCTGCCTCTCCTTCTCCCTCTGCCTCCTCCCCCCTGCTCATGCTCGCACCCTCTCTCTCTCTACCAAATAATTGAACAAAATCTTAAAAAAAAAAAAAATTTAAATACATTGTTATTTCTTCATATGTGAGCATAATCTTTCTCTCCTAATAGCCAGTAAAGGAATAAGTATTTCTTAAATTGTTTTACATGCTTAGGATAAAATCTTACCCTGTTTGTTTTATAACTTTACTATCAGCACCTGGTTTTGCATTTAATAGTGCAACAGTTCAATGGATCTTAATTTCAGTTAATGTGATATTATGTAATACCAGTAGGGCTAATTTGGTTAATGAACATTGTGTTCTAGGTACTGCTTTCTTTTATTCAGGTTTCATAAAACATACAACATCCTTTTGTTCCTGGCCTTAGCAGGCCAGGCGTTCTGGGGAAACATTCGCTCTTTCTGGTTTTTCTGGCACATTTGGAGTCCGCTTTGTCGAAGTTGATTTAGATATGCGATTAGTTTAGTTCTGCTTTTTCCTTTTTCGGTGGTGCTTTTGAAAACTCCCAATTAGCAAGAACTTCTGTTTTCAGTAAAATTTACGATGAAACTCTATTTTCTTTAAAAAGTAACAGAAACCCGTCACAAAGATTAGGAATTAGGATTCCTTCTTTGTTGACATAAGTAGCCGAATAACTAAATTTAGAAGAACTAAATTGCATCGAATTTCAGAGACTAATAACCAGATGGTTGGGAAAAGGAGCTTCTACACAACCTGTGCTTTCTCAGAGTAATTTAATTAGAGGTAGTGATATTTCAATGTAATTTGTTAATGGGCACATTCTGCGGAAAAAAGGAGAATCATTCTGCCTGAGCACTGATAATTTTATATATTTTAGGTGGAGTCTGTCAAAAAAAAAGGAGGTTTTCATTGAGTTTCATGCATAGAGATGCCTGGAGGAAGAATATCAATGAAGTGAAGAACAGCTTTAAATTTTTTTGAGTTATTAAAATGCATACAAGGGAAAATGAAATAATCTTACTGCTTTTCCAGTAGTTTAATATATAAAATTACATACATATCATTATTGGACTGCTGAAAATCCAAATTTCCTATTTTTAATGTCATAATCATTCTTCTCTGTCGTTCCCGCTGTTTGTTTTGATTTTTTTCAATTTCATATCAAAGAGGAATATCACAGCTCTGTTCCTTTATTTGTGTGCAACTTGTATACAGATGTTAGTTAATATTACATGACTTTACCTGGAAAGGAAATGAAATAACAGCTTCTCTAAGAGATTTTATAACATTTTAGAGAACATGATAATAAAACCTTGCACTTTTGGTAGGGAAATACCAAGAGTTTTAGGAATAATAAATATTTTTGTTTTAATCTACAGTAAGTTTGATTCCAATTTACTTTATTTTATAGACACTTCAATCTAGTTCTACTGCATTGAGAGGGTTTCAGGTCACTGCAGGTGAGGCTTTATCATGGTAGGCTGTGATGTACTGCACTAACACTTACTTCCAGCCCTCTGTGCCTAACACAAAAAACAATTTCTCTTTCACGGGAAGTCCATTTTGGAACAGCTGCTCCCCCCCGCCCCAGAGAAGCTCCCTGTAGAGTGACTCGCTCATGCTGGGGTTTTGGTCTTGTATTATCCACGTTTAACACCTTCTTTAATCATTGCCACTGTTGGGAAAGACGGTATCAGTTTTTAAATGCTTCTGCTGAGAAGTGATGTATGTCACTTCAATCCCCAGATTTTATTGGCCAAAGCAAGCCACATGGTCCTACCTAAAGTCAGGAGAGATGAACAGTGTCATCTTTCTGAATGTCCACGAAGGGGAGAAAAACTGAAAATATTGGTGACCATTAGTAATGCCTACTGCAGCCTTATATTTTAGAAGTATGGCAAAATACATCAGTGTTTCCCAACCAGAATGCCAAGAATAGGGTACAGTTGTGCTGCAGATACGCATGGTTGAACTTTTTTTATAATGTTAGAAAAGATGTGAAAGCATTTTTATAATAAAACAGTAAGTTAACTCACAATAGTTAACATTAGATTTGAAAGCTCCTTTAAGGCTTTCTCTAAAAACTTGCTGACAGTTCTTATTACTTTTATTATTTTCTGTTTGGCTGAGGAAGACTTACATAGACTCATGTCCACACATGGCATCTCCCCAGATCTTCTCATTGACCAAGAACTCACCAGTGGAACTGGCACCAAAATGTCCCCTTTCCCACCGAATCTGGTTATCTGGTCATGACTTTTGTATCAATATGTTTATCCTTCGTGAAGATTTTATGCAACTATTCATTTAGTTATCCTTTCCATTTCATTTGCTTATATTTTTTGCTCATAGTTTTCCCTGTTTGATTCTAAAGTAGAAGGTATCTATAAATTTTAACTTTTTTATGTTTTTGTCAGGAGCCAGAGAATCATTAATTTTATTAATTTTCTAAATGGTTTATATCCTCTTCTCTCCCTCTTTTTCTTTTTTTCTCTTTCTTCTTTTGCTATTTTTCCTTTCTTCCTATTGGATTTTAAGGTTAACAATTAGTCAAAGTCTTACTTTTGATGGAAATCAAGAATTTTTATGCAATTTTTAGAATTAATGTGTATATATTATGTTAAATTTATATAGGTTTTTGGAAACAAATCCCTTAGAATTAAATTAGTTGTTTTTTTTTTTCTGGACGTAAAATTTACTAAATTGTTAAAGAGGACTGTGGTTTCCAGAAATTGATTGTTTTCAAAATATTTTTTGATTATCCAGAATTATGAGTATACTTTTGTACACACTTTTTATGTTTTTTAAATGAAGTGAAAATGAATATTCCATATTCTAATTTAGATTGCAGGATGTTTAATTTTTTAAGTTTTTCATGTCTTTATTTTTTTTTTAAGATTTTATTTATTTATTTGACAGAGAGAGACACAGCGAGAGAGGGAACACAAACAAAGGGAGTGGGAGAGGGAGAAGCAGGCTTCCCACAGAGCAGGGAGCCCGCCTCGGGGCTCAATCCCAGGACCTTGGGATCCTGACCTGAGCCGAAGACAGACGCTTAACGAATGACTGAGCCATCCAGGCGCCCCTTTATTATTATTATTTTTTAAGATTTTGTTTATTTGTGAGAGAGAGAGCAGGAGTGGGGTGGGGAGGGGCAGAGCGAGAGGGAGAAGCAGACTTCCGGCATGACCCTGGGATCATGACCTGAGCTGAAGGCAGATGCTTAACCGACTGAACCACCTGGCCACTGTTCCTGTCTTTATTTTAAAGTATTTTAAGAATGCAGAAGACCTTATATACATAATGTATATTATATACTTATTTGTATATCTTATTTTATGTATTTACATAATATTACTTATATAGTACATTATTTATATATGTTACACGTATATTATATGTTGTTTTACAAATAGATTTCTGAAGTTATACATGCCAGAGTCTGTTTTTAGATGTCATTTTTACGTATCTTTTCTTTTCCAACGCAATGGATAATTTGGGATGAAAGCTGGAAGGACTTCAGCGTCAAAATAACCGACTCAAATGTTTAAGATATTAATTAGATAATATAATAATGATTCCCTCAGATTGGAATTCATGTGTTCTTATCATTATTCTCACACTGGATCTAACCATTTTACTTAATGCAAAGTGATCAATTGAAGCCACATGCCGGACAGACTTTGTGGGCACTAACCAGCCATTTTAGGCAGCAGGAATTTTGTACTTTCTTTTTTTAAAATTTTTTTTTTTTAAAGATTTTATTTATTTATTTGAGAGAGAGAATGAGAGATAGAAAGCACGAGAAGGAAGAGGGTCAGAGGGAGAAGCAGACTCCCTGCTGAGCAGGGAGCCCGATGCGGGACTCGATCCCTGGACTCCAGGATCATGACCTGAGCCGAAGGCAGTCGCTTAACCAACTGAGCCACCCAGGCGCCCAGGAATTTTGTACTTTCTTAAACAGGAAGTAAGAACACTTCTTTATGAGACTGAGTACAGCACTGTTTGATCAAGCTCTTAACATCATTTGTAGCATTTCCAATTTAATGCTTTAAGCCAAATGCAGAATTCCTTGTTTTACCAGCCTATATATCCATCATCGACAGTAGGAGAAATAGAAGATGAGCCACTTTTGAATAATACACTCAGGAGAGGTAGTGATGGCATGTCACACATCGTAGTGACAACACTAATCAAAAAGATTATTAAATCAAAAAGGTCATAGTTGCACATTGATGACTTTAAGGAACTAATAAATATATTAGTTAATAACAGTGGTTAGAATCTTTGAAAAGCATTATTCTATTCTGGAAAAAAAAAGCAAAACTAACTTCTGTAAATTATATATTCAAGGAGACAAGTGAATATTTTACAATAGGATGGTAAGCAAATATTGCATGAGGCTGATTCTCTGGCCCTAATGACATGACAGTTATAAAAGCTATAAATGGCATGAAGATATAAAAACCAAGAGTTTAATCTGAGAACCTCCTGATTCTGTTAGTTTTACTCACGTAAAAAGCTCTTGTACATAAAAGATTGCTCATAAATCTTAAATCCACATAAATTGATATTATGAAAATAAATGGCTCCAGCTTTGTGCAAAGATAAAGGAATACCATATTTGCTGATACATACCAAAGTGCACAAGCTGTCCAAAGGACACTTTTTTTTCAGGAGTTTATAAGCTGATAGAAAAATGACTGTGTGTTCAAATGTTGTTCACTGTAGATTTGTTGAAGGAGAGTTATTCACTTGAAAAAATAGCTTACTTAACTGATATTTTGGAGCACCTGAATGAACTTAATTGAAAACTGCAAAAGCCGTGTAAAAAATATTACACACGGTCACAGAGTTTATGGATCTGAAGCAAAAACTCAACTCTGGAAAAAGGATTAAAATGATTCATTTGTGATATTTAGTTGGTGTTATATTTTTAAACCATAGAGAAAAATTATTAAGACTGTTAAAGCAATACCTGTGTATTCTTGAACTCAAGTTATATCATTATTTTAAAATACTTAATATGAAAAAATTTGAAAAGCTTTTGCATTTCCACAGGAATGTCTTTGTTATATTTGTCAGTGCAAGAAAAGGAAGGACCATGAAATGTAATAAATGTATTCCTCATGGTTCATGCCAAGAAAGAACTTCTTGCCAGTTGGAGAAAAAGGGGTGAATTCTTTGCTATCATTTGCTACCACCAACTTCTGTGAGTAAAGCTTTCATTGATGGTAATTATCAAGGATTTGATATCCATGTCATAAAACTTATTATAAAAAAGGTATTTCATGAAAACAAGCTCAGATTTTAAGCATTAAAGAATTTTAAAGGATTTTGAAAGTTTTATGTATATTTAATAGTCAATATGTGTAATTAAAATTTTGTATTTCATTTTTCTTATTATAATTATATGCCATAAAGAAAATGTAATGATTTTTTCCACGAAGGTCCAAATCAACATTCCCACACTACCTCTAGCAGATCCCACTGTACAGGTGTGGAAAGGGTTGGTACACTCTGAAATGGCTACTAAAGTGTTTCAGGAAGAGTCGTTCCCAGGATTGAAACTCAGTAAGGGCCTGGTGTGGCAAAAGAATATCTAAACATATTTTTCAGATGTGTAAGTGAACTCACCTCTTGGTAACCATTCTCCATTGGAATCTACAAGTAAAAACCCGGTGAAATCCCTACTGTTGAGACTCCTCCCAACTTCCCCGCTCTCACTTCTTCGTTTAGATGTCAAGTTCATTAATTAATATTGTTTGCCTTTGGAAGGAGAGCTTCTCTTAGCACTGTGAAATATTTCTGTTGTCCCAACATGCCTTCAAAAATAGCAATTAATGTGGAAAAAAACAATAAGGTAAAGGCATATTTAGGCTCAAAAATATTTTGCAGTGTTCTCTTATCACTGTATTCTTAATATGGTGTGATGTTTTACTTGAGCAAAAATTATAAGCCATATGTATTTTGCACATTTTCATTCATATGGTTTATGCAGTCTATTAAGTGGTAATGCATTTAACATATAAGACCTGTGGTTTGCTGTTAATATTTTATAAAGATATTATGGCTTTATGGTTAACATTAATTTGAGGTATTGCTCTAAGAGTCAAAGAGTACTTTAAAATAATTATTTCCCTGATGTTTAATTTTGTATTAACCATGTTAACAAAGTTTTATGTAGGCTAGAACATAACTACATATTATGTAGGAAAACTATGCAATAGCTCTAATAATAAATTTCTTGTTTAATATAGTAGCGTTTTCAGCCACAGATATTTAATTGTGTATAGAGTTGTTTTAAATTTGAATAATCCCATGGATTAAGCCTGTTTTTTTAGTTGTCTAAGGAAATTTATTTCCTTCTCCTGTGTTATGAAATTCTGGAGTTTCTACTTTGAGTTATTTGAGTATTTAAGCAAAATTAATGTTTTAATGTAAGGAAGATTATTCTGTCAGAAAAAATATCTTAAGTTCCCTGATTATTTTTAAAATAATAGAATTTCTGCTTTATTACATGTGTCTAATAAGAAATTATGACTTTTGTGAAACACCAACTCAATATCTCCATGCCTGATGTATTTATGTCAAATTATCGATTTAGTTATATTATATAGCTCCAAGTAATACCACTTTGAGGCAATTCACTGGAACTCATGTTTATGAGACTGAGGATATTGACAATTATCCCTTTCAAATATCTAATAATATAGCAGGTTAGATCATCACCAGTAAGGAAGTTTTCCCTATTATTAACGTCTTGCATTAGTGTGGCACATTTGTTGCAACCAATAATGATACATTATGAGTAAATAAAATCGTAGTTTGCACTAGGACTCACTCTCTGTGTTGTGCTGTTCCTTCAGTTTTGACAGATGCAGAAGGCCATGTATCCACCATTACACTATCATATAGAATAGTTTCACAGCTAAGGATGCATTTTAATTCAAAACAAATTTATCATCTTTTTTAAAAAAAATTTAAAAAATGATTAAACTGTTTCATGTTTTGGAAGATAAAAGTTGAAAATTGTATGCACTATGTTGCTCAGAGTTCTTTACCTACCATTTATTAGGAAAATGTTTTAATAACAGGACCAGCT
>NW_027397073.1:43294254-43442145 GCF_003265705.2 Callorhinus ursinus
TGTAAAAAAAAAAAAATGTTCTTGAATAAGTTTCAGTGGTTGTCTCAAGAAAAGAATTTTGTCAAATTTGAGAAAATATTATTAGCTCCATCTAAGTCATAAGTGAAACAAAATAATAGGCAAAAACACTGACCAGTGGTTAATAAGTGGAATCCACGCATTCCCCATTGTGTTAGACCACAAATTGTGTGGTTTAAACAACAGAAATTATTTTCTTCCAGTTCTGAAGTGTGTAAGTCCAAGACCAAGGTGACAGCAGGTTTGGCTTCTCTCGAGACCTTTCTCTACTTGCAAATGGCCTCCTTCTTGCTGTGTCCTCACATGGTCTTTGATCTGTGCTCACACACGTCTATGCCCAAATTTCCTCTCCTTATAAAGACTCTCGTCCTACTGGTTGAGGGCCTACCCATATGAGCTTTGTAAATCTTAATTACCACTTTAAAGACCAGCATGTCCAATTACAGTCATATTCAAAGGTATTGGGAGTTAGTGTTTCAACATAGGAATTTTGAGGAGCACAATCCAGTTTGTAACACCCATTGAAATTAGTAAGCCTTTTAATTTGTGTGACTTGAAAACAGTAAAATGTAGTTATCATTGATGAAGCATGTCACCGTGAACCAGGTACTCTACACGCATTAACTCACAACCACAAGATGAAGTCAGGACTAATCTTTCACCAAGGAGGATTTTTTTCAGTGGACAATGGACTTTTTTCAGTTAAGGTGTTGACTCTAATGGTTGACTGTACAATGGAATTACCTAATGAAAAACACTTCTTTAAACCTGAATCCTCCCCCAAAATATTGCTTATTTTTGTATTTGGGCAAATGCAAATTAACATTTGTTTACCAAACCCAGAAGAATTTAATAATAGATATGTTAAACCAATTCATAGTAGTTATAGGTGAGGAGCAGGGGTGATAAAAAATTAATTGACTTTAAAGAACTGAGGGGGATGGGGGCATGGGTTAGCCTGCTGTTGGGTATTAAAGAGGGCACATATTGAATGGAGCACTGGGTGTTATACGCAATCAATCATGAAACTACATCAAAAACTAATGATGTAATGTATGGTGATTAACATAACAATAAAATTTAAAAAAAAAACTCACAGACCATTCCCAGCTGAATGCTTGGTACCTACCAGGTGTCCAATAAACATTTATTGAATCAAAAAACAAGCAAGAAAGAGAGAGAGAGAGAGAGAAAGAAAGAAAGCAAGAAAGAACGAACTGACCCTTATGCGATTTCTTGCAGAGTTTTCCCCAGTGTCAGACTCCCTGAGGTCAGCCGTTTCTCATTCATAGGATGTTCCCTGACCCTTTATAGGAAAAGGAATTTTTTTTCCTTCTTTGCAAATGCATTTTTCTTTAAAGGCCTTCTTCTTTCCCTTCCCTGCATCATTCTGACACCTGAATCCAAATAGGTAGCTGAGTACCAAATTAACAGAATCCTCAGGCACTGGAAGAGTGAGCGTGAATTTCCCCTTCTGCTGGCCGCCCCTCTGCACCCCACTTCCAAGGGCCCAGCTACTTCCCTTTAGGGGACATTTATGGTACACTCTAATTTAAGGACTTCTTTTTAATAATACTCTTTACTCTGGTACTTTTGGAGATCTAAATGTGGCATTATTCTCTTCACGAGCATTTATCGAACCCCTTTGTCTTTTCTCTGTTTACTAAAGGTTTAGGTTTCAGTAACTTACGAGACATGAGTTTAGTTGGATTCTTTTTTGCTTTGGTAGAATCCCTAAAGTCAAGCCATGGGCACGGATGACTCTCTGAATTTTCTTTCCCCATTTGTAGAACAGAAATAATGATTTCCACTTCAGGAGGTTATTGCTAAGGCTAAAGTAGATAACCTAATCTTCAGTAACTTGTTCAATGCCGGGCATGCAACAAATATTAATTTATTTTATTTCGCTCCCAACAACCGAATACAAAGTCAAATTACTTAAAGATTTTTTGTTGTGGTGGTTGCTGAACGTTATTGCTACAGCAGGCTGGACATACTTCTATGTTTCCTGCCTATTTTCAAGTTTTTTGAAAAGTTGTAAGGTATTCACCATACAATTAGTCTGTGAAAATTTAATAAGCATTTATACTGTCTCTGTCACTTTTAGGTGTCCTAGGAAACAGAATAACCAAGACTCACTGTCAGGAAGCCAAAATGAGTTTACAGTCTACTTACAGAGAGAAGATTTAGTCACATGAAACCATTAATAAGTAGACATTATTTCTTATAATCATCCTAATAAAAATAAAGTGCTGATATGTGCTTCCATGGACAGGAAATGTAAAAACAAATAAGAGTTAAAATTAAAATAAAAAATCTGAAGCCTCCCCAAATGAGGGCATTGGCTGCCATATTCTAAAGATCATCTAGGTGGATCCTATGCCCAAATGATGGCCTGGCTCTGGAGCTGTGGCATGGAGAATGGGGGTGGAGGAGCTTTCCAGAAAAAGTGGTGAGCATGGGGTTTGGGCTGCAGTGAAATGGGGGAATGATTGAGAAATCCAATTGGGTAGAATATGTTTTAGAAGATGATGTACAAAAATTACCAAAGAGATCAAGTGACCAAGAGCGAAAAGAGCATTGCACACCAGATGAAAGAAGGTATATAATATTATTGATAGTAAGTGTGGAGGAGACCTGACTGAGCAACAGAGGTTTAGTCTAGGAGTAGATGCTCAATGACCTGGAGCAGGGAGAAGACCTCTAGGAGGCAGATGCAACAATCCAGGTGTGAATTGATGAGGGTCCATGCTAGAGTGGTAAAAAAGGAACAAAAAAGTGCAAAGGTCTGATCTACGTTATGTTTTTAAGTTCACAGATATCTTTTTTGATATAAAAAAGTGTTTTTATACAAAGATAAGTCTTGAATTTTGCTTTCTCAGCAGGGTTCCCCCAAACCAATTTTACTTTTCATTTTGTCTTTAATAAAAGATTAGCAGTAGATGGCATTGTGTTCTGTAGAACACATTACCTATTTTTCACTTTTAAATCGCATGGCAAGTAAGATGGGGTAAATAAGTATCTTTTGGGATACTTATACTCCGAGGACAAATATTCTGGTTTAACATAATTTAGTGTGAGATATAACTTTTATTTTCATTTTTAGATGTTTAAAAAATGAAGGATGATATATGTGGGACTATGTGGGAAATAATATATTCAGTAGTTAAAGTATTTTATTATTGTTATCAAGGATTTTATGGTTACTAAGGGAAATAAGCTTGCATGTTATTTGGCTGTGATCTTGTGCATATTTCAGTGAATTTATATTAATGAACAAAAGAATTCATCAATCCATATGTGGAGTGGGAGTGAAAAAATTTACTTAGATATTTGAAAAATGCAAAAAGTAGTATATGATTATATTTTGTAATGTGTACCTATTAATTGCTTTCCAAAATATACGCTATGTACAAATTGTGGTTAGGACATAACATCACATGTTTACAGAAATTTAAAACATTGTTTTTTCTTTGCTCCCTTTATGCTATTCCCAGAGAAATTTTCCTCATAAAGAATGATTGAGGATTTCAAAGGAAATCATTTTCCTTAGAGAATATTTTTATTATTTTATAATTTTACTTTGGCTTGACTATGTTTAGTCCTACATTTATAAGCATGTGGTTTAACTTTCGTGTTGTTATCCAATGAGACGTAAGCTGATTGACGTTGTTTTTTTTGCACTTTTTTTATTATTATGTTAATCACTATGCATTACATCATTAGTTTTTGATGTAGTGTTCCATGATTCATTGTTGGCGTATAACACCCAGTGCTCCATGCAGAACGTGCCCTCTTTAATACCCATCACCAGGCTAACCCATCCTCCCACACCGCTCCCCTCTAGAACCCTCAGTTTGTTTTTCAGAGTCCATCGGATTGACATTGCTTTTAAGGAAGCATTGATTTTTTTTTTCAATTTTAAGTTATTACATGTTACATAAAGATAAGATACGATATTTTGAGATACATTTTATTTTTATGTCTGAAAATTTGTAAATTGTTACTGCTTCATAGAACTATTATAAGCACCATGCGGACTAGAAATTGCAAATTATTCCCCTTTTAATTACTACTACAGTCTTGTAATTCTAGAGCACGGTGGGCATTCAACATTAATAAAAGTTATTGCTTTCTTCCTTGAAGAATTTATTCAAAAATTGTAAGTTAAGACTATGTGCCAGGAAGTGGGCAAAGTATTCAAGATAACTAAGAAAATTGGCCCTGACGTACCTCTCACCGTGAATGTCAGGAATGGCTATAAAACTGTGGTAGTAGAGTTCAGATTGCTACATGAAGACAGAGAACAAGGGGTGGTTCCACCTTCAGTGACTCTGGAGCTGGGACGGAAAAGATGAGTGGGAGTTTGTTAGGGAGTGGCAGATAATATCAGGGAGTGAGGGAGAACATGGCGGAAAAAACGTGTAACCAAGGGCTCCAAGATGCAGGGGAATGTGGAGGGAGGGGAAAGGCTTTGGAACAAGGAGATTCTGGGGACCAACTCAGAATCATAATCTGGTATCTTTAAGTATGAGAATTCCTTTGATAATGTAAAACTGAAATGTCTGTGTTTTATGCGTACCGCATTTTACCCTTTAACCTAAGCGGGACCCGCCTTAGACATTTCTGTGTTTGTGTTATCATGTGACTTGTATGTTTGTTATCTCTTACAGTGAAGTTCAGCAACTGCAATGGAAAAAGGAAAGTCCAGTATGAAAGCAGTGAGCCAGCAGATTTTAAGGTGGATGAAGATGGTATGGTGTATGCTGTGAGAAGCTTTCCCCTCTCCTCTGAGCATGCCAAGTTCCTGATATACGCCCAAGATAAGGAGACCCAGGAAAAGTGGCAAGTAGCAGTAAAATTAAGCCTCAAGCCTACCTTACCTGAGGATTCCGTGAAGGTAGAGTATCCAAACATGGCTTTGGAGTTATGTTTAAAAAATGAGATTTATACAGTTGGAACCAAATAGATGCTTTGCTTTATGTCACATTGGCCAGTATTTGAATTTTTATCATCTTCAGCCATTTCAGTAATATTTTGTTGTTTTTTTTTAATCTTACAAGATACTTAGACTAAATATATATTTAAGCTATCTGAAATTGTGTTTGAAACGGTTGTTTATACTTTGAGATTTGTAACTTAATTTAAATTAGAAGTAGTTGTTTATTTTAAGTTTCTTTGAAGCTTTACAAGCTGTTAAATAGAACCCGAAAATAATTCTCTGCAAGATGTCACTAGTCAAGTCTATTAAATGGGAAGTACAGATATACAGTAGCAATAGGAAAACATTTCTGGCTAAGAGTATTGGGTTTTTGTCTTGTCCCTTAATAATCAATTTGGGGAGTATGAATTATTTATACTACTGACCTAACTTTAAGGAATGATATACTCCCTCTGGTGGAAGCTGCTATGAACCAGGATAAAAGAAGTAGATACACTTCCAACAAAGTACAGTTTGATTAAATTCAGCAAACATTTACTGAGCACTTACTTTGTATAAAGCACTATACTAGGAATTTTTAATAAGATACAATAACTTCTTCAGTTAAGTTATGATAACATTATTAGTTTCTGAATATTCTAATTCGTGTTAATTCGAAACAAATATGAGGAGACACCAAAATCATCTATTTCGAAGTCCATAATTTCATGAAGTATAACTATTACATTTTGTAGACTTATTGTACTGTGGGAGATAAGAATACACACATTCACTTCTGTTATTTAATTGTAAGTGTAACATACACACCCATAATCAAATATGAATAAGTGTATTCGTGGAAAAGATATCATTTTTCTCTTGTCCCAATGTTAGACTTTTATTATGTGAAATGTAATTTATTAATCTATTAACTGTTAAAGGAAGTCATGTCATTTGGAGAATACAGAGTGAGAAACTGGTAACTAATTGAGTGAAAAGATGCTTTCGTTGTTGATGATTCGCTGTGTTCCAGCAAACTAGCTTGGGTATTTGCACTGAGGCAGCAAGGGCTAATGGCTAAAATGTCTACAGATATAAGGAGAAACAGAAGAAAATGTTGACATCCAGCAGAGATTAATACCCAGTGTGCAAAGTGGGTCATCTACAGCATCCATCATGGCTGACATAGGTTTAGAATAATTACAGCATTAATTCTGTGGGATTTAATAGGGTCATAAATATTTGAGACATGCCTTAGCAGTATGTATTAAACTTCTCTTGGAATTCAAATTATATTTTAGCACATCAAGATCTAAATTTAATGTACAGTAGCACATTACCTGAACTGTGGTTTAAACTAATGAGAGATATATAAAAGGACACCATTAAATTTTGCTCAATATTAACTCCTACCTAAGATGGTTAATAGAAACTCTAAATAGTTTACACAGATGTGCCACATAATAAATTGTTTGGAATTCAATTCTTCAATGATCAGTGTAACCCCCAAATTTTATGGTGTTTTTTATTATTTTAAGAGAGGGTTGAGGAGAGGGCCTCCAGGTGTATTTTCTTGTTCAGAACAGTGAACCCTACACTGTCAGGTATCCATTGATATTGCTCTCTTTCAGAAAATGTTTTTCCTAGTACTCAGCAATGTCTTGTATTTTAATGCAAAGGAATCACAAGAAATTGAAGAAATAGTATTCCCAAGACAAGTGACTAAGCACAATGGCCATCTACAAAGGCAGAAGAGAGACTGGGTTATCCCTCCAATCAACTTGCCAGAAAACTCCAGGGGACCTTTTCCTCAAGAGCTTGTCAGGGTAGGCTGGCACAATTTTAATTGTCTCCATGGCGTGTGTCAAGTGAATGTTAGAAACACTTTTGTCCCTTTTATCGCAAGATAGACTTTACAACATGTATTAAAAATATATTTTTTGTATAGATAAAATGTCTCTAGTGTTGTATAGAGCCTCTTTTTTAAAAAAATCATTATCTCAGATTATGTGTAGGTAGAGCTCTCTGTGGGTCCCATACACCACGGAGGATGAACTTTGTTGAGTGTGTGAATACGTAAGCCCTAACTCCAGCATGCATCCACACCCAGACCATACCCTTTCTCACAACACACACACACACCCACACACCCACACACCCCTTCGTAAGCCCTAACTCCAGCATGCATCCACACCCAGACCATACCCTTTCTCACAACACACACACACACCCACACACACACACACCCCTTCGTAAGCCCTAACTCCAACATGCTTCCACACCCAGACCATACCCTTTCTCACAACACACACACACACACACCCCTTCACTTCCCTGTCTGATAGTTGTGCTCTCCATGATGATCTTTGCCCTCTACAGATAGCTTTTGAGCCAAAGAAGAAATAAAGGGGCAATCATTGCTAAAAAGGCCAGCACCAAGTGCATTTGAGAGTTTTTTTAAAGAAAAAAGGAAGTGACCTCTGATACCATTAACAGAATCCCTGGGGCTGTGCAAAACCATAGGCTTTTATAAATCTGAGAAGTAATTTTTTTTCAGTTACTCCAAATGTATACCATCAGATGTGGAGAAAAAAAATCACAGGTAGTTGTATATGTTCAGTAAAATTAGCAACCCATTGTTTATTACAAAAGGAAAAAAGACAAAGTTATTGTGTATTTATTTATTTGAATTTAGATGTTTGTGTGCATGATTAATTTAGCATTCTAATACATACTTACTGAAAGCTGTATTTTTAATGTCATTTTTTGTATTGCATATTTTATTTTAATGCATATTATAATTCAGTTTAACAATGAACAACATAACCCCCAAGTAAAGGCTTTTTTTTTTTCTACTTTAATGGACAATGAGTAAAAAGAGAATTCTGCCTTAACAAGAAAAATAATAAACTAGATTCTGTTACTGGGTTAAGTATATTTACCTACTACATAAAGATCTGTTATTATCGCCTGCAAAGGAATTGCCAATTGGCGCTTTCTCTGAGCTGCTCTTCTTCCGCCCTTTCTATAGCCTTTTCCTATGTTAGCTCACCTATAAACTTATTTTTCCAGGGAATTATTAGATTTGGAGGAAAAGGCAGTGAGCCTATAGTGGGTTTCATTTTTGAGAGCATAAAAATGTATTGTAAAATGATTTCTTGTATGTTTTGTTATTAATAAAGAATTTGGAGTAATAGGTGCCACCTTAAAATGACATGGAAAGCTTTGGTTGCAGTGAATAATGTCACTGTAATGCAAGTGCAGAAATCTGACTTCCAAGCTCACCCATAATATTAGAGTTCCCATGTAAGGTTGTTTCACACTATGGCCTAAACAGTTATGTCTTCTAACTGATACAAAAAGGTAAACAAGTTTTATTTCAATTAAATTGGACACCTGTTCCTATGTTAAATATTATAACCTATAATTTCCCTGGATTGAATTTGATGCAGTTTAAAAACTGACACTCCTTAATTTTGATTTTTTGGCACTGCTCCTAGCGAGTGTTCTTTTAGATGTTAATACTGGCCCCAGTCTTTCTGGTGATAGGTGACATCTCTTTTTGAAGCCTATCACCAAGAAGCTAGGATGAGAAACAGGACTTGTTTTCTGGGAAGAGACGCTGTAAGTTTGTAACTGAAAAAGAGCATGAGGTGTGGCATGTCCTGTCCTGATAAAGAGCTCATTTAGTCTCTCATTTAATATGATTGTCTTCTTGATCCTCAGATCAGGTCGGATAGAGATAAAAACCTTTCACTACGGTATAGCGTAACGGGGCCAGGAGCTGATCAGCCTCCAACCGGTATCTTCATTATCAACCCCATCTCAGGTCAGCTGTCAGTGACCAAGCCTCTGGATCGTGAGCTGATAGCCCGGTTTCATGTAAGATTTCAGACAGCTGATAATCTGATGTATTAATACCTTCTAACTGTGTAGAGCTTAACATTTGCCTCTTAACATTGGTCTTAGAGCTTTGATACTGACAGATTTAATACCAGAAGTGCGCTTTTAGCCTTTTCAATTTGTTGTAATGATTTCATTGTTTTTATAGAATTGATGAATGCTTAGGGTGAAAAACAAACAGTGCCAAAGAAGAAAGTGGAATTGCCAAAAATCTCCTTACCCTTTACATGTTGGTGTGGCTAAGGACTTACAGGAACAAATTTACATAAAGGAGGTCAAAATTGTTGCCTGTAAATTATAGAGATCACAACACTTTTAATGACTGCATAGTATTCCATTAAATGTGTAGGCTATAATTTTAATAACAGTTTCTTATGATTTCAATAGACATCTGTGTTTGTCATCTTTATCTATTCTTCTTGGTCTGATTGTTACCATTAAATAGTCTTAGAAAATGAGTAGTACATTTTAATTTTGTCATTTGTTGGCTGTATTCCTTCCAGAAAGATGTGCCTTTGATGCTACCAACCAGAAATTGAGGTTTCCCTTTCTCTCATAACCCGGCCTACACTTGGTTTCATCAATCTGCCAAACTGAGCAATATTTTCTTAGATACAGTATCTTATTATATTTCTTATGTTCATTTTTATGTTCTTTATTTTTCTGTTTTATCCATTTTCTTAGTGAGTTATCACAACTTTTTGTATATAATTTATATGTTCATATTTTTAAATGTACATATATGTTTGAAACTGATTTTTCCAATTTAAAAATATTAATTGTAGTGAGTGTTTTAAAACTAAAGAATTGCCTAATATTAATCAAATTCCAGGAGGCATTTTTCTTTTCTTTTTTTTTTTTAGCCATTCTTACACATTTCCTGGAACAAGATTTCAACAGTTTTTTCATGAGTTTAATATAGAAACCTAAGTTGGTCTTTATTACTTCTCCAGTTTCTGCATGAATAACTAAAACTTGCAATGAAATTATCATTTTTTAGACAGAATATATGCATATTATAAAAACTTTCAAATAATGCAATACTAATAAGAAAGTAAAAATGATTTGTAATCTCAGTACGTAAAACCAAACTGTTTGTTGCTTCTTTTTGGAACACTTTGGTGATATGCTGTAAGATGTTTTTCTTTGCCTAGATTCATAAATGTATTTCTTTGAAATTGGCATCATTCTCTGAAACCAGCTTTTGTCACTTTTGCAATCACAAGGTTTAGCATCTTTCCATGTCAGTAAATAATTATTTACTTATAGCATCATTTTCAATTTCTTCAAATTATTTTGTTGAATGAATGTAATGTAATTTTAACTAATTACTTAAGGGTAGACATTTGGGTAACTTAGTTTTTTTATTTTATTTTGCAACTATAAATAATGTGGCAGGGAACATTTTTTTGTACATTTGCCCATTATATCCTTGGAATAAATTCCTAAAATTGGAATTATTTTAATAAATATAATGAAGTTGTTCTCTAGAATGGTTGTATTATGTTGCACTACCTGCCCACTGTATAGGAGATATACTTTCTCCACTCTTTTCTCTTACTTATCAAACTATCATTTGCAAAGAAATGATCTTAATGCTTTAAGTTCCCTAGGTTGAATATCTAATCAAAGTGAATTTCCTATTCCTGTTCTCTGTTGAATTTTGTTTTTTTAGAGGTGGGGGGAGGGGCAGAGGGCGAAGGAGAGAGGGAATCCCAAGCAGGCTCCATGTCCAGTGTGGAGCCCAACATGGGGTTCAGTCTTACGACCCTGAGATCATGACCTGAACTGAAATCAAGAGTGGGATGCTTAACCGACTGAGCCACCCAGGCGCCCCTCTTTGTTGAATTTTCTTTTGGCTGGTTTGTTTTTTATTCTTACTGTTAAGAACCTCTTATCTATTAGGGATGTTAATGTTTAATTTGTCATATATTTTCCTTTTGTGTTGTTTGTTTTTAAACTTTGTTAATAATTTTTACCCTACCTATAGTTCTTGCATTGTAAATTTAGTTGTGTTTTTCAATTTTATCATAAAGTCTTGTTTTAGAGATGGTTATAAAAGCCTTCTCTACTCCAAGATTCTAATCTCCCCGATTTTGTCTGTTGTATTTATTTATTTATTTTTGCATCTATACTTTTAACCTCTGTGGAGTTTATTTTACTAAAAGGAGAGAGGTATATAGATCCACTTTGTTTTTCCTTTGTAGACAGCTAGTTGTCCCATGTATTGAATCAGTATTCCCAGTGGTTTATCATCGATACTTAGTCATTCAAAACTTTTTATTCCACATAGGCATGTGTTTGTTTTTAGACTCTTATACTGAACAATAACATATTTGTTGAATTTTTGCACTTGTAAAAACTTTTTAAATTATTGAAGTTTTGAAAATTGTTAAAATATTGATATGTGGTAGAGCAAGACTCCTATAGATCTAAACAGACAAATAAGCATACAAGAAATTTTTAAAACTTTTTCAAGGAGTGCCTGGCTGGCTCAGTGGGTAGAACATGAGACTCTTGATCTCGTGGTCGTGAGTTCAAGCCCCATATTGGATGTAGAGCTTAAAAAAATAAAATGAGAGTTACTTTTTAAAAAAGGGAGGGTGGCGCCTGGCTGGATCAGTCTGTATTGATTTTGGGGTCATGAGTTTGAGCCCCACGTTGGGTGTAAAAATTAAAAAATAATTTTTTTTAACTCTTGAGTACTACTTGAGTACTACTCAGCATTCCCTTCTTCCAAAGGACTTGATTGTTTCATCAACCAGTTCATCAACCAGGTTTTTTTTAATCCTTCAGGAACATGTAATGCTAGTGCTTTTTATATTGTTCTAAACCATAAAGATATAAGTAAAACTTCCAAACCTTTCATAAAGACAAAAACTCATTAACAGGGAAAGTTGATAAAGATAGCACACAAGAGACCAGTCTCTAATTAGACTAATCTTGCATTTATGGATATAAATAATATCAATACAAAAATTCTAAATAATTCTTCCTGTATGAAGTTTAATTATCTGAACTCCTGTGGTTAAAACTTCAGGTCAATTTTGGGGTCAACTCTTGCTCTGCAGATTCTTACTGCCAGCACAGAAAAGAACGATACTCATAAAAAAGAAAAATAGAATCAATTATAGAATTGCAAGGATGTTTCAGTGTGAAGATCTATCAACATGTAATATATTAAATAAGTGAAGGAAAAAAGGTTTATTTTACAGCTGTTAAAAGGCAATAATAAAATTTACATTGTTTCATGTGTTAAATAACCTCTAAACTTTTTAAAAAGGGGGATATGTTGATGCTTCTTTAACTTGATGAAGCATATCCAACAGAAACCAATAGCCAGCATCATACTTCACAGGAAAAAAACCACAGAAGCATTCCCATTAAAAAGAAGCAATTCAACGGAACACTACACAGCTATTGAAAAGAATGTAATGGATCTCTATGTGCTGGATTAAAAGATTTTGAGGATATTCTGCCAAGAGTAGCTGAGTGACTGTATTAATTAAAAAAAAAAAGATAAAATTTTTAGAATACCTGTAAAACTGAGAACTCAAGCTCGGGAGAGGAACAACTGTCTTATATACTCACACACTTTTAATGTTGACAAGTGATTTTTACAATGAAAAAAAAAACCCACCTAGTGTCACAATTCCCTAAACACATTTAATTCTAAGTTCTCTTCTGTTCTTTTAATCTCTACGACTACTCTGTGCCCAGTACATTTTTAATTACCCTGACTCATATGTACGGATTTAGCAAAAAGATTTGGGAACTGGACAGAACTGGCTTTGTCTGTGGGCTCTGTCAAGAGACAGAGCAAAATCACTTAGCTTTTCTGAAGCTCAATTTCTTTACCAAGCGCTTATCATTTCTGCCTCACTCTTTTGTATATGGATCAAATGAGTTAAAATCCGTAAAACTGAGCACAATGCCTAGCAAATAGTAAGTGTTGGCCTTTTACTACAATATCTATCCTAATCACATGAAGTTTGGCTAACTTAAATTTTTTTTAAAGATTTTATTTATTTATTTTGGGGGGAAGGGGCTGAGGGAGAGAGAGAATCTGAAGCAAACGGCACACCAAGTGGGGAGCCCGACACAGGGCTCAGTCCCAGGAACCTGAGATCATGACCTGACCCGAAATCAAGAGTCAGACGCTTAACAGACTGAGCCACCCAGGCACCCTGGCTGACTTAAATTTTGATAGGGAGAGTAGCTTTTTCTTCAGTTTCTCTGTTCACCCTTGCTATTTTGGTAGCATGGTGATTGTACATTTTATCTTCTCACTTGAGACATAAAACTGTTAAATAGTTTTGTTTTTTAATTATTTTTGCAGTTGAGGGCACATGCAGTGGATATTAATGGAAATCAAGTGGAGAACCCTATTGACATTGTCATCAATGTTATTGATATGAATGATAACAGACCAGAGTTCTTACACCAGGTTTGGAATGGGACAGTTCCTGAGGGGTCAAAGCCCGGTAAGTTTGAATATAATAATTCAGAGATTCAGGAAATGCTGTGTAATTCAGCACTGGTTATAAGCAAGAAAAGGAGAAATGTGAGCCTTTTGGTGTTATTTTCTTTCATGCAAAATGATTTTAGGGAAAAAAGAAGGTATAAAAGGAAAAAACCGATTGAAGAGAGAAAACAGAAAAATATCACTTCCCACTTTGGAAAAAAATATACACTAGGGTCTCTGATTCTGTATTATAGGATCTATGGGATCCTTTCATTCTGCTGCAGTTGGTAAAGTCAGTGTGGCAAAAAAGTGAGCAGGGACTTTCTGTTCATAAAGTACAGATTTTATCATATTACTCGGAGCAGCAAGTAAAACTCGATTAGAGTCTGAAACGTACTTGGTATTCCTAGGGAAAGCCAAAAGCAGGGAGGGGGCTTGGAGACAGCTGGGGTGACACTGGAGATTTACTTCGGGATGACCCTAATGTCTTCTGCAGCCTACGCTTTTAAACTAGTGTCATGGAAAGTGTCCCAGCCTAGAAACAGGAGTTGCCAAATCCTGTCACCATCGTGCAGTGATGTTTGACTAAAATTTTAGATTCGGGTCCTTGAAAACACTGTAAACCTCAGAAGACCAAGGCTAGGAAGGCCAATTTAGTTTGAAAAACTAGTGGACAAAAAAACCAGTGGGTAGAGAGGTGGGAAAAGATAGTGTTTCACCAGCCTTCCTGAGATGGTTTGGTGTTTGGAGAGATTTAATTAGCTACGTTATTATTTTTATTTTGAATTTAAAGAGCCTCAACATTTAAAATAGTGCTACGTATTACCTTTGTCACCTATGCCAGTTTATACCAGTAGCTCCTTTATGCATATGCCAATTTATAGATACAACCACATATGCCTTAGATTGGCACTTCTTCTTGGTTCAATTGTACCTGTCTGTATCCTCAGAAAGAAAGTGGGGGTGAGGGGAGCTGGAGAGGGGGGACGGGGCTGTGCGGGAAGTTCAACCATCTGTGGCTCCTTCTGAGTCACACTCCAGAGTAGCTTTCTTTGGTATTTTAAAATACTATAAAATCAAAGAACATTAAACATATCCTTCCTAAAACACTAGTCTTATACAAATATTCTAAAGATAAATGAAGATAAAGACTTTTTACATGCGGAAATGATTTTTTGTTGTTTTTTTAAATAACTTATTTCATATGTTCCTCTGTGGTTTCTAACTTTATTAAAAGTACTACTTC
The DNA here is from genome assembly GCF_003265705.2 of Callorhinus ursinus. Classification (NCBI taxonomy): domain Eukaryota; kingdom Metazoa; phylum Chordata; class Mammalia; order Carnivora; family Otariidae; genus Callorhinus; species Callorhinus ursinus. Next base: position 43,308,808 of record NW_027397073.1, read on the forward strand.
ACGAAAATTGTCAAAAATACACCATTAAATATATATTTATTATGCATTTGATTGTGAATTTCCATTAACGCCTCCCATTGACATTTCATGCATATATTTCCAGTAGTCGTTCTGGAAAGATCTTGAATTAAACTGCATTGTAATCAGTATTTTGGTTCAACATTCCGGAATATACATTTTTTGTTTTGACGATTCATTTGTTCATGCAGCAAACGTTTATAGAGTCTCTGCTGTGTTAGTCACTGTTTCACCACTGTGGGCACCGCGTTGCCACACTAGTTCCTAACCCTAAACCCTAACCCTAAACCCTAACCCTAACCCTAACCCTAAACCCTAACCCTAACCCTAAACCCTAACCCTAATCCTAACCCTAACCCTAACCCTAACCTGTCCTACTGGAGCTTACATTCTAGTAGGGGAGAAAAATAAAAGCCAAGGAAGCAAGCACATATGCAATGAAGTTTAAAAAAAAAAATAAGGGTGCAGAGTGGGCACATAATCAGAAGTGTCTCACTCAAAGGGACAATCTCTGGAAAGAGATTTGAATAACGTGATCAAGCCTTCATGAATTCTGGGGCAAAATTGTAGCATGGAGAGGTTCTAAAGAAGAACTGAGCTTAGAGCACTCGTGACGAATTTAAGTTAGAGATGGAAAATTTTATATGCTAGTTCTTATAAACATCCCACAGAACAAACCTTCCTAAATAGTAACTACTTTTCTCTCTACTTCTAAATTACACAGGGTGTGTAGCTAGTTTGAACTTATTTGATTCTAATGCGTTGTAGATTTCCTTTCCAAAGTATCTAATAAGTTGAAGTCCCTGAGTTTGTTACAGTGCTTTTGTAATCTCCTAGGAAATAACGAACCACAGTGCCAAACCCCTATTCAATGTACCAAAACAGTAATGCATGGAAGGATTCCTTATGACCTGAGTAAATGGAGTGTGCATCTTTATGCACACAGCTTACTTTCAGAAAGTGACTTAGGCATTGAGGAGAATCATGCTCAGCATGTCATTTTCGATGTTATTGTATAACAGAGGAAAACATGGCAAAGGCAAAGTATCAGTGGCCATAAAAGATGTTGCTAATGGCATCTATACTATTGTTTGCATTTTATATAAATAAAGGTCTGAAGTGATCTTTTCTTTGAGTCATATAGTGAACTCAAAAGTTATGGAAAAAAATGAGTCTTTACAAATATATACATTTTTAATAATTTTCCTTTTGCAGATCTAAACCATGTTTTATATTTTTTAAAGTGAGTGCTGTTCTTAATCAGTAGCACTTTTAATTAAATCTAAGTGACTAAATGTTTGTTTTGAAAAAGTGAGATTAAGACTGATAAAGGCAGATACACTTTTTAGGTATATCTATTTAGGAGACCCTCAAGTGCAGGGTGACCATTCATTTTCCATGTGTACTGTTCTAGGAACGTACGTGATGACGGTCACTGCTATTGATGCGGACGATCCAAATGCCCTAAACGGGATGCTGAGGTACAGAATCCTATCCCAGGCTCCGAGCACCCCTTCGCCCAACATGTTTACAATCAACAATGAGACTGGTGATATTATCACGGTGGCAGCTGGACTTGATAGAGAAGTAAGCCAACCAAAAACTATTTGAATTTGTCGTTTAATCTTAAAGGTATATGTGGTATCACATGCAGTTTAGCTCCAGGTAATAATACGTAGACAGTATTATTCAATATCAATTTTTTAAAGAAATCTTGTGCTATTTTCTACCGAACTTTGAATTGGTTAAATGATGTGTGCATACTGGATAAATCATTGCTGGTCCATGTAATATTTAGAGGAAAATTCACTGAGTTCATTAGATACATCTGGTATCTGATTTTTAAAATTCTTGGCATTTTTCTCAGTTTTCCCTTACATTCAAAGGTTTTTGTGAGGAATTAAATTAAAAACCATGCCCAAATAATGTGTGTGTAAATTTAGGATAATTTTTAAGTCCTATTGTTTTTAAGATTTATTTATTTATTTTGGGGCTGGGGGTGGGGAGGGGCAGAGGGAGAGGGAGAGAGAATCTCAAGCAGACTCTGCTCTGAGCACGGAGCCTCACGTGGGGCTCGATCCCACAACCCTGAGATCATGACCTGAGCCAAAACCGAGAGTCGGATGCTCAACCAACTGCACCACCCCAGCACCCCAACAGTCATATTTTTAAGAGGCTACAAATAACGTGTGTGCTGAGGTGTTTTGTAGCCTCTCTGGATAACCTGGTTTAGTAAAAAAGAGATTATCTCCTTTATTAGAATTTTCCCCTTGACTCTAAGATTAACTTATTTAACAGGTTTGAAGACTAGCAATGGCATTAATTCTACTGACAAGCCTTTAAAGTTATAAATGGAGAAAAACAGACTTCTGGCATAATTTTTGTTGAAAAGGCATAAAATGTTGACAACACTGAAATACCATGTAGTGTCATAGTCTGAGAGTGGATGGGCATTTCGGTTAATTCCCAATGCTCATCTCACTGTGACAGACCTCAACCCATGGTCCTCAGACACACCTCTGTGTTTTTGTTCATGTAATTTCTTCCACCAGGAATGCCTTACACCTTTTTCTTGCTCTTGAACCTTCCATTTCTTCATGTTTCTATTTAAGCCCCACTTACATCCTCTCCCGAAAACCCTGTCCCTAATGAATCTTTTATGCTGTTCTGACCATTTTCTTAAGAGATTCTCAAGGTCATTATTGACCATCAGTAATCATTGTGTGAGTGAATTATCAAAGTGCTAACTCATAGACATTTGTGCTTTGTAGATTTCTGGCTGAGCCAGCTTTTATAGTAATGAGACCTCAGATTATGTATGTCAAAAGGAAACATTATACCTACCGTAATACATATTATTGACAAGGATTTTAGGAGTTGGTTTTTATGACCCTATATTTGCCCCAGTAGCATTCACTTGAATTGGATCGAAAAAAAAATTACTATTGCAATTAATTATATACACAAGATCATGCTAGAAGCACTTTAATAAAGTAGTACGAACAAATCAAGATTACTTTATTCACAACTGAACTGAGCTGGGAGCCTTACTTAGGAGTTAAATGTATGCCTGTAACATTGTACCTATTAACTTCCGGGTGTCACTGATTCTTTGTCCAGTAATATTCTGTGTTGGAGATAGTTGAAATTTAGTGTTTGCAGTAGTACTTCTCATTCAGTGATACTTGGAACATGCATGTCTTTTCACCTCTTCCATTACCGTATGAAGTGCAATGCTTAAATGCCAATAATCTGCATGCATGCATATTTTGTTTGAGAAGGGGGGGTGTTTTCTAACATTCTCTCTTGAGTGCCAGGTTGCTCAGATACTGTGTAGGTATGTAGCTCATCCCCCAATATAAATATTTCTCTTTTATTCACACTCTTCGTTGGAAGATACAGAAATGGGGCTTCCTCATGTTTGCACATGGAAATATTCTTATCGCATTGAGTCTGGCTGTTTCATGACAAGAAGGAGAATTAAAGATCATTTTACTAAAGCAGACCAGCCATATTTAAAAACTAGAGCGACTGCATTTAGTTTAGAGAATGAAAGCCTGATGCCATACCCTAATTGTGGTTAAGTTTATTTTGCAGTGGACCGAAGCTGCCATGCCCCACCCCCGATGAAATGAACGTGAAAATGGATTAGAAACGTTAGAATCATGTGTGAGAAATAGCTTCTTGACAGTGAAATTATTAAACACAACAATGAGTTACTAGGGGAAATTATGGAAAACCTTCCTTTTCTGAAAGTCATTTAATGGAAAAAAAATGTGTCTATCTCAGATGGTTTATGGTAATTCTGCCTGAGGCCAGGGATAAATTACTCTGACTTCTTCAGGCCTCGTGCAGGCCTGAGATTCTTTTATTTCTATTAGAATTCACAGTTTTCTTTCTGTCAAAAGTAATTTCAGTTGTCGTTCTCCCAGGATATATGACACCTACAAGTGATTGAACTCCTAATCATTGAAATGCCTACTGAGATTCCGTTTTTTATTTTACTTTAATCTGTAGGTTTAGAAAAATATCAGTTCTTCAGGTTGCGTTACTTGGTGGTGCCTTTTCCTGGCACTTTTCTTTTCTCCACCCCTTTCCCTTGATGTCCATCTCCTGCCCTTTTCAGGTAGGACTACTGATGGCTCGCCCTCTGCTTCCGTGGGTGTAAATCCTGGGACTGCCTGTTATGGGCTATTTGACCTTCAGTGTATTAACCTGAAACCTTAGTTCCCACATCTGTGAATGGGGATAAAAATATTACCTCCCCCGTGGGATGGTCGTAAGGGTTATGTAACACAAGGCGTAAAGCATTCAGCACTGTGCCCAATAAATATTAGCTTTTGTTTTCCTCTGTTGCCATCATAAATCCAGCCTCGGCATCTACTGGGTGGGCACTATCACTCTGGCTCTTCAGCATTGTTTTCTCATGGCAAAGAAAGAAAGATACTTCCTGTTTTCCAAGCCTACTGATCCTTTCTGTTGCCCTCGCGGTAACATGTTCTCCTGTGTTCCACTGTGTTGGTCTTCCCTTCCCTACAGATTCCCTTCTAAAACCCCACAAGTATCTTTATAATCTATAAACATGAGTCTCCCCTGTGGTAAAATGACTCTCCACGACCCCTAGGATGACGTCAGAGCTCTGTAACATGGCACTCCAAACCCTCTATGACATTGGTCTTAAAGCCTTCTTTGGTCTAACCTCCTGGGATTCCTTGCCTCCTGTTGAGGAACAAGTGATGTCCAACACTCATACAACCACATGCAACTCCTTGTACAAATCTTTTGTTCCTGTGGTTTCCTCTGCCTGGAGAGATTTCCTTTCCCATCTCTGTAGAGCAGGGTGACCCTCACTCTCTGAAACCCAGTCCCCAACCCCTCCTTGGGCACCCCTAGTAGTCTCTGCATTCCCCGAGATAGGCAAAGACTATGTCACATAGATATTATACCTGCTTTCTTGCTCTCAGTATTTGGTGAGGCTGATGGGTTCCTTTTTACCCCGCATAGGAACCCTGAGGGAAATGTTCATATTACGTGATTTTCTCCTTCTTTTCAACACCATACTCCTTGAAAGGACAGCCCACACTCATGCTCAGCTCCCACTCCCTCCTCGTCTTAATAGTTGGCTTTCTGCCTGCCTACCCACTCAGGTTGCACCCTTGTCATGCAGATATTCTCACTTTCTAGGAGGGCACTAATACAATAGAGCAATTAACGGTACAGATTCTGGACTCAGAGAGACCTGGGTTCAAATCTCGTCTCTGCTACTTATGGCTGGGTGTCATTGTGCAAGCTTCCTTGCCTCCCTGAGCCTTGGTTTCCTTATCTGCAAAATGAGGATTAAAAAAAAATCCGGGCGCCTGGGTGGCTCAATTGGTTAAGCGTCTGCCTCCAGCTCAGGTTATGATCCCAGGGTCCTGGGATTGAGTCCCGCGTCGGGCTCCCTGCTTAGTGGGGAACCTGCTTCTCCCTCTGCCTGCAGCTCCCCCTGCTTGTGCTCTCTCTCTCTGTCAAATAAATAAATGAAATCTTTAAAAAAAAAAATCCACCTGCCTTATGGGATTATTGTGAGGACTGAATAAGATAACGTATAGTGCTTAGCAGTGTATCTGGCAGGTCGTTAGTACTCAGTCTCAAAAAATGTTACTTTTTTTTCTTATCAAGGCCCTTAGAACAATGTCAGCACATAGTAAGCATTCAAAAAAATTTTTAGACTCCAGACATACAAGATAGATGGTACAATCAACCCCATTTCACAGGTGAAGGAACTGGAGCTTCCCGTTTAAGAATTTGAACAGCGTCACAAACCTATACTTATCTTCTAAGTTCTCGTGACATTATTACTTAATTGTCGATCCCCTAACTTAGTGCATCCAAGAGCAATCTATCATCTCCCTAAATCTGTGATTCCTGATCAATTTCCCATTTCATGTGACCAGTGCCACCTCCCCAGTCTCCCAAGATCACGGTCTACCTACCTTTACCATGCACTGCCATCCATCCACTGATAAATTTAGTTATCAGGTTCCTCTCAGTTTACCTCCAAAACGTCTCTTGCATTCATTCTTCCCTCCAGACTTTGAGGGCTGGTTTGGATGCCCCTACTGAAGTCCCTGCATCACTCCCTCCAACTCTTCCTACAGGTGCTTTGTACATTTGCTCCTGTTAATGCCTCCATCACTTAAGGATATCAAAGCCATCTCTGGCATCATTCATTATTTTATCCAAGTAAATACTACATTGCCTGACATCTAGTAGACATTCATTAAATGTGTGCCAAACTGAATGAATGACCGAATGCTCTCACTTCTTCATTCGCTCATATCACTTTAGTTCAGTGTTTCAAAAGTGTGGTGCACAGGTGTGATGATTTTATTGATACATGTAGGGAAGCCTCTAGAGAAAACTGGAGACCACAAGTCTTCAGATGCTATTCCATCAAGTAGAGACTGCCAGAGTACAAGGGTTATAGTGTGTTTATTTTTACAGTTATATTTATGGCAGGTGATGTTGGTCTTCCATTTATGGTACTTTTACAATAAATTAAGTTTTTTAAAAGGGAGGGAATGTCAAGATAAATGTTACGTGACTCATGCTACAGAAATATGAGGATAAGGCAGCATTGGGAAGATCGTGTGTGAATCACTGTAGTTTGGGAAAATGAGCTAGTTTATACTCCCAGTGTATGATTTAATGAATAAATAACAGCTACCATGTAAATAAGATGGTTTTTCCCAAACCTGGAATGATTTTTATAGTGGAAGGCAAGGCCCAGGATTTCTCATCCATTCACCCATCCAACCACCAAGTCAAAAGCATTTATCACTTGCTTACTCTGTTCAGGCATTAGGCTGTATACCAATGACACAAACATTGACAAAGCAGGGGCCTGAGGAGGGCTGTGTGTTTGTGTGTACATAACCAGGAGGGCAGACATATGGATTTATAGCAGCCATATAAACTAGAAACAGTGATAAAGGTGTATCCATGACAGTCCAACAGCTCTGCCTCCAGGACTTTCTGAAGTCATCTCTGAGGTGGCTTTTCCACTTTGTGTTCACCAGGCTCAGGGTGAAGGGAAGGGTACTGAAGCCCAGAGTTTCTCAACCTTGGCACTATTGACATATTGGATTGGATAAATCTTTTTGGTGGGGGGGCTGTCCTGTGTATCATAGGATGTTTAACAGCATCTCTCTCTCTGGCCTCTATGGTCATCCATTAGGTGACTGTAGCAACCCCCAATTGTGATAACCAAAAATGTCCGGGAATGGTCAAATGTCCCCGGGGGGTGGGGAGGGGCAAAATTACCTCCATTGAGACCCACCGTTCTAGCCTGAGGGAAATACCAAAGGCAGTGGTGTATAGGGTTACCATAGGCATTTGAAAGTAGATACAAAAAGCTCAAGGTGTAGGGTAAGTGGATGAAAGGTGATACATTGCTTTGATAAGTAAGGTGGGTGAGTCACAGGGCCTAGGATTGATAGCAAACGGATGAGTTGAGATTTTACCCACCTAGAAGAGGAAATAAGGAAACATTTTTAAGCAAAGTCCCCTTGATCAGATACGGGACTGAGGATGGGAAGTCAAATTCTTATGGAATCTAAATGTCAGTCATTCAGAACCAGATGCCCAGGGACTAAATTAGGCAAGAAGCCCTATATAGTTTGGTTGTCTAAAACAAGCTGTCATGTCTTCCTTACTAAATGTAAGAACATTTTATCAACCAAGCATTTGAAAATGGAGATTATATTATTTACCAAGTCGGATTTTTTTTTTATTTGAAGAGACATTGTATTTTAGAAATAACAATGTTCTTTTGTAACTTAAAGATTCTAAGACTAACTTGAAGCAGTAGGAAATGTCACGTATTAGCTACTCATCCCAATATTTCAGCTCAGTGGAAAATTGTATATATTATGCTTATATAATTTTAAAGTAGGCATTATAATTTAAAGAGCAGACATTAACAAAGAACTATATTTCCATACAATATCTGTGTGGGGTTTTTTTATCTTAACAACAACAGTAAGAAAAACCTCTTCCTTTTTTTGAAAATGTTCATCTGCTTTTGCAAATAGCAGCTAAGAGAAATTGCATTTCAAAGTCATAACAAATTTTTATTTTCATGATTTTCGGCTAGGAAGCTGAACTGAGTGCCCTACGAAATTCTCTCACTAACCATGAGAACATTAAGCTGAAATGACACTTGACTGGGAAAGGAAATCATTGAGAAATATTTTAGCCTATGTAAGCACTATGGTGAGGTGTTATGGGTTAAGAAAAAATTTACATGGCTCAACTAGCACTACTCCTTTCTTTTTTTTTTTTTAATTCAAATAAGTGGTATTTTCTCTTTTAGGAAGACAAATAAATAACTGCTAGAGTTTGGCATTTGGGTAGACAGAGACTTCAAATCAGATGTGTGGGGTTTGGCTTTTTCTCCTACCCGTTTCTTCTTCCTTGCCCTTCCCACTAACAAACTAAATCAAAAGCTACAATTTGTGTCTGTTCTAGCCAGCTCCAGAAATCCCTTAAGAATGGCCATTCATAATGTTAGCTATATTTAGAATCAGGGAAAACTGTACTTTGCAGTGACAGTTTATTTTTGTATGAAGAAGTAGGTTTTGTTGTTCAGAATGTTTTAACATTTATGAAAAAGATCTATATTTTTTATATGTGCCAGTTTCCACAGAGATTTCAAATGACTTTAAGAAAATCATTTTGGTTAGTATAATATAAAGTGTATTTGTCAGCTAGTACTATGGACTTCTCAGACAGTCTCCAGATAGTCTCTTAGATACAGTGCAGCTTAATTTGGCTCCCTCTTTTAAAAACTCAATTCAGATGGGGCTCCTGGGTGGCTCAGTCCACTGGGTGTCTGACTCGTGGTTTTGGCTCAGGTCATGATCTCAGGGTCATGAGATCGAGCCCTGCATCAGGGGCTGAGCTCAGCTCAGAGTCTGCTTGAGATTCTCTCTGTCTTCCTCTCCCTCCTCCCTGCCTCTCTCCCTGCTCTCTCTCTCTTTCTCAAATAAATACATATAAATAAATAAAATATTTTTAAAATTTTCAGTTTGGAATTTAAAAGCAGTGATACCTATTTGGTAATAGCCATCTACATGCAGATGTATCTAGGTCCCTCTTAGGTATGTGGGCGCAATGAGTGTTAGGCCAAAATGACAATCCATCGAGTATGCAACAATTAAGTACCACTGTGTTCCTTAGTTACAACTAAAGACATAAACATAAACCCTCTAATTAGGTTTTAACTTCACTTAAGAATATATAACTCCTACATAGTTGTGACTAGTATGTACTAATGGAAAGTAGGAGAAAATACTCTATCAACCAGATTTTTCATTGTCTTTAGTATTCTAAACTGGGTAGAAACTAACATATGAGAAAGTAAACACAAGCCAAATGACTTGAATGCTTGATCACAATGTTGTGAAGTTCAGAAGAAAGGGGAAGGTTGAGACCAGATGGAAGCTTCCGCTTCTCTGAATTTCACACATCTACAATGCGATCTTTTCCTCAAGTAGAGGTGAAAATATACAGTCACCTCTCTCTAGACAAGAACCAGACCTGTGCTTCTCAAGTTAGAAGTTGGCTCCACTTGGGAAATTTCAAGCAATGTTAATCAGAATGAATGATGCTGTGCTTTCTGTGTGTAATAAAGAGCTATTTACAAAACAACTGCTGTGTCTACTTGAGGAATTAGTTTCATCTAAGGTGTTATCTTTTTGTCTTTCTAGAAAGTGCAGCAGTATACATTAATAATTCAAGCTACAGACATGGAAGGCAATCCCACATATGGTCTTTCAAATACAGCTACAGCTGTCATCACGGTGACAGATGTCAATGACAATCCTCCAGAGTTTACTGCCATGACGGTAAGTACAGACGGTCACTCACAGAACTTGGGTCTGTGGTCCGTTACTGAGAAGTTTTGTCATGAATAATAAATGCATTAAATAGAGGTGGACCTTGCTTACCCTCGTTGTATATTGGCTACCCTCTCAGCTGTTTTCTGTCACCAGGACTTTTAAATGAGGCACCTGAGTAATTTGTTTTCTCCTAGTCTCCCAGGTCCACTGATGAAGTTGTTAAAATATGCCACCTGGAAGAAATGGCCTAAAAATACTTGGTGCTGTTATAACAGAATATTTATAAATATTTTCAGGTGCATGAAGTTGAACGGATATTACATGACTGATTTATGCAACTTTGTCAAGAATATAAATATTATCTCTTGAGGAAAATTATTTCCCTCAGACAAGTCCTTTTCTCCAACCCCGCATTAATCACCCAGATACTCACAAATGGACACTAATTTTAATATTAATGAAACTGTAACATCATTTGGAAGAAATTTTGACTGCCGAGAAAAGTGATAGTATTTTTAAAGTTAAACATAAATGCTGTGATTACCTGCATTACGGATTTCCTCATTTAGTGTGGGTGATAAAGATTTAATGGGGCAGTAAAATCAGGGCAGTGTGGTCATCAAGACACCCTGTCCTTCACCGGCCCACGTCACTCCTCTGACCGAGGTGTTTTTTTTTTTTTTTTTTTTTTTTTGTAGTTCTATGGTGAAGTCCCTGAAAACAGGGTAGATGTCATAGTAGCGAATCTAACTGTGACCGATAAGGATCAGCCCCACACGCCAGCCTGGAATGCTGCCTACAGGATCACCAGCGGGGATCCTACAGGGCGCTTTGCCATTCAGACAGACCCGAACAGCAATGACGGCCTCGTCACCGTAGTCAAAGTAAGTGCCACTTGGGCCGCTGATCTCTCTGACGGGCACCCTGCATTGACCAGTCCATGCTCCCTCGCCCGTAGTTTCCTTTTGTGTCTTAGGGTTTGTTTGTTTGTTTGTTTTTTTCTTTCAGACACCTTTAAATCTAGAATTAATATGTTTTGGGGAGTCACATTTGTTTTTTTGTTTAGTTTATGTTGAGGCTATGTTGAGGCCAACATAAATGTTCTCACATTGTCTCTGGAATACGACTGGGTTTCAATCATTTTGGACAATTTTAACATTCTGAAGACAGGACTGTCCTCCACAGTGTCGACTTTCGGTGTAGTTAGATGTGTTCGTGATATGGCACACCCTGAAGTATTGATCGCCAATTGGTAGCTATTAGGAAGGATGCCCCACACCTATTATTCTCAAGGTGCCCTTTGAGTATTGACTCAGAGAACAAACCAGAAAATATCACAAAAGTAAAAGGGGATGAGTAGGGACAAAGAGGGCCTACATTCTGAAAATGTTGTGAATTTATACTCCTGTTTTTAAATGCTATATTCAAGACAATGTTTTAATTGTCAAAAATCAAACAGAGCAAACACTGAGCGCTGGAAGCAAGGGGATGTTAACTTCACGGGTAATAAATACGTAGCTATAACGTAAAAGTTCCTGAAAGTGAGCATCTCTTCCTTCGAGCCCCCAGTGAAGAGATGTGTTTGCTTGCCTCACATCCCAACAGTTGATTTGCAAGTGAACCCAAATGTGGACTTGCCTAGGAAGGTGCTCTGAGGGGTCCGTTGCCTAGAATTTCATATGCGTGTGAGTAAAATGGGAATTTCCCCTGGGAGGTGGGCGTTGGAAATTTCTCTGCAGGAAGAACATAGCGATCAGGAAGCACACCCCAGACCCAGACCATTTGTGTTCGAATCCCAGCCCTGCTTTTGGGAGTGCCGTGAGCACGGCAAGTTGTGGAACCTCGCTGAGGCTCAGGGTCCTCGTGTGGAAAGTAGGGAGGATTATAGTATCGAAGTCATAGCATCGTTCTGAGGGTTACACTTAATACGCATTTAAGGACAGACTTGTGCATACCACGTAGCATAAATAAATATTATGTCCTGGACTTTTCATGTAGCTAATGAAATCACTCAAAGAATTCTGCTTTCTGGCTTCTGTACTGTCTTGTTTAGAATAGTTGAGAAAGGGAAGTTGAATTGGTGATTTTAGAGTGAGAGAAAAAGAAACTCTGTGTTTGAAGGTTTTGAGGAGGTGGTCTGGGGTAGGAAGCTAATCATGGGGCTTTCTCATGAGCTTCACTCTTAATCCTTCCTAGACCACCTAGGAGGGCATGAGGGCTTGTCAAGCTCTCTTTTTTTTCAAATTCTTATGGCACAGTAATGTTTATCTGCATCCCCCACTAGAAGGTGATCAGAGGAAATCAAGAGTGGAAATGAAAGTCCAGTCTGATCACTTGACTCCTGGTAACTCTTCTGTTGACAGCAGGAGTCAATGGAAATTTGGAATTTAATATCTACATTATGGGTTATTTGTGCATTGCCTTTATCTAAAGTGTTGTTCTTAGATTAGGGATTCTTGCAGACCAGTAGAACACCTAAAATTCTTTTGGGGAGACAGCCAGAGTTTTGGTTTGCTAAGAAAGGGAAAAACAAAAACAAGAAAAAGCCTACAAATACTATTATTTTTCCTAAGTGTGTGTACATGTCTGTATTTAAAATGTGTTTCAAATTAAATAGAATTTAAATTTAAAATTTAAATAGAATTAAATTTTTGTTTTATGAAAAAATTGGATTTTATAGTTTGGGGGCTTTGGTTTCTTGGGGTTTTTTGTTGTTGTTGTTGCTTTTTGCACTTCATCCCAGATGTAAAAGGTCTCCTGGATGAGGAGTGGTCTTTGATACCAACGTTTCAGAGTATAATCTAGACATTCAGGTTCTCACTTGACCTCAGACTATTTAGTATTTTTGGTTACGATGCTGTTCTTAAGAATAATCAAGTTTTGGGCGCCTGGGTGGCTTAGTTGGTTGAGCGACTGCCTTCGGCTCAGGTCATGATCCTGGTGTCCTAGGATCGAGTCCTGCATCGGACTCCCCGCTCAGCGGGGAGTCTGCTTCTCCCTCTGACCCTCTTCCCTCTTGTGCTATCTCTCATTCTCTCTCTCTCAGATGAATAAATAAAATCTTTAAAAAAAAAGAATAATCAAGTTTTTAGATGTAGCTGATGCAATCAGTGCAATAGTACTATGCATTATTTTGTGAACATAAATTGTTAAAGTACCTGAGATTTACAGATATCTTATACAAACAGGCTCAATTGTGATAAATATTTCAATCATTGGCCATGCTAATGCATGTTTTTCAGACATTTGAGAGGAACCTATGGTGCAGGGAATGAAAAATTAATGTTTTGAAAATGGAGTTGAAAACTGTAGAATATAAATATTCTTATTTCCTGCAAAAATATGGTGTTTTTTTTTTTTTCCCAGCCAATTGACTTTGAAACAAATAGGATGTTTGTCCTCACTGTCGCTGCTGAAAATCAAGTGCCATTAGCCAAGGGTATCCAACACCCACCTCAGTCAACTGCAACTGTGTCTGTCACAGTCATTGATGTGAATGAAAACCCTTATTTTGCCCCAAATCCCAAGATCATTCGCCAAGAAGAAGGCCTTCATGCTGGTACCATGTTAACAACATTCACCGCTCAGGACCCAGATCGATACATGCAGCAAAATATTAGGTATCAAATGCCACTCGTTGCATTTTTTAAAATTTACTTTATGTTCTGTGTTGTGCACAAAATTTATCTACCTTTTGAATGAGAAATTTGAACTGGAACCAAAACCACTCATTACAAAATTATTTTTAATTCCTTGATGAAGCTTCCTGTCAGGAAATAAATCAATGAGTATATCAGATGGGAAATAGAAGAATGGATCTACTCATGTATTATTTGAGGAAAAAAATGTTCCCTGCGTCTTTTTTCTCTGCCCCCTTTTATCTTTTTATATTTCATAATAACTTAGCCAATGCTATTATACCAAACATTGCAAAAAGTTTTCACTGAGAGTAAATAGGGCTCGGAAGCTGTAACATTTATCTCTTCTCCACACATCAGGAAAAAAGGAAAACTCATGCCTAAAAGAAGATATAAGAGCTAATTATTTTTGCCTCTTACCTGTACGGTAGTTATAGGACTTATAAAACATATCTGTAAAGATTTCCAACCTCAGCAAAATCTAATTTATCTTTCCTGATAAGGGAGTAGATTGTTGGCAGAGCATACCCCACATGACTACTATCCATTGCTGGTGATGATAATTCTTTAAATTAGCTCATATTTAATTTAACTTCTTTCAGAACTGCTGCTAACAGATAAATGCATATCTTTTGCATTTCTCTATACGTTGATATCAAGAGAGATAAATAGCTAACTAATAGGCGTATTGAACTCCTACAACTTTTTACCTTTCAAAACATAGGAAATTTTTTCCAATCTTTATTGGTTATCTGAGCTTGAAAAACTTAGCCTCCACCCAGAATAAAAAAGGAGTTTAAGCTGATAAACCTACTGATACATATAAATCGACTTTATATAGACTCAATGGCATTTTCTTTGAAGACTGTAGTTCTGTATAGTGTAGTTATTTTTTTAAGTATATCGAAAAATTTAAATTTACTAACACTTTATTTTGTAGATACACAAAATTATCTGATCCTGCCAATTGGCTGAAAATAGATCCTGTGAACGGGCAAATAACAACAATCGCTGTTTTGGACAGAGAATCACCAAATGTGAAAAACAATATATATAATGCTACTTTCCTTGCTTCTGACAATGGTATGTAATTAAATATGGTCACTGTATTACCGCGTATGTTGTTAAAGAGAGCAGAGCCTCATCACAAATGCGTCATCGAGAAACAAGGTTTTCTCCCAAACTCAATTGTTTAGAAAACTGACCTTTATTAAGCTGAGGCCCCTATGTCTATTTTCCATTTCCACTGGGTGTTCTCACATGTTCCTTATCTTCTATAATATTCGCAAAGTCCACACGCCCTCGGTGGTAGCCTCCGATTGTGATGACAAACCTCTGTAGCCTTCTGCCCTGAGACAGATTGACTGCTCCTTACTGCGAGTCTAGCCTCATGCCTCAGTGGCCTTGAGACGATCTTCTTATATTTCTTACAGTCAGTCTGCTGACATCAGTTGGTCTGTCTCTAGCATTTTTTTCTCTTTGTAATTCTCCGCCTCTAGTCCGCCATGGATAGGAAACTCTTAATTGCGTGCGTAAAGTGAGATAAGGGAATACACAAGCTTTTGTGTGTTAGTTTTGAACATACAGTCTAGGCCCTTTTTTTTTTCCTTTCTGGGTGTCTGCTGGATTCTAAATGATTGAGATTAATAGATAGCCTTCTTTTTTCTTTCTTTCTCTCTTTCTTTCTTTCTCTCTTTCTTTCCTTCTTTCTTTAGTTATATAAGACAAAAATGACTTATATGTAAACCTGGTGATGGATTTATTTTGCTTTGCTAGCCCTCAGTATGACGTGTGTTTAAGAGTACAACCTCTGAAGGTCTGCCTGACCACCTGAACCCAGACTCCAACTCTACTACTTTCTAACTGTGGGATTGGCAACAAGATTTTTAAATATATCCATTTCCTCCTTTTTCTCTTAACTAGGGATAATGGCAGCAGTACGTAACTCATAGTGTATCGTGGAAGATAAGGTGGTTTGTACACATAGTTTTTTTTTTAATGTTATGTTAATCACCATACATTACATCATTAGTTTTTGATGTAGTGTTCCATGATTCATTGTTTGTGCATAACACCCAGTGCTCCATGCAGAACGTGCCCTCCTTAATACCCATCACCAGGCTAACCCATCCCTCCATGCCCCTCCTCTCTAGAACGCTCAGTTTGTACACATAGTTTTTAAAACAGTGCCTGACACAAAGACTCAAATAAATATTTCTGTTACGCGTCAGTAGTTTTAAAACTGAATCACAACCACGTTTGAAAATCGTTTAGTTCTAGACTATCAATGTTAGCATCTAATAAAACTAGCAGGCTTCAATTTGGTGGTCAAGATGAGCAGTTTGAAAAACGTGGCCTATGGACACTTTTGATAAGAACAGTTTCAATGGACCTTTCTGAATTCTATATAGTAAGATTCAGTGAGATTATTATCTGTCATAAATCTACATGGTGACAGGGTTAAAGCAGTATTTCTTATCCTTTCTAATGTCAGACCTACTGTTCAAATATTTAGAGCTGAAACGTCATAGGGACAGCTTCTGCCATGTAAGTGGTCACTTTCCTCTGTGATGGAACTAAAGCAATATATCTTACACCATTATGTTGAGATTTAAAGAGCTGTAGGATTTGCTGTGAATTGTGTAAGACTGTTGAATCACAGACCTGTACCTCTGAAACAAATAATACATTATATGTTAAGAAAAAAAAAAAAAGGAAGATAGGAGGAAGGGAAAAATGAAGGGGGGGAAATCAGAGGGGGAGACGAACCATGAGAGACAATGGACTCTGAGAAACAAACTGAGGGTTCTAGAGGGGAGGGGGTGGGGAATGGGTTAGCCTGGTGATGGGTATTAAAGAGGGCACGTTCTGCATGAAGCACTGGGTGTTATGCGCAAACAATGAATCATGGAACACTACATCCAAAACTAATGCTGTAATGTATGGTGATTAACATAACATAATAAAATTTAAAAAAATAAAATAAAGAACTATAAAATTATATGTATGAATGTTGGTTGTTACAACCAGATTTGTCATTCACCAAGGTGGATTTTTTCTAATTGAAAGAGTGTTTGATAGGAGAGAAAAGTGGGTGGTTACATCTGTGTTAGCCGTGATGCTTGGCAAATGCACTTAACTTTAAATTGAGGCCGGATGTGGAGCCCTGGTTCTGCTCCTTAATGATGGGGTGAGCTCTTATACTCTTTGTGCCTTCGTTTCATTATTGATAAGTTGTTTTTGTGGCTTGCCTATTCTATAAAGTTTTTATGAAAGTCAAATAATATTACATGTGATAATGAGTGTGAAAGTTCTTCAAACTATGGACTATCACTGAGCTCTTGGTGCTATATTCATTGTGAGAATATTGTTCACAGCCACCTCACCCCCCGACTTTTATTCTCCCTGCTCTCAGAACTGTACGTGTCCCTCAGACAGGTCCAGAGAGATTTCTCCTTGTCTCCCCCTCAGCACTGTCTGTGAGCACACTCCTAACTGCATGTTCTTGGGCAGGTCACTTCAACTTCTGGGTCTCAGATTTATTATTTTAACATTTTTTATATTTCTATTCTTTTCTATTTATATAATGTGTATTATGTAATTGAACTAAATAAAATAATTATGACATTATATATAATAACACTAAAAATACATACAATATGGAAGAGGCCAAATTACCAGACTAAATTATCACAAAACAGAGTAGAGACAGTTTTTAGGGTGGAATGAGAATGGGTTTGGGGTCAGGCAGACCTATCCTGAGTAGCAACCCCACCACTTACAGGAGCGTGTGACCATGAGCAGCGTACAGAGCCTGAGGTTCTTCATCTGTTTAAATTGACTTCGTAGGATTACCAATGAAATAATGTATTTAGAGCAACCTAATTCTTGGATAAGCAGGTAGCTGGTTGATCAGTAAATCCTATTTCTCTTCTCCATGGCATTCCTTCCCAAGAGGAGGGGTGTGGGTCTGTGTTACCTGTCTGTAGACTGGTTGGATATTTCATAGCTGTGTTTGAGCCTTAAAAGCATTCTCACGCTCTTTCATGCATACGTCTTGGTTCTCCATCAAAAGAGGAGGGTGCACAAGGCCATGAGCCCCATGTTCTGCTTCTCTTGTGTTCCCCACAGTGGCTAGAGGAGCGTGGTATGCACAAGGCCCAGCGTAATAGACAGCAAGGGCAGGGCAGGTACAGAATCGCACTCTGCAGGGACATGCATTGTCCCAGCACTCAGTTGGGCGCAACAAAGTTGGCAGCTCTGGGTCATCCTAGAAAGGAAGCAAGAAGTGGCCTTGTTGGAGTAACAGTCTGCCAGATGCTGTGGCGACTAGATATTTCCAAGGTTATGCAGTGATGAGGGCAAGCAGGCTAGAAGTTTTGAGCATTCCACCGTCATTGAGACTCATGGGAAAGAACTGTTCAGCATTGGTTTGTGATTTTTCTCCTTTTAAGGAATCCCCCCTATGAGTGGAACGGGAACACTGCAGATCTATTTACTCGATATCAATGACAATGCCCCTCAAGTGTTACCTCAAGAGGCAGAGACTTGCGAAACTCCAGACCCCAATTCAATTAACATCACAGCACTTGATTATGACATCGATCCAAATGCTGGACCATTTGCTTTTGATCTTCCTTTGTCTCCAGCGACTATTAAGAGAAATTGGACCATCACTCGGCTTAATGGTAAGAACAGGTTAATTATTTGACTGTATGTGCAGTTGGGAGGTTTTGAAGCCTGATACGAAAAGTTCATTTTGGGTGCTTTATAATCTTCTCATCAAATATATTTTAAAAGCTACGTAAAGTTAAATAAGATAACTAAAAACTTCTACAGCTAAAGAAAAAAAAATCTTCACAATGCAGCGTAGTCGAATGGCTTGATAGATGCATGCTCTTAAGTAGTAAATGCATTCTGGGAAAGGTTGCGTGTTTTGTGTCATGTGATGTATTAACTGTCCACCGTACGTTTTCCTTTTTTGTGTAGGTGATTTTGCTCAGCTTAATTTGAAGATAAAATTTCTTGAAGCTGGGATTTATGAAGTTCCGATCATAATCACAGATTCGGGTAATCCCCCCAAATCAAATATCTCCATCCTTCGCGTGAAGGTTTGCCAGTGTGACTCCAATGGGGACTGTACAGATGTGGATAGAATTGTGGGCGCAGGGCTGGGCACGGGCGCCATCGTAGCCATCCTCCTGTGCATCATCATCCTGCTCGGTAAGTATCGGCATTATCTCCTGGCATTCAGTTCTTCTCCCTCCTAAGACGTTTTGCCAAGTAACTTCTTGCTGTTGCCTTTTAATACAATCTTAACAACTCTCTTCAACCTCTGAATGCGTTCTGGCCAACCCTTCACGGGCCGGTCAGGTCCCCCGCAGAGTGAGAAAATCCCTGAGCACTGTTGCAAGCCCTTAAGTGCTTGCAGCAAACCCAGCCCGCACACCTCGCCCGTGACCCGTGGCAACCGTTTTCTGATGTTGATGGCTGGAAGAGCTGTAGCAAACTCTCTCCATAGAAAGATGTTAGATGGTCCTAAGTGTGAGCGCTTAGCTTATGATTTGAGTATGAATTTATGGCACTTAGTTGATGATTTAGGAAAATAAGTATATTGCTTTCCTTAGCTCGTATAAAGCACAGTCAGCAGCTAACCGCAGTCATGCAGGGATCAAGGTATTCGTTACTGAAGGGCCACGTAAAATAGTGCGAGATTGTCCTTCACGCGGCACATTTGATGATAGAAATGATTGCATAGCTCAATCAATTGTCTGTCTTTAGAGCAAGTCGAGATTAAGGAATTGCTCCTTTTTCAGATACTTTGCAATCTTTGGTTCAATGGAATGCAAGAAATTAACCACTGGAAAGTACTTGAGGAGCCACTTCTAAGCATGCAGGTTAAAAGGACAAATTGCCGGGGCCCTGTGTTTTATTGTTAAATAGCAGCAGGACTTAGTTTATTGTGCCATCATGCTATGCACCAATCACTTTCTTGAAAACGTTGGCCATTTCTTTTATGTTTTCTCCATTTACAAGTGTTCTGGTAATTTAGAATTCTGTCCCTTTATTCTAAGCAATTACTATAGAAGCCTGGGCATTTCTTTACTTCCTGTGTGGAGACGACTTTCACTATAATTTGAAACCTGCATGCTATACTGATAATCCACTTGCTAGATTTAGCCCTGGAACAATGGCAAATGAGATCATGTATCTGGCTTTAAAAGGAGGATATTTACTTTTATGGCCAATAATAAAAATGTGCTCAAATAGGAGTCATTAAATCTCTTGCTTCAGGATGTAAGCTGCTATCCTCAGATTTGAGAGAGAATGCACTCCTAGATGTGCACTTAGGGATATGTTTCAATTTGAACTAAAATGTGGCATATATGCCAACCTTATCAAGAAAGACTTCGATATGATGGATTACAGCATGAAGGAGTGACTGTAGCATTTTGAAGGAAAATGAATTGGTGCTGATTCTAACATCAACCCTCTGGAAAATTCATGGTGCCAGGCCCAGCACAAAAGTGTAAAGCGGAAAGCCTTGTGTTATTTCAGTGCTCAAACAAATCCCGTCAGCTTCCTACCTGAAACGTGCATTTTAATAGGAGAGGGAATGCAGAACAGCACAGGAGAAAAACACCAGCCTTTGGGAGCCAAAATCCTCAAGACCCAATTGCTGATCCAATTCCGATTTACTACTCAAGTCTCAAGTCGTCCTGGCAAGCACTTACCTTCCCTGGGTAGTGCTGTTCCCTCGGACATGGGGAGGATTAAGGACAGCCGACCCACCTCCGTGAAATAGCAGTTGCATAACAACCAACAATGGACTTAACTATTGTTTGTTGGTTTAGAATTTACAAACCATTATATTAGGAGTGTCCTATCCTCCAGCAAGCCAAAGTCAGAGACAGACATGGTTATTGTCCCCTTTGGTAAATTATAAAATGGAGGATGGGCATTCAGCCAGTGAGTTCAGAGGGCACCAGGTCCGGGAACCCAGGGTTTCAGGCTCTGTGTCCAGTGCTCCGGCCCCACTCGGTCTTCTCTCTCTTCACGGCAGGCCAGAGAGAGGTAACAGACTGGAAGAGGCCTTAGAAGCTCTTGACCCAGATAAGTATGTTATTAATGTGAAAAGCGGTGATTGGAAAGGTCATGTTTTTAAAATTACGACACTGTGGTTTTTGTTTTTTTTTTACTCTTTCTACCTAGTCCTCGTTCTGATGTTTGTGGTATGGATGAAACGCCGGGATAAAGAACGCCAGGCCAAGCAACTTTTAATTGATCCAGAAGATGATGTAAGAGATAATATTTTAAAATACGATGAAGAAGGTGGAGGAGAAGAAGACCAGGTGAGCTATATTTTAAACCTTTAAGATGAAATTTTGTGATCACATAATTCAAGGTGCAGGACAAATGTTAATACACGCGGTAAGTAAGGAAATGGTCTCGAGTTTCCTATGTTTGTCACATTATCAAATACTTGGGGGGGGATTCTTCACATTTCTTGATTTTTTTTTTTCAAGGTGCCAAATGTCACTGCATTTATTTTGTAAGAAAATTGTTAACATTGTTTCAAGGAGCTAGGATTTAAACCCAGTTCCAATTATAATAATGCTAATAAAAATATTTTTCTTTATAGTTTTTCTTCGTTGGATATCTAAAGTATAAGTAAAATTAGTGTCCCAACTGGATTTATATATACAGGAAAAGCACTAGATAACTTATTCTACAAACATTTACCAAGCAAGTTCAATATTCCATACACTATTTTGATCACTGAAGATACGGAAGTGGGCAGAGCCAACAAATATTTGCCCTCAAGAGTCTTCAATTCTTGAGAAGTATTGAAATTAGAGACAGTATCTAGTTCATCTTTGTATCCGTAGTCTTTCATGATGCCTGGCTCATACATGTTGAAGTTCCCATCTGGCTATAAAATCACGTGAGCTTCTGTATCACTGTGTACATGAGGAACTGCATGTGTGTTCAAGGATGAGGGTGACCAATATGCGGAATATTTTTATGTGCTCAAAAGCAAATTTTAGATATCATAGCTCACATCTATAATGTCTGTACCACATACCAGGCATTCTGCTAAGTGCAATAAATGCTGGTATCTCTTAAATCTTTGAAACCTGTGCTATTATACTATGAGTACCTCCCCTTTTGTGATAGAAAACAGAGCTACAGATGACTGGATTCTCATAAAGAAGTAGGAAGTGATGGACACAGGGTTTGAATCTAGGTCTGTCTGATGTCATAGCCTAAACTAACTACTCTGATATAGTACCTTTTGTAATTACCTGGAAGATACTAATGTAATCTACAAAAAGTCACCATGACAGGTGACTATATTTTAGATACTTTGATAATTATGTTATTTTCACTTACAAATGCAAACTTTGGGGAGGGCAGTAGTCAAAAAAAACAAAACAAAACAAAACCCAGAATTCTTGGGTCTTGGATCATTATCAGTAAATTCAAGTGTACTCTGTCTTAAGGATATATATAAACAATTAGTGATAAGACTGTTAACTTGAATAAAAGCAAATTTTCATGAACATATTTTCTCTTTCCCCTCTATTCGAGGAAATAATATATCACTTTTGGGGTGGTTTTTTCTTTTCCTTTTTTTAAGATTTTATTTATTTATTTATGTATTTATTTAGAGAGAAGGAGAGAGAGCACAAGAAGTGCAAGTGGGGGAAGGGACAGAGAGAGAGGGAGAAGGAGAGCATCTCAGACAGACTCCAAGCTGAATGCGATGTGGGGCTCGATCTCATGACCCTAAGATCAGACCTGAGCTGAAACCAAGAGCCGTATACCCAACCAGCTGCACCACCGAGGTGCCCTTATATCACTTTCTGTTTTACAAAGCACATTCACATCCACTGTTGGGTTTAATCTTTGTGGCAGGGACGCCTGGGTGGCTCAGTCGTTGGGCGTCTGCCTTCGGCTCAGGTCATGATCCCAGAGTCCTGGGATCGAGCCCCGCATTGGGCTCCCTGCTCAGCAGGAAGCCTGCTTCTCCCTCTCCCACTCCCCCTGCTTGTGTTCCCTCTCTCGCTGTCTCTCTCTGTCAAATAAATAAATAAAATCTTTAAAAAAAAAAAAATCTTTGTGGCAACCCATTAGACTTCTCCAAGTTCCATTTGTAGCAAGTTGTGTGATGAGCTCTCAAGAGTTTGTAATTGGCGGAGCCAGAACTGAGGTCCACCTTTTCTGATTCCAGATTCCATGCTTGGTTTACAGTACCTCAACTCTCGCATTTAGAAGAGATGCTTGTAAAATATGTTGAAAACTTGACTCATGTGTAAAGCTGCTTTGAATACTGACTAATTAAAGTGGCTCTATAAATATGCGCCAGGGTTTCTTGCTTGGAAAGAATATCCAAATCCTTAATGTCTTTGGATATTAAAATTCATGTTTGGCTTAATCCTTAATTAATCTATCCTTTCACTTTCCTGAGCTATGTTCAGGATCAGCAAACGTATATTGATCACATTATCTCATAAATCTTCTACTTTCAGTATTTTATTTTTCATGTCATTGTGCATAATTTTCTAGGCATAAATCTAAACCCAACTCCATGAAACTTCAGTATAAATACTAATAACTGGAAGGCTACCGGTCATAACTGGGTGCTGCATAGACTTGGAGGCCCAGAGGCAAGAACCAAGAACGTTCTCAACATCTTGGGCACTCAGTGTTACCTGATCTGCCTCTTTCTCCCTCCTCCCCACCAATCCCTTTGAGGGAAAGTGTTGAATGAGGTTTTATTGTTGTAGTTATTTTAGGAAAGACTGACTTCCTTTATTGACTCTTATCCACTTAGATTGATTCTTGAGATCCAATAAGTCAAACTTACCTATTGCAAGATTTATTAAAATCATCCTCATAAATGTTCAGCCTCTTCTTTTACTGACCTCTAAAGTTTCCTTTGCCCCCAGATAAGCTCTTAGGCACAAATGTTTTGTTTTCTACCCACTTCCCTAATAGTCGAAAGGTTTTGCTGTAACTTTCTCTATATTGTCCTCTGTGTCTAATTTCTTTATTTAGTATTAGTTTTCCTGTGGTATCTTTTGGTAGTTAGCGTCTTGGTTCTTTGATGCCATGTTCATCTAGATCAAAAGCCTCTGTCCATCTTGGATTCTCTGTCATGATTTCCTTTTGCAGTTCTCATTATAGGAAATGTAAAAAAGTTGGGGCGCCTAGGTGGCTCAGTCAGTTGGGCATCCGACTCTTTGATTTTGGTTCAGCTGGTGATCTCAGGGTCTTGAGATCAAGCCCCATGTTGGGCTCCAAGCTCAGCAGGGAGTCTGCTTGAGATTCTCTCTCTCTCCCTCTTCCTCTGCCCCTCCCCCACCACATGTGCTCTCACTCTCTCTCAAATAAATACATAAACCTTTTTAAAAATTGAAAAGAAAATTGTGACAAAATTAAATAATGGGCTTTTTATTCACTCTATGACTTACCTCATAATAGCAGAATACAATATGCAGTGTGGGAATGCTACCTTTGCCTCTACCTGAAGTGGTTCATGAAATCCCTAGGACAGTCACATCCTAATGAGTGTCCTGTCTCTGGCTTCACACCCATACCAGCTCTTTGGAAACTATTAAATCCAGACTTCCTCCTTAGCATGACAGGTTTTTGGCCTTTTGGTGCACTCCCTTAGGGAACAGGTAGAGGGTTATGGGAAAGAATTGATGGTGGGTATGCACTCCCTCAAGATGCAAATCCATCAGGCTTGTCCACATGTGGCCACTAAAGTTTCCTTGCAAGTCTAGGTGATTTGTCCTCATGCTCTCTCTGCCTTTTCTTGGGTCAAAATGTAGTTTAGTTTCTAAAAATATTTTCTTTATTGGCTGTAGTGTTCCCTTTTTTATTGAAGTATAGTTGACATAAACGTTATATTCGTTTCGGGTGTACAACGTAACGATTCAACAAGTGTTTATGTTATGCTGCGCTCATCACAAGTGTAGTTGCCATCTGTCACATACAACACTATTACAGTATCATTGACTATATTCCCTACGCTGTGCCTTTTATTCCCATGACTTATTCATTCCGTGACTGGAAGCCTGGACCTCCTTAATGACAGATTCCTTTCTTCTTCCACTCTCTCCTCCTCCAGAGATAAAAGCAGCTATGGGTCTTATTTCTCTTAGAGCTTGTTAGCTTCTTTATTTTTATTCAGTTAGCCTCATTATGTTCTCAGTTATGGCTTCAAAAATCTGTGATTTGGTAACTTATCTGGCTTGTTCTTTGCATTAGAGTGTGAATAATAGTCTCATGACTTTCTATATCCCAACCAGAAGCAGAAGGCTTCCTACGGGTTTAAGAGTGTGACCACCATGCATATCAACAAGAGCATTTCCAGCACCCCGGGAGCTTTCATTGTATCCCCTGCCAGGAAGTATGCCCTCTGCCAAAAAGTAACTAGTATTTTTTATTTCTATCAACGTAGAACCACATAACCGGGTCTTAGATTTCATTATGTAAGTGGATATCACACAGTAGGTACTTTTTGTGTCTGGCTTCCTTTACTCAAACTTATATCTGTAAGATTAATCCGTGCTATATACAGAAGTAGTTCATTTTTATAGTTGCTGAAAAATACTCTGTTGTAGGAATTAGCCACATTTTATTCATCCATTGTACTATGCTTGGACCGAGTTCATGCAGTTGCATTATTATG
Source organism: Callorhinus ursinus (assembly GCF_003265705.2). NCBI lineage: Eukaryota > Metazoa > Chordata > Mammalia > Carnivora > Otariidae > Callorhinus > Callorhinus ursinus. The sequence continues at coordinate 43,334,052 of NW_027397073.1, forward strand.
AATAAAACTGCTATAAACATTCTTTTGTGTGTGTGTGTGTATGTGTGTGTGTGTGTGTGTGTGTTGGAGCATTTCTATTGGTGTGTGCATAGGGATTGACTTTCTATGTCCTAGAATGTGTCTGTGTGCAGCTGTAGCACAAACCTGCCAGTTTTCCAAAGTGATTGTACAGTTGACACCTCCCCTCATCATAGTGGTGCATGAGAATTCCGGCAGCTCTGCATCCTCACTAGCACTTGGCTTTTTCCAGTCTTTAAATTTCAGCCACTCTGATGGCATGTGTCTCAGTATGATTTAATCAGGATGTTCCTATTGACTCATTTACGATTTTGATATCTTTGCGAGGTTTCTGTTTGGCCTTTTTGTCCACATTTCTATTAGGGTTGTCTGCCTTTACCTGATTGATTTGTAGGAGGTCCTTCTATATGACGGATATCATTTCTTTGTCAGATAAACATATGGTCAATATCTTCTCCCATCCCATAGCTTGCTTTTTTATTCTCTTCATGGTGTCTTATGATGAACAAAAGTTTTTAATTTTAGTGAAGTCCAGTATAACAGTTTTATTCCATCAGGGTTAATACATTTATGTCCTATTTAAGAAAACTTTGTCGATTCTGAGGTAATGAATTCTTCCCCCCCCACAAAAAAAAAAAAGAGTCTTCTCGAAATTTTATTGTTTTACCTATCACATTAAGTCTGTGATCTCTCTCTAATGGATTATTCATTTACTATAAGATATTTATCAGAGTTCTCTCTGTGTTCTCCCTTGATGTCCAACACTGCTTACTAAAAAGATAACCCTTCTCCCCTGCACTGCAGAGGTCCACTTGTCATGAAGCAGGTGGCTCTGTGCGTGTACGTCTGCAGACTGGCCTCCTGACCCTGTGCTGTTGTGCTTGTTCTGTCTCCCTGCTCTTGAGCCAGTACCACTTGTTGTCACTGCTATCACTTTACAGTGTCTTCCTATCTGGTTGTATCAGTTCTCCAACTGAATTCATCAAGATTTGCATCAAAGTTTTTGGTGGAATTTCTCATTTACTTTTTTTTTCCTTAAGAAAAACTAAACCCTTTATATAATTAATTTCTAAGTAAATTTAATCCCAATATTTTTCCATTGTCTTTTTTTTAAGATTTTTATTAGAGAGAGAAAGAGAGCGCACGTGCGTGTGCGCATGAGTGGGGGGAGGGGCAGAGGGAGAAGCAGGCTCCCTGCTGAGCAGGGATTCTGACTGGGGGCTGACTCCCATGACCCCGTGATCATGACCTGAGCTGAAGGCAAACATTTCACCGACTGAGCCACCCAGGTGCCCCACTTTTCCATTTTCTAAACAAGGTGTTGGTTACTGCTTTAAATCTTAAAATTATGGTCAGTTCCTGAGAAGTTCAGCTCTGTGAAATACATTCTATTCCTGTTTTCCATAATTTACGTGTGTCTCCCTGTTAGAAAGTCTATTTCTTTTTTTTTTTTCCTGGTGACACACAATTTTACATTAGTTTCAGGTGTATAACCTAGTGATTCAACAAGTCTGTACGTTAGGTTATGCTCACCAGCGTAGCTGCCCCCTGTCGCCATAGGACACTGTGACAAGGCCCCTGACTGTGTTCCATACGCCATACCTTTTATTCCCAGGATTTATTTCTTTGTAGTGTGCATTAAGCCTTTTTGGCAACAGAATATGAATCATACACTTTTATTAGTTTTGGGGGGGAGATATTATCTCTTTACAAGAGTAGGCTTCGGAAATGGGATTGCTGCCATGTTACATTTTAGACAAGTTTTAGTCGATTTTTATTACACGTAGGTAGTATTTTACGGAGCATGTGTGTTACATTAAGATGCAGACGGAGACTGTGCCGGACGAGGCAGATATGGCTTGTCATAATCAGGCAGTGGTCTGCTTGATGTCTCAGCTGGACAATCCCAAAGAATCACCAGCTTTTTCAAAGGATGGGCAGGCCTCAGAGGGTAGTTTAGGCCGTTGGGAAAGCCAGGTAGTGACTGTGGGGACAGGCAAAGGTAGCTGTGCTGGGAAGGCTAGAAGACCCAGCCTCAGGCTGGCTTAGCCAACATTCTTATTTTGCCTGCCAAGAGAACGTATCCTTCTTAAGAAGCTAACTGATTAGAAAGAAAACAAAGCAAAGCAGCCCTTTACAAGGGTAGTCCTTATCTTCCCTACCATTGATTAGCATCTCTTGCTGTCTTAGTTCTGTGCCAGGATACAGGCTGCTAATTTCTTTAACAAAATAGCTCAGAAGCCTAAGAAAAGAAAAACAACAACACATCTGTATCTTTTGTCTTGTGTATAGTAGACTTTTGCCAGTGCATATCAGTACTCTGCTCTGGTTTAGGTTGTCAGGGCCCTCGATGTTTGAAGTTAGCCTTAGATGCCTTCTGAACAGGAGCATCTGTCGGCTGTTGGACACTTTTAGTATAATGTCTGTTCTCTTTTCAGAGGGAGAGGTTCCTACTTTATCTCCTTCACTGCCCTATCATCAGGGTTTTGGGTGGTTATCAAGTCATGTTTAATCACCCTCATTAGTAAATGTTCATTGGTGCACTTTTGGACAGTGGGGCCGGTTGCAGATACTGTGTAGCTTTTGATGTTCTTTGCAGTGAGCTCCCTCTATATTAGCATCACTAATAAATCAGGGTGAATGTACAATATTGTGGATGGCTCGCTTTTCATGGCACCATCCCTTTAGCCCCAGGATAGGAAACAGAAACTGTCAGCTTCCTGCTTTTTAGAGCTTAGACTTAATTACGATTGCTTTTTTATATCGAGTAAACATTTATGGAGTGTGTATTATGTTTACAACACTCACTGGTGCTCACTTTAAACAACCTCTACCTAAATCACTTACCATTATACAGTTTCATTCTTCATAATAATAGCAAAAGCTATTGTTTGGGGTACCCTATGAATTAGGCACTGTCGTAAGTGCTTTCTATACGTTATTTCATTTGACCCTCCCTCAGTACGGCAGAGATGGCGCACGTTGTTCAGACATAGTGACGTGGGGATTAAATCCCTGTCCATCCGTGTCCAAAGAAAGTGGTGTGTCTATCGGATCCTGTACCCTCCTTGGCAAAGCTCAGGTTCAATCAGGCGATTAAAACAGCGCCTTTCCGAATGCCATTTGAATTTATCAGAAGATGTCCGTTCCTTGAAGTGGACTCTGGGACATTCAGCATCTTCCTCGGCTCTTAAAGTTTGACTTGGAAGATTTCCCATTCCGAGTTTGGGCCTGGAGGACTCCTATGGGGGACTCTGGATGTGTGAGAGAGGCTGTTGCTGTCCATGTGGGGAGGTTTCCCAGGTGACAGTGAGTGGACACTGGGATCTTTTGGACCATGGCTGCTTCTCCACAGACAAACTCATCCAAGGTTAAAGTTGACACTGGTCAGAGGTGGTCTTGACAGAAAGGGTGAGTGCTAATTAAAGGTTCCACGTCAGTGTTCTCTTGCTCACTCTTGCATTCCTGGTCCTTACTCTGCCCTGGGTACCAGGTCTGTCTTCCCACACAGCTGCTGCCGAGTGTACTGTCATAATCAGCTAGATTTTTGTCTCTCAGTTTCTTCAGAAGAGGTCCAGCACTTCTTGGGCTCAGGAGATTTCACATTCCAGGACTGAGAGGACTCTTATCTGAATTCCCACATTTGGTTTCTTAAGTTTTGGAGTGTTGCTCTCGAGCTAGAGTTTTTCCTTCGCATCAGAGATGGTTCTGAGCTCTCAGAGAAAGTGCCTGACGTCAACCCTGATGATATGGGGGGCATGTCTGAAAGCTGGATTCCCTGTCACTTTAAAAGTCGTATTTCATCAACTGTAGGTGGGGAAGGAGGGTGTGTCTGGACTTTTTTATTTAGCTTGCAAGGTGTAGAAATTGAAAAAATTCCCGTAAATTTTGGATCTCCCAAGCCTCTCCAAAAAGTTGAAGGATCTAGAAACATGGCCGGCATTCGGCCTTGACAGCAATCATTGCAAACCAAATAGAGGCTTCTCTCTTGAAGCAGGGCAGACATGTTCTGATAATTGTTTCTGTTTTCTTCTTTTCATCCCAGGCCAGCTTTACTGATGAATGTTATAAGCCAATCCTTTATAGAAATCTATTTTTGCTGACTCTGATTAAATTATATAATAATTATTAGACATTGGATTAACAAAAAACAGATTTCTACAAGGAGAAGGTACCATAGTGCTCTGGAACCATGGAACAATTTCCTGTAGTACAGTTTTTGTTGGTTTTTTTTTTTAAAGGAAAAGAGGAAAAGAAAGTGGATTCACCACAAATATATTTAGCCAGATGAATTAGTTGAAATAGGCTAGATGCTGTAACAAACTAAAATTTCGGTGACATAAGCCTGATTGAAATGCATTTCTCACTTACTTCGTGGTCATTGGATGTCAGGTCGTGGGAATTAGGGGTGGGGAGGGAAGGTCCACTGTACTCCATGTGGCTTCCAGGGTCACCCCTGCCATACATACCTGCAATCCCTGAATGACCAAAGGGCAGGGAGGATAACTTGTGGGAGATTTTTATGGGGCGTGGTGCACGTGACTTCCATTCTCCCTTCTTCTTACTAGGTATCTAGTAAGAAGAAGAAATGAGTTCGGTGACCAGCTGGAAGTCTCTGCCCCACCCTGTTAGGTATTTGAGTTTAGAGTCTTTTCTGAGGTTGTTTGAGAAGAGTGTCCTCCTAGGGCCCACGCACAGTAGAGTGCTAGCTCGTGTGCATTGTTTTGTGACCCCTGCAGATATCCCAGAAGGAGGTGGGGGTCACAGGGGATGTACAGGAGGTTCACAAGCTCATGAAAATGAGACGCTGTACGTAAGGCTCACAAAAACCAGGGAGGGCAGCTTTCCCTTACCTGCAGGATGCTCCCTGTGCTCCCTGGGATCCTAAAGTCTTCTCAGGAACCAGCACTTGCACATGTAAAAAAATCACATGCAGTTTCAGGATAAAGGGAGTCATGATAGGAGCTCTTTGTAGTGGCCCAGGATTTCAAAACCCAAAAGATCCAGACGTAATTGCTGTATGAGTGACCGTTGCCTTTTTTTTTTTTTAATGAAATTGATTTCTTATGTGATTTGTGGAAATCCGTATTTCTGTAGCTGAGATCCCCGGAATCTCCGTGGCACAGGAAGCACGTTTAGTGGAATTTAGGTGCCTGAGAGGGGGTAAGAACCCACAACTCCTATGAGCTGGGACTTGGCTTTGAGGACTGGGGACTCTGAGGGTTGATGACTTAGTTTCTCCTCACATGGCCCCTCCCCTTTGCATGTTCAACTACAGTAGGATTGAACGCCTGTACCTCTGTACCTGTGACGGGGGACTTCACCCTTTCCTGGCTTTAGTCCATGGTCTTCACCAGCATCTCTGGTTAGCCCCCACGACTCATCTCAAGACCTCTTCCCTTGGAATCCCAGCTGGATCGAGGGTCTCTGCTCTGTGGCCCACAGCATCTCATGTCCGCTGGGTTTTGAGCTTTTGCATCCTAGCCCCGCTTCCGACCTCAAGCTCAGTGAGGGCGGGGATTTGTCCTACTTACTTTTTTTTCCTGTACCTAGGACATTTCGTGCCTGAGAGGTGCTCACAGAATGTTCGTATGTTGGGCCTTCTTCCCAAACCTCTTGGTTTTTATAAGTCTGTCTACAGGGTTAATTGAACTAGTACACCCATGATAACTTGACTTTCATTCTTTGAAATCCCTGATGTCTTCAGGAAGTGATGATACCGTTCATAAATGCTAGCACCCATGACATACTTGTTCTGTGTCAGGCTCTATGCTGTGCCCTCAGTTTGCATTTCTCTTTTAATCTTCCCAACAACCCTGTGCGGTAGACGCTGCTGTTAGTCCAGTCTTCAAAACCAGGTCCATGTGGCGTGAGAGGACAAACTCCTAATGCACTTGCTGGTGGTCATATGATGGATGTCGTATATGGTGTTGCTGATTTGTAGCGTGCAGGTGATACTGGTAGGACCAGCGAGGGTGGGCGCTTAGCCACAGTTTATTGGAAGACCACTGGTAATCCAGCTTTAGAACGGGCAGAGAGTAAGACTCAGTTAATTGGTTAAACATGGCTTGCACAATTGAGCATGTTTTGACATTAATAAAGTTAGAATCTGGAGAAGCAATGTGAACAGCCACGCTATTACAAAAAAAAAAAAAATCCAAGTATACAATCTGGATGACAGGAGCTAAAATTTTAAATCCAGGCTGGATGCCTAGACAGAGGGATGGGGTATAGGTATAAAAAAGCCCCTTGAGACCAAAGGAGCCACTTCCCCGAGTCAAGGGATCTTTGCTTGAGCCACAGGGTCTGTCTCCATGCACTTCCTGCCAATCTCAGGTTCCAATCCCAGTGTGGGCAACAAACCCAGGCCCTCCGTCTCAAGTAGAGAATGAAATTATATAATTTAACCATGGTATATTTGATTCTCTGAGATAATTGTTTTATAAAATCTTTCTGCTGTGTAAGCAAACTGACAGATGTTTGAATCTGGACACAACTGTGGAGACCATTGCACAACTGTGGAGATTTTATTGTTGGCTGAAGCACACTCTGTTATGTTCTCAAGTTGTTCTTCCACTTATACCCACCTGCAAATATGAGTATATGTTAGTTATTCAAAGACCAATACTGATTTCACAAGAGGAGAACTTCACCAGGGATTGGATTAGTACATTGTCATTCCCTTCATGCAAGCTGTTCTCAAAGCTCTTACCACCAGGTGACACATACCAGTAGGCTACCGGCGGCATATTCTCAACTGGTCAGGGCCCGTTCATTCCCCACTGGGCATGAAGTATTTTTAATGTGCACATGATTTGCACAGGACCTTTTATTTATTTATTTTTTTTAAAGATTTTATTTATTTATTTGAGAGAGAGAGAGAATGAGAGAGAGAGAGTACGAGAGGGAAGAGGGTCAGAGGGAGAAGCAGACTCCCTGCTGAGCAGGGAGCCCGATGCGGGACTCGATCCCGGGACTCCAGGATCATGACCTGAGCCGAAGGCAGTCGCTTAACCAACTGAGCCACCCAGGCGCCCAGGACCTTTTATTTGCTATTCTTGTCACTTTGTGTGAAGGAACAAAATATTTTCTGGAATTCATTTTTAAATATTCATTCTTCCTGACTAATCATAAGTTTACTGTATTTAGTTTTAGAAGAAGAGGGAGTTATCAATATCCCGGTAATAACAGTGATAAAGATTTTGAATGCCAGCTATGTGTTAACACTGTGCCAGGGAGAAAAAAAAAAGATAAGATACTAAGTGGCATTTGCCAGAGTTCTGCCACCTGGCCAGATCCACCAACTGCCTGTTTTTATAAATAAAGTTATCTTAGAACAGAACCATGCACCCTGTCCATTGTTCATGTGTTATCTGCGGCTCCTTTTACACTGTAGCAGCAGAGTTAAGACCGTATAACAGAGATTATATGGCCCAAGGATACTAAAATGTTTACTCTCAGGGCCTCACTGGAAAAGCTTTGCTAACTAACCCCCTGAGTGGCTAGAGAATATGGAACCCTCATGAGCGTTGTGTCTGAAGTTTGAACACTCTTAAGGTTAGCACAGGACATTTATGGAACCTGCCCAAGGTCATGCAGTTGGATATGGTGAAGTCGGGATTTGAATTAAGGCACTTTGATTTCAGACTCTGTCTTTGGCAATCACCATAGTACGCTACTTTTATATGCACGTTTATCTTAAACAATGATTAGGTCTCCTTAAGAAATTCCAAAACGATGTAACTTAAAGTGGAGAAGGATTTCTGATGCTCTGTCACCATATTCCCAACCACATCTTCTCATTTCTTAACTCCCTATTTTTAGGTTTCCTCTAAGATAGAATGCTAGGTCAGGCTAACACAGAATGACTTTGATCTTGTCTGAATGGTGACATTTGTATTTTTGTCAGAAGTTGGAGCTTGGGGTGGGAACGTGGCCTGAAGATGTGTTTAGACAGTATACTCTGTGTCTCCCAGACAGACGTGCTTGAGCGGCGTAAGAAGTATAAGGCTGTAACTGAATTGCATGGAAAGGGTGGGAAATGACAAACAGTATAAAAAATAAATGTCAGATGTCAGGAGCAGCATCAGCTCTCTGAAGCCCTGTTACTCTGCTCCATCTTACAGGCCTCACGCAGCCACATCCTTTCTCCCTCCAGCAGCTTACACCTTCCCTTTCCATATTTTTGTAATTGTTTATACACGCATTATATCAGGTTTCATCATTTTTGAACGCATTCTTTTATTTATTTGTTTATTTTTTAAAGATTTTATTTATTTATTTGACAGAGACAGCGAGAGAGGGAACACAGACAAGCAGGGGGAGTGGGAGAGGGAGAAGCAGGCTTCCCGCGGAGCAGGGAGCCCGAGGTGGGACTCGATCCCAGGACCCTGGGACCATGACCTGAGCCGAAGGCAGACGCCTAACGACTGAGCGACCCAGGCGCCCTGAACGCATTCTTTTAAAAGACGCTAGACTAAGAGCTCTATGGGCAACTGTGTCTGGGACCCAAGAGACTCTCCAGAAAAGTATTTGTTGAATCAAATCTAATGGAACTGTATTTGCAACATTTTTCCAAGAGAATATGCCATAATTTTACAATAGGAAGTAAGCGGTGATAAAATTTCAACAATGCCAGTTTCTGCAGCTGCAGAACCATCATTTTGCACCAAAGAGTGAAACTTCAGCTCATTCAAAATTCTGAAGACAGAATTTTAAGAGAATTTTGAAAGAAGCTGTGGCAAGGCAACATTAACAGTAAAACATGAGGCAGAAACAATGGATGCGTTTCCTCTTCATGGGGACCCAGCTACATCCCTCGTGGGAAGTGGCAAACTGTCCCTCTAGTGAGATTACGATGTCTATGAAAGCAGAGAATAGAGGTCCTTCAGCTGTCCCCAAGTTATTTTAACTCTGTTAGGCTCATGATTCAAACAAGAAAAGCTTTTAGCAAATCTTTTGTTTTGGGGGCTTTCATAATTGTAGAATCTACTTAGTCTTCCACATCATTTCGCCTGGGTAGAGAGTTACCATCATCTCTGTATTTCGCTGTGGAGGAAAATCGCGTTGTATCATCATTTACATAAAGCTTGCAAGGGTATTTGACTGACTTCTCAGCATTTGTATGGTAATGTGTTGACACCTTATCATTATTTTATTCAATTATTTTAATGCCAGGAGCTATAGAGGGTGAGATAATAATGTTCTTGTCTTCCACCTTCCATTCCTTTCTGTGTCTGTCTGAAGAGTTTCTTGCCTGTGCCACAGTCAGCTTTTTTCTCCAGTAAAATTTTTTTTCCCCCTTCAGAATTTGGTCCATTTACTTTCATGTTAGTATTTTTACTTCTCCCAGTCACTCAGTCTTGAAACATTAAAAATGTTTCGCTTATGTATATGGGAATTTGAAAGTTCCTTGCCTTTCTGCTATAAAAGGAAAGTTTTCCACTTGTACCAGCCCTTGCCTAGGAGATAGGGAAGCGGGGTGCTCCATTCCTTCGCTCTTCTCCCCATTGGAGGCTGATAAAGGACCAGGAATTTTCAATGCCTCCCGTTCCGTCCTTTCCGTACCGCCCCCCGCCCCCGCCACGCAGGCCCACCTGGTGTCGGACCTAAATGAAGAATCCTAGTTCTGACTAAAACTCAGTGAGGCACATTTGAACCAACTATGCACAGGCCAGAGTTCTAGACCCCAGTGCCTAGTTAGCTTACTTAGCATAACCACCCTGAACTCCTCTTCTAGCAGAGGAGAAACCCCTCACATTTCCCACCTCAGCAAATGGTCCTGTGCATTTCTTCACAGGCCCTGGGGCAACAAGATACAGCTTTTTTTTTTTTTTTTTTTAATTTCACTTGCTCTGGTGGTCTCTGTTTTATCCTTCCACACTGCTTACCTGAGTCCGTGACCTTGGGCAAATCATTAACCTCTCTGACCTGCGGTAATCAATGGAATAGAACAACACCCACTTGGAAGGATTTGTGCTGGGAGTATGTGAGGTTATCACTTGAGAAAGCACCTAGTGTCATTCCTGACGGATGATGGGCACCAGGTGAAGGTTGGTTTCCTTCTTTCATACATACCCTGAGCTGAAAATAGCATCTGGCACCCAGTAGGCTCTCCTTAATTACTTGTGAAACAGTAAATGAATGTTTTCATCACTCTCTAAAACAGATTTAATTGCACGATTCTATAGATGCTAGCAGCAATGAAGCTTTGTGGTTTTTTTTTTTTTTTTAGATTTCTGAAATTTTTACCTCGGTTCCAGAATTTCTATCTATACTGATGCAGCATTTTAATTTATTTAAATATAACCAAATGCCTTAGGGTAGATTCGTGATATCTTTACTGAATCAATTATAAATCATTGCAAGTCAGTAGAATTTAATAAGAAAACCGAAACCAGGGGCGCCTGGGTGGCTCGGTCGTTAAGCGTCTGCCTTCGGCTCAGGTCATGGTCCCAGGGTCCTGGGATCGAGCCCTGCATCGGGCTCCCTGCTCCGCAGGAAGCCCGCTTCTCCCTCTGCCACCCCCACCCCCCCCGCTTGTGTTCCCTCTCTCACTGTCTCTTTCTCTGTCAAATAAATAAAAAAATTTAAAAAAAGAAAAGAAAACCAAAACCAGTGTTACCTGCTAACTAACTTTTTGCTAACTCTCTCATAATTGTATCACCCTTAAGACATTTTAAATCATAGATGGACCAAAAAAGGGGATTTTAGTTGCTTGCAGTGTTAATATTCTAAAAACCATAATTCCATGCCTACTTCTAATGGTTGTTACCAAATAACATATGTTCCAAATATTTTAAAACAAGATTTTCCTTGACCTTCATTTGAAAATTAGATTTCTTTAGGAAGTTAACATTGCAAATAAAGGTTGACAATCATAAGAGAATTTTCAGATCTACTTTTTCTCTAGAGAGTTTTAGGAACAAAATAAAAGATTTCTTCTTGGATTGTTTCTTTGTAATCTTCAGAAGTAAGACCATGAACCCAATGACCTTGAGAATGTTTTCGGTCTCTGTAATTGTCTTTATAATTCTCATCCTACATGTTGTAATTTGTGTGTTTAAGTAAAGTACTATGGGATTGTAAAGATGTATAATTTAGGAGGTTTGCATAGAGTGACCCCTTATCAAAAGGCTTTAAAATCACACCCTCAGGTCAGGACCTCTGCCATATAACACAGATGCATGTGAACAGAAAAACCCGTCCCTGTGACCTGAAGACATTTCTGCCTACTTCTAGCATTATCAGATTTTTTTATATCCCCTATTTGTAATAGACAGGAGAAACCATCACAGAGAAATGTTAAGCCACCCATTTTAACCCAGTTTCTAATTTCCCGTAAGTCAGTGGTTTTCTGCCTGTTTTTTTGATACCAGCACAGCTGAGGAACATGACACATTTCCATCATTGTAGGGGACTCACCAGGGCAATGAATCTCAGCGACGGAACCGGGGGTCTTTCTGTCCCTCCCCATTGTGAATTACTGCTATGGAATGTAATGCGATCCAAGGCACATTTCTTAAATTGGTTGCTCTTTTGAACATCTGACATGAATATCATCGCTGAGACTTTATTCAACACATTTTTTTAATGAGCACGTTCTACGGGCATGCCATTTTGAGGGTGGAAAGGACTGAACAGGACTACAAACCTTTGAAGGCTATTGCTGCTCTCTGGTTCTTAAGGTGGTAGGAAAAGGCTACCAAAAGAAAGATAAAAATCCTATAAATTAATATGCTGTTATACATATATATATATATATATATATATCCCTAATAAGTGAAGCAGTCCAGGTGGAGATGCTGTCCTGGTCTGGAGGAGATAGCTACAGTCAGTTCTAGCAAATTATGTCAGAATTTAAGCTCTATTTTGCCAGATCTTCCCAATTTTCCGGTGAACTATCCCTATGTCTAAATGTCGGCAATTTATTAGAAAAGTTTTACCACACTGCTGGCCGATCAAAATGCATTCCCCTTTGTAACCTTGTAGTGGGAGCTATATAAGCAATCAGGAAGCACAGGTTCTTTCCAGGTAAGGAATAGCATGAGCAAAGCCCGCATGCCTCTTTTGTCTCTAGTTATGCCAAGGAAATTCCTCTGTATTCCTATATGGAATTATCATATAAGATACTGAGTATCAAGGAGTTTGTCACCAAGTAAAAGATAGTCCTTAACCATAAGATTCAATTACTTAATTTCGTGTAATTCAGACTTCTAATAAAATATTTTACATCCTCAGCATAAAAATATTTATTAACTGTCATCAGTACACTCACAGTCTGTTTTTCGCTTCCTATGTAAAGCTCCAGTCATTGTCAGGAGGCACAGCTATTCACGGTTTATCCCACTCTGTTATGCTTGGGAGTTATGCAGTTAAACATGACCTGGAAAAAACATGCTTCTGGTGTGTAAGCATTCAGAATTCTCTAAATAAATCCTTGTTTTTGTGTTGTATAACATTTTAGCATTTCAAAGGATTTCACATCTGTTATATCATTGTATGTCTTCAAGATAGTCTATAAATTGCTCATAAATTCCATAAAATTTAAAACGGAGCACATTTGTACACGATCAAGATGTCTTCACTCAGGTTTTATATGGATAGTCTGAAATGCTCTATCCTGACAAGAGAAAACAGCATTCCCAAACCTTTGCTCATTCTGTTGATAATCCCAGAAGGGTCCTTTCTCCCTTGAACACGGATTGTTCAAGTTTCAACCCTCACACAGGTTTAGCATTTTATACTTTGCAATATACCAAGTTCACATCCCACACTGGCTTGTCCTGCCCTGTGTACCCGCCTCACGCCCCATAGACCCGTGTACGCTCCTGAGGGGAGGAGGGGCTTTTCCTCAGTGCCCTCAGCGGTTAGGTTAGCCGGACCTCTTGGTGAGGAGCTGTTTCCAGGATGGTGGTGAGGATGAGAGTGTCTCAGCGAGCAGAGACTTACGTGGTAGATGGACGTTTGGAAGTCAGACACACCTGGTTTGGATTCCCATCCTAACCACAGCCTAGATGTGAGACTGTGAGCAAGTTACGCAAGCTCTCTGAGTCTGTTTCTTCCCCTAGAAAGGTGATAATAAAACATTCTCCACAGGTTTGTTAGGAAAGTATCCGTGAGGAGCGCCTGGGTGGCTCAGTTGGTTAAGTGTCTGCCTTTGGCTCGGGTCATGATCTCAGGGTCCTGGGTTCAAGCCCCACATCAGGCTCCGTACTGGTCGGGGAGTCTGCTTCGTCTTTTCCCTCTGCCCCAACCCCCAGTCGTGTTCTCGCTCTCTCTCCTCCCCGCTTCGCTCAAATAAATAAAAAAAAAAATCTTTCGTTAAGAAAAAGAAAGTATCAGTGAGAAGACACTTCTCAAGAGGCTGGTATAGTGCCGGGTACCTAATGGGTATGAATGCCAGTTACTTTCCTCCCCTTGGTCTCCTTTGTGATTTTCATCACCCCTCACATTCCTGGCCCTCCACGCTCATCTGTCTAGTCTGTTACCCTCTACCTCCAGCCTCATAGCTTGGACTTGACTCACTCTCCTCGGTGACTGTCAAAGAGCGAGGCTTTGAGGTAAGTCTCACATGCTTGGAGTCAGAGCCTGTCTCTGAGTCTTAATAGATTTAGGACCAGGGACTTAGTTACTTGGGTTCTTTGAGATTCCACATCTCAGCTCTTACACGGGGATAATAAGACCGACTAGCGAACAGCGAACAGTGCTGATCAGAGGATTACAGGAGGGAACACGTGTGAGGCAGCTGCACCAGTGCCAGTAGAGGCTGAGTATTCGAGTGTTGAATCAATCAAAACCACCATAGAGATACTACAAACGGTGCTAAGCTGGTTTTAGACAAAAAGATAAAGCCTGAGCTATGAGGAGTCCCAGAAAGTCTGCACTCTCTGTAAATGTCCACATTAAATTGGAGAATTTTACATCATCAGAATTTAGGGGTTTGAAAACCACAAAGTATTTGCCCAAACCTAAAATTTTGATGCATTTCCACATTACAGTCAGCTTCTTTATTCCTGTCTCACTGGCTGATGTTAAAGCCGAAAATAGTTCTGAGGGCCCAAACGGTGCCCAGAGCCTCCTTCTTCACGAGTGCTACTCTGCCCGTCTGAACGTGGACAGGCTGTTTTTCCAGAACATTCCCACAGGGCTGCCCTGCGAGCGAATCCACTCCTCTTCACCTCACAGCATGGGGCCAGAGATCGGCAAACATTTCCTGTAAAAGGCCTGATAGTAAGGCTTTGTAGGTCGCATAGAGTTTCTGTGGCATATTCTTCTTCTTTGTTGTTACTGCTTCCAATAACCCTTGACAAATGTAAAAGCCATTCTTTGAGAAAAATAGGAAATGGGTCCGACAGAGGCCCACAGACCATAGTTTGACAACTCTAGACCACTGAAGGGAGGGAGGACTGGAGATTGGCTTTGAAACCATGGTGAACTAATACCTTTCTTTAAGGAAAACACATCGGCATCATTTTTTTTTTAATTATATTTTAATGTTAAAGACATTGTAGGAGAGGAAAAAAGTCTTCCTTGACCCTCTCAGGGTCCCTGGCTGGGTCTGAAAATTAAACAAACAAAGACAGATGAACAGGAGAAAAACATACATATTAAACTTTTAAATGTTCATGGGAGCCTCACAAGAGAATGAAGACCCGAAGTGTCCAGGGTGGGAAGCTTTTATACCTTTTAGACAAAGAAACGATACATTTCTAAGAATTGACAAGACCAAAGGTTTGGGCGAGGGCTAGTAAATGGTGAAGAAGTAATTAGGGAAATAAAGGTTAGTCTAATAAGGTTTGTTGGTACAGATCCCTCGGCCTCAAAGTCTCTGTTTCTAATGATAAGAATGTCTTCCCTCCGCCCGGTACAGGGAGGGGAACTTTCACGCGGGAGTTCTGTGACCTGTTTCAAGGAAGAAGGGCAAGCATGAGGGGAGCTAGAGTGACCTTCCTACTCTGCTGGGGTTTTTTTTGTTTGATTGTTTAAATTTCTTCAACTTGAAATACCTAATATGCTAAGGTGCTCTACGTTAGGGTAGTGGGTCTCGAACCCCACATTGAGTTAGTACCTTTGCTGCCGTGGCATAGCTCTATCTTCTAGGCAGTTTTTAGTCATTTTATAGTAGGGCCTTATCTCACTGCTGTTTTCCATTGGAAACTGATGAGAAACATAGGAAAGCAGATGGAGCACAGACTGTAGAAATGAAAAGCACAGAAGAAAGAGCTGTGTGAAAGAAATATTTAATCATAACATGAGAAACTCATGGTGGCAACTTTTCCATTATGTTAAATTTCACTCATTTCTATGCATTCTGGGTATGTGTTTAAAAACAAAGGTTGTAATTTTCCATCTTTATGCCCATCTACCATGGGTTTTTGATTTTGTCTTTTGCAGGATTATGACTTGAGCCAGCTCCAGCAGCCTGATACTGTGGAACCTGATGCCATCAAGCCTGTAGGAATCCGACGATTGGATGAGAGACCCATCCACGCCGAGCCCCAGTACCCGGTCCGATCTGCAGCCCCGCACCCTGGGGACATCGGGGACTTCATTAATGAGGTGCAAAGACAGGCTCACTTTCTTTATAAGGTTTTATTTTATGCTAACGGTCAGCTGTACGTAGACCACAGATTGCTTGGAATACAGCTGTGTAGTTCGTTAAAACACACTTGATTTTCTCGAGCTTATCTTCATGTTAAAGCAAATGTGGCTTCAGTAGTGGAGGACAGATATAACTGATTTGATGGGCCAGAAAACAGATCTATCAATTAATATTCTGTATTTGTAAATGACATTCATATACATTATCAGTATTAGTCACACCATTTCCAAAAGGCTTTTTTTCCCTAGATTACAAGTAATAAATAGACTAACAATATTATAGTGTATTCTAATTTCATTTATTAGCACTGATGAATGTGATAATAGTTCATTTTCATTTTCCTCACACTGTACCCTCTGAATCCCACAAATGTTGAGAATTCAGTGCCTACCCAATGACTAGAGTTCCATCAAATAAGATTAGTAGGAAGAGGAGCTAAATTAAATATTATGTAAGTGATTTAAATACTTGTCTAGTTGAGGAGTTTTAAGAGCTTCTGTAAGAGGCAGCTAATTCCCCGCTGAATATAGCAGATATGATTTCCATTGTCAAAATTATTATGGCTTTCTTTTATTTCATTACTGACCACAAGTTCTGCTACGTTTAATACTTAAGTTTTGAAGTAAAATGATTTGTGCTGCTTATTTTGATCATGCCTATAGTTTTACTGCAATTCACCTTTTGAATTTTTAGTGTTAAATGTAAGAGAGCAAAACCTATTGATAACGACTGTGACTCTATGGCAGAACTCGCATTCTCTGGCCGTGTCCTGCCGCTCAGTATCTCTAAGGTCAGAATAGGTCTCAGTGCACTACAAGGTGGGATATACTTCTGTTATATATCGCCTTCCATCCTGTGCTGATAAGACTCTTATTTCCCGGGCTTCCTTGTAGTCATATATTATATATACATAGTCAGTCTACTTTGGGTTTTTAGATGCAGTTATCGTTTGTGAAAAAAAAAAGATTTGAAAGAAGCTTTGAGTATTTATTTGCCTTTACAACTCTTCATCACTATCTATTCCGGAAATGCACACTGCTTTCTGAACATATGCATTCACTTCTGTTAAACAGGTAATAGGTTACTTTGTTTTCGTCGTTTGAAAGCAGATGGAGGGCAAAACAACAGAGTGCCAATAATTCCTTCATCTACAGAAATTTGCCCTGACTTTTCCAGTTATTTGTATAGAGACCTGGTTAGGAGATTTGCAGGAATTTTATATCTATGACTAGATCTTTTTTGAATATTTAAGAATGCCTGCTGATTTTATTTCTAATTTAGCACTTGTTGTCATGAGAAATTGTTCTGTTAGCTCTCTGGGTGTGGGGCTTCGAGATAGAGTGAATCCTTTGAAAGGAAGTGCAGGAACTGGACTTTCTTAGAGCAAGAATTTTAGCTTCAGTGTCATTCAACAAATACTTAACTGAATGTTTCTGCCTGTCCCCGAAGCGTCAGTATTCTGTGGGGTTCCAGTCCATTCGTAACACTGTTCTTTTCTCAGTGACAGAGGTCAAGCACTAGGCTTCATGTATAAGACTGTTGTCCCAATCTGACTCCTGCCCTTTTCCCTGTGACATTTCCTTCCAGGGCTGCAGCCCCACTGAACTACTCGTAGTTCCTCAAAAGCATCCCAATTTTGACTATAGTGTAACTTCTGCAAAGCCCTCACCTTCCTAACCATCAATGAAACACCCACGTAACCTTCAGACTCACCTCAAACACCCCCTTCTGTGTGAGGTCTTCTTTGATCCCTTGGGAAGAGTTCACAAGACACCTCCTGCACGATAACCCTGGCCACAGCGGTGTAACCATTGACATTTCTCTCTCCCGCATGAGCATGTGCCTGCTGTCCAGGGTAGGGGCCATTTCTTGTTCATCTTTGAGTAACCTCAGCGTCCAGTATGTTGCCTCACTCTTAGGTTTTATTCTTTTAAGGAATCCGAGTGCTATGGCAGGTGTTGAGGGCATAAAGCCATGAGTACCACCCAATTTGAGGTTGATTGGGATTCATCGGGGTCCAAGTCTGGGGCCTTCACTCTACTGGAGCTGACTAAATTCATAAAATGAAGATACTGGTTGTTCTAAGCTGTGTTTTAGGGTATGTGTTTTGTTTGTGTCTACATGTTTGTTCATTCATTTTTTTACAGGGACTGGATTTTCTTCAGTAGGTAGAGAAGCGTATCTAGTTAATAAGATTCAGTTACCCAGCCCCTCAAATGCCACAATAGAGAGTTACAGTCACAATTTCCATTTGCAATTTCCTTTTCCTAGAACAGTGCTCAGCCTAAAAAGTAGCTGGAGACCATAACGAACATGTTTCAGTACTTCTATGAAAAACTTGGTGCCAAACGACTGACTTGCAAATTAACTCCTAGAATGCAGTCAGTTCATAATTTGAGGATTGTCTGCATTGGCTAAAAATGGTTCATTTTGAAATGATCTTGAGCTTGGCTTAGGATCATTCATTCAGCAAATAACTATTGAATATCTCCTATGTGTACATATTTGTACTAGTAATATGTAGAAGGAAAATAAATTAGACCTGGATTCTCTTTGTGTGTACTCCCTACTTTGCTGCAAGCACAGTCTTAGTACCAGGCAAACATTCCGGTATCTGACGCCTTCCTTTGCCAGACACCATTGGGTGTAATCCTTCCTTGGTTTTACAGTTTCATCTCAACGCCCCCTGCCCCCAAACCTGCATCTTACAGGCCAGGGACAGGGACTCGACTTGTGCCTCCCATGCTCAGCTCGTAATTCCATGTCGGTACCTGTTCCCATGCTGACCTCTCTGTGTAGAATGCCCTTCCCTCTTTTTCTAGATGTTAGTTCCTTCATTAAGTCTTTACCAACCCAAGGAGGGTCAGGCACACAGAGTTTGGGGTAGGCACCATCCAATGACATCCCATTGTACCCAGGACTCACCTTCCTTCATAACTCTTATCTCAGGGTCCCCTTCTGCCGCCAAGGGAAGAGGTGCACATGTCCCTGGGGGACAGTGTGGGGCCCACTGGTTTGGTGAGTACATGAATGCACCAAAGGATCACATTTGGAAATGTTTCTCCAAATGACTACAGAATCCATAATTCCGAATGGGATTGTAAGATGGAGAAATGTGGCCAAGTTGGAAGACCAAACATTCACACTAGAAATGCCCTATATTTGGACATAGGAAGAAAGTCTACGGAGGTGAAGGTGTCACAGAAGAAACTAAAATGAGGGTCTAGGGATGAGATGGTCAGGTCTGTGGGAAAATTCAGAGGGTTGAAACTGTCAAAAGGCCTAAGTCAGGTAACATTCAAATACACGGTGTAGATTCTTCCATCTAAGACACCCATGAAGACTTACTCTTTCTATAACTGGACAGATAAGAAATACATTCATGTAAGGTTTTAAAACAGTTGAGGACACCTAGAAAGAATTCAAGCATATTTTATAAATACATGTAAAATGCAAACAGATTTCATCCCCAGGTCTTATTTGATTTAGCACAGTACCGAATGTTCCAAAGGAAGAATAGTATGGTGCAATTATAACTGGAGTGTTTTTATAATGTAAGGAATAAGTAAGCTCATGAGAACATTTTCTAGTTTGTTTATTTAAATAATCAATGAATGTTGCCTTGAATATCAAAAATATATTTCTAGTTTGGTAGGTAGAGTAAAACAAATCACACATTTTTTTAATTTTGACTACCAAGTTTCATTCTGTTTTGAGGTTTTCAGATATGACCCTCAGAGGTTGAAAAGTTAAAACAAATTAATTTTATCGCAGCCTGACAGTAGATATTAGCATACCTCCAATAACTTTACTAATCCTATGTATTTCTTTATCTCAGAAATACAAAAACCAAGGACTTATTTCTGTTAAAAGACCAACTTTTGATTGATATTTAAAAACTTACGGAAAGTGCTTCTAAAATAACTTGCCCAGAATTCCTAAAGCTTAGAACTTTTGCCTTTTTTCTCCTATTAAATGGATTTGTCCTCTTTAAAATATCTCTGCCCCCTACTTAGAGTAGTTGGGCATTTGTTTGAATTCAAATCCAGTTGCCTCACCTAATAGCTGTGTTACCCGGTACAAAGTCAAGGTCCTTGGATTTAACCTCTTGGATTTCCAGCTTTCATATGTATATATAAAATGAGAATAATAATAAAATCCTCTTTTAAGATTTCTGTAAGGACTGCATGAGATAATCCACATAAAGTGCTTGGTATAGTGCCCATCCCATAGTAAAATCTCTTAATTATTATGTGTCATATTAGTTATTGGTACAGGTTACTGTTCTCTAATTGTAAATAAAACAAAATCCTCTCCTTCCAAAAAACATTTGCTTTAAGTAAAGTGAAATTCCCAGTAAGGGACATAGTAATGTTGGCGTTAAGTCACAAAATTCCACTGTAATGTAAACCTAGTGTACTTTTATGTCCACATGTATTTTAAACCTAAATTCTAGCTTCTTCTGAAAGGAGTGTCTATAAATATGAGCATGGTGATGAGTGAGAACCAAAGCCCAGGACAGGAGTACCAAGCTACCTGCTAGGATGCCCGCTGGGTATCAGGCACTGTAGTGAACAGTGGGATATGAAATGAATATCAACGTCCTTGGCAGAAAAAGGTGTCACAATCTAGTGTAACCAAAACATGACAATGAAAGTAAAGGAGACCATGAGAATGACTCCCAGTCATGATTGGAGGAAAAATCCATACAGTGGAAGTGATACTTTTAATGGGTTTTAAATGATGAATGGATGGATGGATGGATGGATGGATGCATGGATGGATGCATGGATGGATGGATGGATGCATGGATGGATGCATGGATGGATGCATGGATGGATGGATGGATGCATGGATGGATGCATGGATGGATGGATGGATATCAATAAAATGAGAAATTATGAGTGAGGAAGTTTCAAACAAAGGAAATCACATTTTAGTTATCAGGAAATGAAGGTACAAATAACATAGGGTACACAAAAACATGACATTTTTAGATTTGGGGGGAATCTGGTGAAAAATTTAGTTGTGGTTGCTGGAGTAGAGAAGAGCTGAAATGGAAAAGATGCATGAACACTCCAGGTTCACTGAATGCTCTGCTAAAGAGTTTCACCTTCATCCTGTAGTTTACCCAGACATCAGGCGTTTGAGTAACGCCTTCTAGTTTTTTCCATGTCCACACACCTCATCTCTTGTTCTCTTAAACTTTTAATTTCATTTTTTAATAGAGGTAATTGTTTTAAAGTGCCCATGCACCAATTAAAAAGCATCTTACCCATCCCCAGCGAAACCCCTCCCTTATCTGGGAAACACTGCAATAGGTGATGGGAGAGCAATCAGAGTTTTACTTGGGGGAGCGACTTCAAATAATGTCTGAGAGAGAAGCCACTAGTAGTTTGTATGAAAGAAAAAGGAATAGTACCGGCGACCGGGAGACCAGTTAGAGAGGCTTTTGCTGTGGTCCAGGCAGGATATAAAGAGGGCCCGAACTAAGTCAGGTGGCACTGAGCTGATAAGACCTCTTTCCTCTTATATCCTTCATGTGTTCCCTCACTGAAGAATGTGGGTTTTTATAGCTCCTACAAAAGCATATCTCCATCCATAAAGCATAGGATCAGAAGTCTATAAATACAAGCTCAGCAAGAATTCAGCCAGAGCCACAGGCTTTTTCATTTTACAGAGATACCTCAAACTATAGAAAACAGTTCAGATTTATCCAGAGTTCAAGATCTGCCCCTCCAGGAAAGGCGAAATAGACACCTACTCTTCTAGATTTAGTTAAACCAGGTGGAGAAGAGAAACACATGCAGTTAGTTGGTAGAGTTGACAACAGTACATACACTTCATGTGAAATGGTGTCCACACCTAAGAATAAAGGAATCCCATAAGGGAGGACCAGATGGGTACGTGGCCCACCGGATTTCTCCCGCACATTCATTCTGCTTGTGTGCCTGTCATTTTCAGTCTCTCAGAACTTGACTAGGATCTTTTTAGCATTACCAAAATAGTACCCAGAATTTATATAATACCTCATCCACAAAAGTCATATTTTATTCTCAGACAAAAATCAGTGCTATTCCAAGTGGAGGGGACTTAGGATACTTAGCTTTCAGCCTAGAAAGATGACTTGCCTAAGAGTTCTTGAAAAGTTCGGGGTTTTGCTCTTTTTTAATTATTTAAAACCTGAGACAGTGTGGAAGGAAGGGAGGGAGGGAGGGAGGAAGAAAGGAAGGAAGGAAGGAAGGAAGGAAGGAAGGGAGGAAGGAAGGAAGGAAGGAAGAAAGGAGGAAACAGATTCAAAAATGACCAGGATGATCCAAAAACCAGGGCAGGAGCTAAAAGAAATTTAGAAGAAATGAATATATTTTAGAATCTCCGTAGTGAGTAGGGGACTAGATTATCAGCAGTGTTATGCTTATTTTAAAGCATTGAATTAGGGGGCTTAGACATGGGATGAAGGGGCTCAGGTCCTTTTATACACCAGTGAAGACCAGACAGCTTCCCACGTTCATCCCTAAGTCGTAGTAAACACAGGCCATTGCTTCCTCTCCACTGAATCCAGACACACTTAACACGCTGCCACTGACTCTTTAGAACTAATTTTAGTCTTAACCTTTTCATATTTCCAGTTTGGTGCTCACACCATAAAGACTGGGCAGGGCTCTGCATGTATTTCTATTTAAATTTCGAATCGTGATAAAAGCAGATGACCTGAACATGGTGACCTTGGTCATTGGCTCTGTTCTGCACATTAGAAAGCAGTTTCATTTAAGGTCATAATGAAAACTTAATGCAGGTACACCCTGCTTTTTAAACATCCATCCACATTCCACCGCTTTACTTCTATAGAAGACCTACATCAGTGCTTGGTTTCACCAAGGAAATCCAAAGACAGGTTTTGCTTTTATAAAAAAAGGTGGAAAGTGAAAAATAGTGCACAGCCTTTGTCTTGCAGGGAGCTGTTAGAGAGGCAGCACGCACCCCAGGCCGCGAGAGCGCCCTGCTGGGCTCCTTCCCCAGAACTACCCTCAGCTCCTCAGCATCCAGCTGCATAGCTTTGAACTGTGGCTGTGAGATCTCTGCTTCATCTCCATTTATCATGTGCATCTGTTAGCAACATGTGTTGTAAGCATGAGAAAAGCCTCAGAGCCATTATTTTTGGGGTCTGGGAGTGCTCAAAAAGATGTCCTATATAAATGAATGGTAATTGCTTCTTTGCATTCTGCCATTTCAGCTTTCGGAAGGTTTCATCTTCATGAACACTCTACTCTCTGTTAGCCCAGGAAACCTGCATTTGTCTTCAGAAACCTATTCTCCTTACCAGGATTTTCTTTGTTTTCTTGATTTCCCCTCAGATCTTTTCGGGTCCGGTTCTTATATGGACCCGTTAACCCACGCTGAACTAAAAGAATCTCCTATTGCTTATGTTTGCAGTTGTTAGATTTTGTAGGGAAAAGGAAAAAGGACCCATGCTAACATTTGATTATAAACTCCATGAGGACAGGTGTTGGGTCTAGCTTCTTAATAGCTGTGTCCCCACCACTAAGCAGAATACATGGTAATATACGTACTCAATAATTACATCTTGAATTGAATAAGTAAACACAGAAGGTGTGTTGTTTGATTTTTACCAGCTAAGGCTACAGTAACTGACAACTCCCAAGTATTGTTGACTTACAATAACAAAGGTTTACTTCTTGTCCACATTCTGTGTTCACTCTGGGCTGGCAATGGCTGGGTCCTCATGTCTTCTGTGTTTCAGGATCCAGGCAGGAGGAGAACTCCCAGCTGGGGCAGTCCATTCTCCTGGGAGAGGGGGCAAGAAGGGACTGGTGGACAGAGGTCTTACAGAGTCTCCTCTACATTGCTGCTGACGTTGCATTGGCCAAAGACAGCCCATAGCCAAACCTGACAGTGGGTTTGGAAAGCAAACTCTGGCTCCAGGGAGGTACTTGTGGTAGTGTGGGTATATGACCCACCTACAAGGAAAGGATAGTGCATCTTTGAGGACAGTAACATGGTCTACCACAGAAAGGAATTATGACTTCTGAGAAATTGTAGTTTGTGATTTTCAGCCTTAGCAAAATTGCCTGGTAGCTTATTCTATAAATATGATAAATAAAATCCTTTCTAAAATTATGTTTTATACATTGAAGTAGTTTGCTGAAGACACGCTTTATTTTATTTTACACTGGCTTTTCTGGGTTATACGTAGTCCAGCCAGACATGAGGGAAAGTGGTGTTTAATTAAATGGTTAGGATGGTTGGTAAGAGAGACTTTGGGATGGGAGAACTAGTAGTGTGTACTTTTCTCTCTTGTTTTTGAAGGAGGTCAAGCAGCTGCCATTTTGTTGCTTAAAATATTATGTCTCCACATTTATTTTTCTTTTTTCAAGTTCCAAAGCAAGAAATTTTTAACTAAGCTTTCAAAGATTTTTTTTAGACAAATATTCATTGAGTGCCAACAGGGCAGATATGGCAATGAGCCCATGGTGCCTTTATCCTTCTTTTTCCTTCCAAATTTAGGTCAAATATGCCACTTCCTCCTTGAACTCCTAGCTCTCAGTGCTAGTCTGGATTTTTTTTTTTTTTTTTTTTTTTTAGCATTCTGATGATTTTTGCCTAGACTTTGTAGTTTTATTACTTGTTTATCATTTATTTCACACTATACTATAGTAATGCCTGTTATGCTAGATTACAAAGGGCAAAGACCATATGGCACTCATTTATACAGTCCTGCCTTTGCCTGGCATGTATAATTCCTGTTCAACCTGTTCACTGTCAGAATCACTAATCCAGACTCTGACTCTGAATTAGTGTCCACGTGTATAAAACATGATTTCCTAGCCCTTTGTATTATTTCATGTGACTTATTCCAGCAGTAATTACTCACTCAGTGCACCATCATAGAGATGCATTACCAGACTTCGAGAGCCTTCCTTCTCAGCCTCAAGCAGCTAGCCATTCATTTCTGCCACCTGTCAAGCACATTCTCCACAATCAACTCCCCTCCCATTGTATGTCTTGGCCTCACTGAGCTAGACTTCCTCGGGTTCTTTCCTGCAGAGGAAAGACCTAAGTGCGTTTTTGTCCAACATGCAAACATGGTGATAACCCCAATTTCTGTAGGTTGAAAATGTTGTGGTCTCCGGGTGGAAACTTATAAACATGGGACCCCTGGGATCTACCTGCATGTGGTTTGCCGATTGTAACCCTCTCTCCATTCTTTCTTTGTCTTTCCAAATTGTAGGGCCTTAAAGCTGCTGACAATGATCCCACAGCTCCGCCATATGACTCCCTCTTAGTCTTTGACTATGAAGGCAGTGGGTCCACTGCTGGGTCCCTGAGCTCCCTTAATTCCTCAAGTAGTGGCGGCGAGCAGGACTATGACTACCTGAATGACTGGGGGCCACGCTTCAAGAAACTTGCTGACATGTATGGTGGAGGTGATGAGTGAACTTCAGGGTGAACTTGGTTTTTGGACAAGTACAAACAATTTCAACTGATATTCCCAAAAAGCATTCAGAAGCTAGGCTTTAACTTTGTAGTCTACTAGCACAGTGCTTGCTGGAGGCTTTGGCATAGGCTGCAAACCAATTTGGGCTCAGAGGGAATATCAGTGATCCAATACTGTTTGGAAAAAACACTGAGCTCAGTTACACTTGAATTTTACAGTACAGAAGCACTGGGATTTTATGTGCCTTTTTGTACCTTTTTCAGATTGGAATTAGTTTTATGTTTAAGGCTTTAATGGTACTGATTTCTGAAACGATAAGTAAAAGACAAAATATTTTGTGGTGGGAGCAGTAAGTTAAACCATGATACGCTTCAATACGCTTTTGTTACATTGCATTTGCTTTTATTAAAACACAGAATTAAACAAACAAAAAACAAAAACTCATGGAGCGATTTTATTATCTTGGGGGATGAGACCATGAGATTGGAAAATGTACATTACTTCTAGTTTTAGAGTTTAGTTTTCTTTTTTCACTAAAATCTTAAAACTTACGCAGCTGGTTGCAAATAAAGGGAGTTTTCATATCACCAATTTGTAGCAAAATTGAATTTTTTCATAAACTAGAATGTTAGATACATTTTGGTCTTAATCCATGTACACTTTTTTTATTTACTGTATTTTTTCCACGTCACTGTAAAAATGGTATGTGTACATAATGTTTTATTGGCATAGTCTATGGAGAAGTGCAGAAACTTCAGAACATGTGTATGTATTATTTGGACTATGGATTCAGGTTTTTTGCATGTTTATATCTTTCGTTATGGATAAAGTATTTACAAAACAAAGTGACATTTGATTCAATTGTTGAGCTGTAGTTAGAATACTCAATTTTTAATTTTTTAATTTTTTTTATTTTTTATTTTCTTTTTTGTTTGGGGAGGGAGAAAAGTTCTTAGCACAAATGTTTTACATAATTTGTACCAAAAAAAAAAAAAAGAAAGAAAGAAAAGAAAGGGGTGGCTTGACACTGGAGGCACTACTAAGTGTGTGTTTTTAAAAAAAAAAAATGAAAAAAAAAACAAGCTTTTAAATTGGAGAGACTTCTGACCAGCTTTGCCTCTGTATTGTGTACCAGAATATAAATGATACACCTCTGACCCCAGCGTTCTGAATAAAATGCTAATTTTGGATCTGGTGACTGGTTTGAACTTTTTCTTTTCTACTTGATCTGCTATAATTTGTTGTGAAAAATCCCAAGTATTGGAGTTCTGTTGAGAACAACAGTTTTACCAAAGTATGTATTTGTTCTTGTACTACTCACCGTCGAAACCCTTAGCAGGGCAGCCGTGTCCAGTGAGCAAGAGAGAGAATCACCGTGGATCTTAACTGCACGGAAGAAAAACATCAGGAAGAGACTATGCTGATGGTGGTTTACAAATGACGTTCGTAACTTCAGTGAACTTTGTATACTTCTTAATATCACGTATGCTTTCATTCCTTTCTGCTCAAGCTTGTGGTCACAG
Source organism: Callorhinus ursinus (assembly GCF_003265705.2). NCBI lineage: Eukaryota > Metazoa > Chordata > Mammalia > Carnivora > Otariidae > Callorhinus > Callorhinus ursinus. Next base: position 43,360,654 of record NW_027397073.1, read on the forward strand.
CAACTCTAACAGGCCTTTCCCATTAGAGCACCAGCATTAGGAAAACCGTGGTAAAAAAAAGTTACAGGACTGGCCCTGAAAACCTAGTATCTTGGGTAATTCATTGAAGCCATTTTCTGTACTTAGTGAACTATACTCTGGTACTTCTATTCATTTACCATTTTTTTCTGGCTTCAGTAAGGTAGAATTGATAAATAAAGTTGTATATATTTAAGAACCACACTATGATGATTTGATATATGGCTACATTATGAAATGATTTCCACAGTCAAGTTAATGAACACATCCATCACCTCACATAGTCACCTTTGTGTGTGTGTGTGTGTGTGTGTGTAAAATCAAATCTCTTAGCAAATTTTAAGTATACAGAACAGTATTAGCCTTATATAGTCACAGTGAACCAAAAAGGGAAATGATCCTACTACATTTTGTAAAATTATGAATGCATCCTACTGTGATTCAGAAGTGAATTTTAAGAGACTTGAAGAAAGTTTCACTGTATTTTCTATTTGCTTCGTGATGATTATCACACTGTATTATACTGTACAGTTCAAAAAAACATTTATACAATATACCTCCTCCAATTAGCTCTGTGTCTTTTTGCTTAACATAAAGATTATTTTATATTAGAGAAATTCACTTTTCTATTGATTCACTCTGAAAGCAATACTTTCTTGTTACTCTTCTAATCATTAAATGCCAGAGGTTGCCTCTGGGAATTTCCATAATGAAACTTACTAAATTTCCTAATTTAGTCTAATTTAGTGTGGTCTTTTTAAAAATGGATTCTTAGTCTGTACCACTCTGCTGCTCTACATCCAAATGAATACTGAACTATTTTTCTTAATTCAAACGCAGAACTTAAATTTGCCTCATTTAGGTAAACAAACACTCTCCCAATTATTTACTTATTGTTGACATAGAGTCACAGATCATATCTAATATGTATATACATTTTAAGCATTAATAATAAGCATTCCATATACGCACAATCAGTAAATATTATAAACAATATTTTTCAAAACTTCCCCTTTTTGCTAGAAGTCATACATGACTCTATTTCCTTTGTGAAAACACTTTTCAAAACAAACAAACAAAAAGAAACCAATAAAAAGTGGAAGCTCCACCCCTACCCTGATAAAGGAGTAACTTTCATTAGCCCTTTGATGTGTAATCTCTCTAGTCTTTTCCAGTAAGTATCTTTACACACACATTTCCATTAAGATTCTATTGTGTTTGGTTTTCATGAAAGTGGGATTGTATACTACATATTTTCTGTAACTTGACTTTTTCATTAAGCCATGGGCCTTGGAAATTTTTCCATAATAGCATATATATATGTGTGTGTGTGTGTGTGTGTATATATATATATATATATATATATATATATATGCTCTTTAGTATTCCTTAATGTGGACATTCGGTTAACTTAGCCATTTCCTAAGTAATTTGTCGTTTCCAAGTTTTTTCACTCCTGAAAACAATGCTACAATTAACGTTCTTTGACATATCTCTTTGCATGGGGTATTTCTGTAAATGAGATGCTTGGAGATGGAATTGCTGGATTAAAAAATGTGGAGAGAAATGAATTAAATATGACCAAAATTATAAGTATTTTAATGTCGTTTCAAATTGACTTTTAGCTAAAAGTAGATGAGGTTTTCTAAAAGCCAGCAACTCCTTCTTTTGGCAAAAGAATTTTATGTGGCTCAAAATAGCAACCACAAAATGTAAGACAATCTAACCAAGGCCTTATTCTTTTTCTTTGGAAGGTAGTCTTTGAGTTGGGCAACTGTACTAGTTTCAAGTACTCTGAAATGACTGTCACCACGTGATGTAGTAAAACCTTGAAAACCATATTTGTGAATGTGGTTTATGGACCCCATCCAGAAACATGTTTCCTAGGTTGCTACTAGTGATTTGGATCTCTTTGGCAACATTACAAAAAAATTAAAAATGTACACAGTGCTAAAATCTCTGTGCAGTGGGTTGTTTTCCGTGATAAAATATGTGCATTTTACATTTTAATGAGGCAGTCAAGTTGCCCTAATAAAGACTAAACCAATTGACATTCCACCAACACTGTGTGCAAAAACCTATGGACCTTCATCCTCAGCAATCTTGGACATTACACTATGTTTAAAAGTTTTATACCTATAAGATGAGCAGTAAGAGATATCTCAGGCTAATTATGACTTCCCTGATTACCCATAAGACAGAATGGTGTTTTTTTTTTCTTATGTGTATTAGCCATTTGTGCTGCTTTGAACTGCCTATTTTTATTTCCCTATTGAATTACTTGGCTTTTCCAATTAATTACTAAGAACTTGTTAAATGCATTCTTTTTTCCTGGTCTTTTGCTAATCTTGTAAATTTGTCTATGGTGTTTTTACTTACTGAAATTTTTGTTTTATGTGGTTTACTCTCTCTATTATGTGTAGTATTTTCAACTGTAGATTTTTGAGAAGGTCTTCCCACCTGCAAATTAGAAGTTATTATCCTATTTTTGGGGTTTTTTTTTATTGTTTTGCATTTATTCAGCTCTTTAATTCACCTGGAAATTCCTTTGTATGAGGTAGAAATTGAACATTTAAAAAAAATTCTAGATGCGTGATCTATTTTCTAAACGACACTTGTTTAAAAGTCCATCCTTAACCCAATCAAGTGAGATAAAACATTCATCATACACACAATTCCCATTAAGTGTATGTATGTAGATGTATCTAGATCATTTATTGTGTTCCACTGATCTTTAATTCCTGCACAATATTAAACTGTTATTCCAGAATACCAGTTGGATCAGCCACTATTTTCTTCTATTCAAAATTTTCTATATTCTTTTCCCACATTGTCTTGTGCATAAATTTTAGAAACACTAAGTTCCATAGGAAACTTTATTGGAAATTTTAAGTTGTGAAAAGTTAGTAGTTTCATCTGTTACCCCATCCAATACTATGTGAATCTCTCACTTTTTAGATCACACTTACACTTTCATAGAGTTTCATTAAACATTTTCTTACACTGTTTTATGATTTTCATTACTAAAATGAGTGGGATCTACATTTCACAGCATTGTCTTGAATAATTCTTTTACTGCTGTAGTGGAAATGTATCCACTTTTATGTATTTATCTATTTATCTTCTTTTTGTCTTACTTCATTCCTATATTAGTTCTAATTGCTTTTTGGTGATTCTCTTGGATTTTCCTGACAGATAATCATGCTGCAAATCATGACACTTTGTTTTCTCTAAGATTAATACTTAGTTCATTTTCTATATAGTTAATAGTAATGATCATAAGCATTTTGTTGTTTCTTAACTACTGGAGGAAGGTTTTGTATATTTTGTCATATATAACACCATCTATAGATATAAATCTATTTCATGGTATAACTGAGTTACTTTGAGATTTTATGAGTATACATATTGAATTTTATAAAAATTTCCTTCATCTACAGAGATTATAATATATTAACCCATTAATAATGAATTATGCCATTGATTTTCCAATATTGAATGAAACTTTTTTGGAATAAACCCTGCTTGGTCATAATGTGACTTTTTTTTTTTTAATTTAACTCCAGTATAGTTAACATAGTGTTACATTAATTTCAGGTGTACAATATAGTGACTCAACACTTCTCTGTATCACTCAGTGCTCATCGTAAGTATACTCTTAATCCCCTTCACCTATTTTACCCATCCCTCCCACCCACTTCCCCTCTGGTAACCACCAGTTCTCTATAGTTAAGAGTCTGTTTCTTGGTTTGTCCCTTTTTTTATTCGTTTTGTTTCTTAAATTCCATATATGAGTGAAAACATATGGTATTTGTCTTTCTCTGACTTATTTCACTTAGCATACTCTTTAGATCCATCCATGTTGTTGCAAATGTCAAGGTTTCATTCTTTTTTATGGCTCAGTAATATTCCTGTGTGTTTGTGTGTTTGTGTGTGTGTGTGTGTGTGTACTACATTTTCTTTATTCATTCATCTATCAGTGGACACTTGCTTTGCTTCCATAATTTGGCTATTGTAAATAATGCTGCTATAAACATAGGGGTGCATGTATCTTTTTGAATTAGTGTTTTCATATACTTTGGGTAAATACCCAGTGGTGGAATTACTGGATCATATGGTAGTTCTATTTTTAATTTTGGGGGAAACCTCCATATAGTTTTCCACCGTGGCTGCACCAATGCGCATTCCCACCAGCAGTGCATGAGGGTTCCTTTTTCTCCACATCCTCCCTAATACTTCTTGTGTTTTTGATTTTAACCATTCTGACAGGTGTGAAGAGATACTTCATTGTGACTTTGATTTGCATTTCCCTGATGATTAGTGATGCTGAACATCTTTTCGTGTGTCTGTTGGCCATCTGGATGTCTTCTTTGGAGAAATGTCTATTCATGTCTTCTGCCCATTTTTAATTGGATTATTGTGTGTTTCTGTGTGTCTGTGTGTGTGTATAAGTTCTTTATATATTTTGGATACCAACTTCTTAGCAGATAACTCATTTACAAATATCTTCTCTCATTCAGTAGGTTGTCTTTTAGTTTTGTTGGTTGTTTCCTTTGCTGTGCAGAAGCTTTCAATTTTGGTGTAGTCCCAATAAGTTTATTTTTGGTTTTGTTTCCCTTGCCTCAGGGAATATATCTAGAAAATGTTGCTATTGGCTGATGTCAGAGAAATTACTGCCTGTGCTTTCTTCCAGGATTTTTATGGTTTCAGGTCTCACTTTAGGTTAGTAATCCATTTTAGGTTTATTTTTGTGTATGGTATAAGAAGGTGGTCCAGTTTCATTTTTTTGCATGTAGCTGTCCATTTCTCCCCCATCATTTATTGAAGAGATTATCTTTTCCCATAGCATATTCTGGCCTCCTTTGTTGAGATTAATTGACCGTATAATTGTGGGTTTATTTCTGGGCTCTCTATTCTGTTCCCTTGATCTGTGTGTCTATTTTTCTGCCAGTACCTTACTCTTTTGATTACTACAGCTTTGTAGTATATCTTGAATACCTGGTAGTGTGATACTTTCAGTTTTGTTCTTATTCAAGATTGCTTTGGCTATTCAGGGTCTTTTCTGATTCCATACAAATTGTAGGATTGTTTGTTCTAGTTCTGTGAAAAATGCTATTGATATTTTGGTAAGGATTGCATTAAATCTGTACATTGCTTTGGGTAGTATGGACATTTTAACAATATTCTTCTAATCTGTGAACAGGGAATACCTTTCCATTTGTTTGTGTCATCTTCAATTTCTTTCATTAATGTTGTCTTTCACCTCCTTCATTGTTTATTTCTAGCTATTTTTTTAAATGATTTTATTTATTTGTTTGACAGAGAGAGAGAGACAGCGAGAGAGGGAACACAAGCAGGGGGAGTGGGAGAGGAAGCAGGCTTCCCGCCGAGCAGGGAGCCCGATGCGGGGCTCGATCCCAGGACCCCAGGATCATGACCTGAGCCGAAGGCAGACACTTAATGACTGAGCCACCCAGGCGCCCCTATTTCTAGCTATTTTATTATTTTTGGTGCAATTATAAGTGGAATTTTTTTTTTAAGGTTTTATTTATTTGACAGAGAGAGACACAGAGAGAGAAAGGGAACACAAGCAGGGGGAGTGGGAGAGGGAGAAGCAGGCTTCCCGCAGAGCAGGGAGCCCAATGCGGGGCTTGATCCCAGGACACTGGGATCATGACCTGAGCCGAAGGCAGACGCTCAACGACTGAGCCACCCAGGCGCTCCGGAATTGTTTTCTTAATTTCTCTTTCTGCTACTTCATTAGTGTATAGAAATGCAATGGGTTTCTGTACATTGATTTTGTATGCTGTGACCTTACTGAATTTATTTACCAATTTTAGTATTTTTTTGGTGGAGTTTTTAGGGTCTTCTATTATGTTGTATGCAAATAATGAAAGTTTTACTTCTTCTTTACCAATTTGGATGTCTTACCCCCGCTTTTCTTGTCTGATTGCTGTAGCTAGGACTTCCAATACTATGTTCAATAAAAGTGGTGAGAGTAGACATCCTTATCTTGTTCCTGATCTTAGGGAGAAAGCTCTCAGTTTTTCGCCATTGAGTCTGACGTTCGCTGTGGGTTTTTCATGGATGGTCCTTATTATGTTGAGGTATGTTCTCTCTCAACCTACTTTGTTGAGGTTTTTATCATGAATGGATGTTGTACTTTGTCAAATGCTTTTTCTGCATCTATTGAGATGATCATATGTTTTTTTTTCTCTTATTGATGTGATGTATCATGTAAATTGATTTGCAAATATTGAACCACCGTTACATCTCAGAACTAAATCCCACTTGATCATGATCATAATGTTATTCTTTTAGTGGGCTGATGGAGTTGATTTGCTGCTATTTTACTTGGAATTATAATTCATACGTGATTTTCTTGTACTTTTCTGTTTTTTAATGTTCTTGCTCAGTTTTAGTCTGAGATTTATGCTAGCCTCAAATAAAAAATTAGTAAGACTGCCATTTTTTTCTGTGCTCAAATTGCTCTTATAAACTGGGATTATCTATTCATAAAAATTTGTTAGAATTCTCCTACAATTTTACTATTGTGATGATATGTTTTCCCCCAATAGGAATTGATGTATTCAGGCATTATGCTTTTTTTAACCAATTTTCACAATTTACATCTTCCTGAAAAATTGTGTATTTTATGTAGCTTCTAAAAAATTTATTGATAGAACGTATTTTGAAGATCTGTTGTATAACTTATGTTTCCTTTTTTTCCCTTTTTTCTTTCGTTTTTTTTCCCCCTTTTTTCTTCAGCAGAGCAGTTAAAAGTGTTTATTTATTGTTCTGTTAAAAGAACTAGCTGTTTTATTTATTGAAATAGAATATTTTCTCATTTGCTTAGAGGGCACACATTTTTCTAACTCTATAACTTTTGTTTTTCAAATAATTGGTGTTTTACTAATTTTTGATTTATCAGTTCCTGAAAGAGGTGTACTAACATTTCCCACTGGTGTTTTGGATTTGTGTATTTCCAGGCCATATTGATAGGTGCTTAAAACTGTTCTATCCTCAAGTTTGGATTGTTGCTTTTATTAATGGGAAATATCTTGCTTGGCAATTCCTAGTGCTTTAGGCTCTAAAATCCATTTTGTCTGATATGAATATTTGGGTAGCCATGTCTGCCTTTCTTTTTCTTTTTTTAGCATTTGCCTGAGGAAGCTTGGTCCACCTCTTTATTGAAGACTTTTGGATAATTTTGCCTTTTATATCTCTGTAAACAACATATTAATTAAAATATTTTATTTCACTGCCATTTTCAAATAGGCAGAAAACATTAATCTTCCATAATGATTTGGTTTTTGCAATTCACTGTCTTTGCACCTAGTAACCTCCATTCATGTATTTTTAGAGTGACCTCAGTGAACTGGGCATGTGAGGAGTCACTCTCAGTAATTGCTCACATGGCTTTTGGGGTATCTCCCAGCTACCAGCATGTGAATTAACCTCAAGGATGTAAAGAATAGAAAAGGCACAAAAAGCCATGTTTCTTTCCTCCCCCCCACATTTTACCTCATAGCTTTACAGTTGTTTATTTAAAATCCACTGTATTATTTTTCTTTGTTAGGAGAATAAAAGTATCATTTTCATATTTAAAGGAAAAACTGGAAGACCAAAGCTAAGAGATTCATACTATCCTGAACTCATTCAGAATGATAGTGACATAAAACAAATATAAAACACCTACTGGTGTTTCACCATGTGTTCAACAACAAACAAACAAAAACCCTCCTTCCTAGAAAAATATAATTTGATTGACTCCCATTAAGAAGGCATTTGAAGGGTGGGCAGCGAGACTATTTCTCTTTCTTTTTCTTGATGCAGAAGATTCAGTCTTACTCTAGATACTACTTTTTAATTGATCATTAGTGCTTCTGCAAGATTGATAATAAAAGTTCCTATATTACCATTTTTTTCTGTTTATTAGCCAGTCTGATTAAGAGGTCATTGGGTGGAAGAAGAAATGATGGATGCTTCACAGCTAAAATGAGTTTGGGAGAGATTATTTGTAGATGTAAAGTAATTTAGATTCTCTTAATTTCTCTTACAACAAATGATTGTGCTGACTATAAGTATAGCTTAAAGTTGGAGAATATATTCACTCTCTAGGGGTTGTTTTAGCAAAACAGGTGCACTAAGTGTTATGATACTGATTATTTTAGGCGTCTACTCTTAGATGGGGTTGGTGTGGGGTGGAGCATGTCTCTCAAAGAAAAACATTTTTGTGAATCAGAAATGTAACAGTGGACAGATATTTTTGAGGTGTTCAATTTCTCTAGAACCAATATATACTTAATATATTGGATTCATTTATTCCATTTTTTATAGTTTGAACATGTTGATCTCAAAAATGATTCTTAAAAGGATTTACATATTCGGGGATGTATGGTGAACTTAATTACTAAATGGCTGTCTGCTTCTACAGTAATTTGCTTCTTGATCTTTCTCTGTAACTAACACACTTGGAATAAGAAACCTTAAGTTTAAGAATGTTGACTTTTATTTTCTGCATCATTATATAGACATTTGTCAGCAACAGTTTATTTTTTTCAGTTTCTACTTCTTAGGAAAGCTAGTTTGCCTGGCAGAATTTTAGAGTTTGTTGCCTTTTTCCTAATAGGGTATTTGTGGTAAAGTCATTTATTGTAGTAAATAAAGGTCAGAGGAGAAATATGACTGTATTGGATAAGAATATTTTCTAATTTAGATGATTTTATAAACTGCATTTGATAACGTTTTTCTTGTTTCATTAGATATTTTTTCTAACTTCCTGTTTCAAGTCCATCTTGATCATTAAGTATAAATAAAGGCCTCAAGAACCACAGACTGAAAGAAACTTCTCCCCTTTGCCCTAGGTTTTTTACCTTCTGCACTGAACTCGTGTCCCTGCACTAAGATCTCTGGGACCTTCAGAGTAATTCAAACTGAATCAATGTCCTATCTTCCAGGCCTCGTTATGAACGTTATAAACTGAAGTTGATTTCTCTGTATTTGCAGAGAACTTGGTCTCATAGACTATCTATGAACTAAAACTGTTGCCAGTCTCAAATAAACCCATATATGTATACACATTCAACAATGAGGATAGATTTCAATAATACTGAGTTCTTTTTATGTGCAAAGATTCTATTCATTGGCCTATTAGCTCATTTAATCCTTCCAGTAACTATCTTCTTTCATCCCTTCTATTGGACTTATTGTTTCCCCCATATATTTGAACAATTCTAAGATCAAGGAGCATTATATGATGACTGAGTCCCAGCCAGGTGACGCAGTGCTGTTGTAGTTGTGTGAAAATGTCACTTTGACGCCTTTCAGTAACAATAAAGCTTAGCATCCATGTCTTTGAGTCTGAACTACGTATTAACGGTCAGATCGCTTTCATTGTACTCAGTTTCTTCAGATGGAGAGGCCATAGCTGAAGTTACGTGGCTCATCCACTGACGCTCAGCTGGTCAGTGGCAGAGCTGAGACGTAAGCCCAGTTCTCTGGCTTCTGAACTCACACTTACGTCTTCCACCTGGCCGCAGCAGGCATGGAGCAAAAAAATCACAGGGCCGGCTGAAGAAAGGAGAAAGCCGCTCTATCACACAGTATCATTTTTACCTTAGGGTGAGCCACATATCATCGCCAATTCTTACAAGTCAAGACAGCTGAATATTTTAATTTCCATATCTAAGTTAAACTTTTAAATTAGTTCAACCTAAAGTTTCAAACTAAGCCATATATATTACAAGGAAACATACACATCCTATGAAACACTAAGCACATGAGCAAAGATGCATGTGGCATGAAAGAGAATCAGAGGCACTAGGATGAGCGGGAATTTTTTTTTTAATTTAATAATTTCTTAGACTTAATAAGTCCTTTTCTCTCACCGCTGACACCAAGACTGGCACATTCTTAGCGTTCTTACTCCTCAGTCTCTCCCCAGTCCCAGGCAGACAGCCCTGTGCGCTGTTGACCTCAGGGTCTAGAAAACTACTCAGAGCATCTCTCTGCTCTCTGCCACAATCGACAATCTCTCTCATTCATACGTGCAACAAGACCCACCTGCCATCTCTGGCCCAAACGTTTCATTTTCTAGTTGTAAGCTGAACAATTTTGGAAATCAAAATAACATTTCCAGGCTCTAGGGGAACATTGAGTCTGCTAGCAGAAACTCATTTTCTTCTCCACGAAGAAAGATGAATCTTTTATTCTGTTTCTTTATCCAACATAGCTGGTTTGTTTTTCCAAATACTAACTCTTGGCCTTTCCTAACATGGCTGCAACCCCAAGTGCCTTGAGGAGAGACTGAAGTTTTCCAGAAGGCACAGATTGATTCCCTCTGGGTTCAGATTCCTTTTCTGCCCCTAACTGGTTGCATAGCTTCTGATAATTTGTTTGATCTCTCAGTGACCTTGACTGTAAATTAGGGATACATCACAGGACAATGCCTGTGACCTGGAACCTAGTAAGCATTCTGGAAAAGTTAGCTACTTTTAGCTATTGTTATTAAGACACAGTCATCTTTATCTCCATACTCATGTGTCATTTTATAATTTACAAATGAAGAAAACGTTTTCATTCTCAAAAAGTTTTTCCACTTTAAGTTAGTGTCATTTCTTACTTTTTCAAAAATGATTGTTAAGGTTCAGTCAGAATTTTTATGCGAGCTTTATAATTCTGTAATACATATTATTTTCATGAATTCAACGTATACACTTAGCTTGATAGGAGACTTTATTTTACTTCTTAAAGTTGAAGAAAATTTCTGTGTTAGTTTTGCATTCTGTGTTTAAACTCTTTTACCATTATTAAAGGCAGTATTAAATGTGTTTTATGTAATGTATTTGGCCCTAATAGTGAAGCTTATTGAAGTAAAAGTGCATGATCCCAGATACCAATGACCAGAATGCTTTAACACCTGTCAATTTTGTTTCCTTAATCACCAGCTCTGGAAAAACATCCAAGTATATCCAGGAAACTTAGAACTACAGGAATTCTAAAAATTGATTCAATTGCCTGGAAGTGATAGATCCTAAAGAGATCAAACTTTATTACTTTGGAGATTTTCCTTGTGGACTTGGGCATGAAAAATACAGACTTAATAACCCAGCTATGTGAGCAGAATCATCCATTTTAGCTTGACTCACCTAATTCTAAATCCACTTTCTAATATTCCCCTTCTTAATAGTATCATTCCTCTTAAAACCTTTGACTGCATATATAGAAATCTTTAAAAAATGGGGTCATCATGAAACACTAAACTTTAATAACTGGATGTACAGGGCATAGAAACAAATATATCTAATTGCTTTTTGTTAATCACGATTACATTCTTTATAAGAACCTGTTGCTGGTATCACCCAGTTTATTAAATCACTCAGCACAACTGAAGAATGACAAATGAGATAATTGGTGTGAGGATACTTTATAAGCTGTAATGGGCTGTATAAATGTTAGGTTTTAAATATTAAATTAGTAACTTGGAAAAGTGAATGGCATATGTATCATCAAAAAGATGCTGCTTAGATGGAAGCCTCAAATATATATCTCCCTTATATACTAAAAGCGAGTACTTGGTAATCCCAAAATGTACTAATATCACAACCCAGAAAGACAGGACAGATATAGAGATATTAGTTTGTCCATTTGGTCCAGGATTTGTTCGCTTGTTGCTTTATTTTCCAAAAGGTTTATTGTAACTATGACTTCTTTTTAATATTGAGATATGATTGACATATAACATCACATTAGTTTTAGGTATACAATGAAGTGTTTTGGTATAGGTATATATTGTGAAATGACTACCAGAACATTAAGTTCTGATCTTAAGTTTACTTAATATCTATCACTACACATAGTTACTTTTTTTTATCAAAACTTTTTTTTTTTTAAGATTTTATTTATTTGACAGAGAGAGAGAGACAGCGAGAGCAGGAACACAAGCAGGGGGAATGGGAGAGGGAGAAGCAGGCTTCCCACTGAGCGGGGAGCCAAACGGGGGGCTTGATCCCAGGACCCTGGGACCATGACCTGACCCGAAGGCAGACACTTAATGACTGAGCCACCCAGGCGCCCCTTGATCAGAACTTTTAAGATCTACTCTCTTTGCAACTTTTGAATATACAACACAGTATTGTTAACTCTAGTCACCATGTTGTAGATTATATCCCTAGAACTTATTTGTAACTGGAAGTTTGTACGTTTTGACCCCTCCACCCATGACCTGTTAATGGTGGGATAAAATGATTCAATGGTATGATAAAAGAATCCCTTGTCCTTTGACAGATACTGTCTTTGACTATTTCTACAAGTTAGGTTGATTCTTCTATTGTCGAACCATAATTATAACATGACTACACTCATTCTCTAGGAGAGATGGAATATGTGGATAAATCATGGCATTCCTGAAGAATGGAGAAACTGTAATCTCAGCTAAGACTGGAGTCACCTATTAGTCTCAGGGTGCTAAAAGCATGGCTCTTCAGATGAGCATTAAATACAACTATTCCCCAAGTCAGACACAAAAACACCAAAGAGGTAGCAAGTGTTCTCTTAAGAAAGAAATGCAGCCGGGGCGCCTGGGTGGCTCAGTTGTTAAGTGTTTGCCTTTGGCTCAGGTCATGATCCCAGGGTCTTGGGATCGAGCCCCGCATCGGGGCTTCTCTTCTCCTTCTCCCACTCCTCCTGCTTGTGTTCCCTCTCTTGTTGTGTCTCTCTCTGTTAAATAAATAAATAAAATCTTTAAAAAAAAAAAAAAAGGAAGGAAATGCAGCCAAGGTGGTAGAGAGACTTGAGGAAGAGTAGGGAGACTCCTGAATGTGCCTATATATTTGTATACCTGAGGATCTTCCAAAAATACTGATAACTTGTTTCCCAACCTAATATACCCAAGGCCCAGCCTGAGCAAATGAACCTGTCATTCAGGCTCACCCGAGAGAAGAACCTGTCCTGGTTTGCCTAAAAGCATTGTTGGCACTGTGACTGAGACACTTGGTAACCATATGGAGAAACACTAATTAAGAACGTGGCCCAGGATGGGTTCCAAAGGAAACAGATTCTGAGATAATTGGCATGCAGAGAGCTTATCAGGGAGGGCTTTGGGGATCAATGTGTATGGTTGGGAAGAGAAAGAAGTTGGATTAGGCAGAAGAAGTTGGGTTGCCTTGCAGTCTCAATGAAGACCTCAGCTGACATCTCAGGCTGCTATAAAGCTACAGGGGCCCTTAGGCGTAGTTACAAATTGAGACGAGCGGGCCACACCTACCTACATAGACCAGTCTTCGGATGCCTGCCATCCTAGGAGGGTTTTTGACCTTGAGCGAGTAGATCCTCTTCGGTGGGTCAACCTTGGAAGAGGACTGTCAGTAAGGTTATCTGGCAGCAGCAATCTCAGCAACTGGGGAAATACATTCTTCAGTTCTCCAGAAGGTTCTGGGAGGCACACCGTACTGAATGACTATTAATTTGTTTTAACTTTGGTAACTTAGCCACTTTATTATGTGGCATAATAAAAACAAATTAAAGTGCCCGATATAAGGATTCCCCTTATAGGAAAGAAGTCTTTGTTTAGGAAGATAACTTCTTGGGATTGAGACTGAGGGCAAAAAGGAGGTGAATAAAGAGTGCCACATTTGAAATGACAGGAGTGGGGTGGGGGTAGGGGAGTGGAGGGAGGGTAGAGCGCAGTGGTAAAGGTGGGAGAAGATATATGATTACGTAACAGGGAAAATTTTAGTATCGGGGACATTTTATATTCAATTTCAATTTGTTTGCCCTGTTGTAAATAAATCGCCCCCTCCACTTCCAGCATAAAAGACGTGTACAAAAGTTTGGGGATTTGGCTTTGTTTTTTGTCATATTGTGTGTTTCTGGTGTTCTGTGGAAATCAGGTAAAGAGCAGAAGTGTTGGTGCAGTGGAGGTGGCAGATTGAAACAGAAGTAATGGAGTTCTCAAGGACACTGAAACCCCAGGAGATAGCTAAAATTCCAGGTGTTTTGTTTTGTTTTGTTTTGTTTTGTTTTGTTTTAACTACTCCCCACTTTTGTCCACAACAATTGGTTCATATATGTAAAGGCTTAGATGCTTGCCCTGGTGGCTGCCAGAAAGAAAATGGAGGGAAAGTCACTAGGTCTTAATGTGCCTCCCAACTGGAAAGAGAAGTCCAAAACATAAAAGGGGTGGGACATGCAGAACTCACTCCTGAAAACACGAGAAAAAAAAGCAAAGTAATCTGATCCAAAAAGCCCACACATGTTCTTCTGACAAATGGAGATACACCCTTTGTGTAAACAGCTAAGAATATATTTCTACAATTCATAGGAGTTCCTTCTATCTAGAGGGGCGCCTGGGTGGCTCAGTTTGTTGATTTCAGCTCAGGTCGTGATCTCAGTGTCATGATATCAAGCTCTGTGTGGGGCTCCACGTTGGGCTCCTCGCTGAGCATGGAATCTGCTTGAGATTTTCTCTCTCCTCTCTCTTTGCCCTCCACCCCTCCCTGCTCATATGCATGCACTCTCACTCTCTCTCTCAAAAAATTAAATGAAAATAAAATAAAATAAAGGAGTTGCTTCCATCTAGATTGTAAATATTATGACGCCTAAATATTTTAATTCCTTATTAAAACTGTCTTTGCTTTCCTTCAGAGATCCTAATTTAGCAGATAAAATTTGCAGGTCCTTTTGCATTAGTAGACCAATTAATTGGTGTGCATGTCCTCATTCTATTAGATTATAATGTAGAGGTTTAGATACAGTATTACACTGTGCTGTTTAGTCCTGCATAAGGAACTAATTTAAAAAAATACTAGCAATTGGTTCCCCAAGATAAAAAAAAAAAATCTAGAACGTAATAAAGTATAATTTGTTAGAGTAAAAGGAGGTAGCATATAATTAATTCCCACTTACTATATATCAAGTAGCATTTTCTAAAACAGGTTTAAAGCCAACTTTAACCTCAAAGCTTTGAAAAATTGCTTTCAATTGGGAAAAGTCAATCAAAAATTGATTTATCTCATTCTTCTCTTATAATTTTATATCACCTTAAGAATGTTGGTGTGCGAGATTAAGAATTATCTGTTATAAAATTCATCATGATGAAAATATGTGAGGATAAACGTGGTCTATAAACATTGACTATATTGTCAAATTATATATATCCAATTTATGAATACCATGTGTGGTTTTCCAAATGTGTATCTATACTTTTAAAGAAGGTTTAAAAAATTGATGTTTTCAAAATAAATGCAAGCTGCAACTCTCCATTTACAGCAGATGTTTTTCTGACTTGACTATCTGGATTCAACATTTTCTTGATTAACCAAAGTACTCGTCTATTAGTTCGATTTCTGTCTAGAAAGCTTGAAATGTAGTTCCTACATCTTTGACTCCCTCCTAATCCTACCATTGTGTTGTGTACACCATAGGTATTTTAGGAAAAGAGCGAACAGAATTTTGAGAGAAAATTAGATCAGATGAGTGTGTAAATTTTTTTTCATGTTACCCAGGGATACATATCAATGATTATTGACTAAAACACTAAAAATACATATTAAAAATAACAGAGATAAATTAGCTTAATGTCATATTGTGATAACAAGAATTCATTTTGCACGTGTCTTACACTTATTGATGTGCTGTAAATAAATTATCTTACTTGATCCAAACACCATTCTGTCTTACAGTTGAGTAAACTAATGTTCAAGAAAATAAATAAGTTGCCTAAAATCACATAGTGAATTACAGAGTTTGAAGGAAAACTCAGGCATGTCTAATTCTAAAATCCCATTATTGTTAACCACTACATATTCTTTAAAGTTTTTATTTTAATTATAATAAATATCAATAAAAACTGGTTTTATCTCTAATAAAGCAAAATTTCATCCTTCACTTATAAATTTTGCATGTTCTGGTAAGATATCAACCTTTTAACATATCTGAAAGATGACCTTATAATTTCAATGCTGTTAATGATCCCAGCAAAGAGAACTAAAATGTGGAATTTCAGGATGTTAGCTATCCCAACATAAAATTTATTCTGTATTTTGAATTTGAATGAATATAACTATTCAGCTTGCACCTTTTCTTCATATTAACTTGGCATCAATAAAGGTTTCCTTTATAAGCAGAATATCTTTAAAAATTGAGTGTTTCATTACTTTGAGTAAAGTGAATATGTCAGCCTCCTACCTCAAGTTGTTTTGAGTCCAAGCAGAAACAGCTACTTCAGTTCAAAACAGAAGAGGAGGTAAGAAAGAAAAACATATAATCTAAAGAAGAATGAGTGAGAAATAGACCGCCGTGTTTACTAGAAGGAGTTTGCAGGTAGCCAGATTCATGGAATCAGGAAAGATGTATAGTTAGTAGAAAGAGAAGAGTTTTGAAGCTAGAAGCCCTGAGTTATCCAAGAATGACAATTAGTAATGATATGACAACATAGGAAACGTGTAGACTCTGGCCACTTCTGCATCCTTATCTGTACTATGGTCATAATAACAATGACTGGCATTGACTTAATTTAAAAGGCTGTACTGAGAAGCAAAAAAGAAAACGTATAAAAAAGACTGTAGATGTAAATGTATATAAATATTAATTTTGATCTTTTAACCTCAACTGGTGCTTATCACAGCCATTGTTCATTATGAACAAGTCCATGAACTGAGTCTAAAACTTCAGCTCAGTTTTTCCATGGTCAAGACAAAGTGAAATTAAAAATATAAACTAAAAATATCTGACCTTCCCTAGATAATCTATTTTCTGCCAATTTTACAGCTGCACCCACAGTGCAGCCGAGTAATATCGTCATTCATATAGATCAAAGAGTTCAGTTTTTAGTGAAGTCTCTTAAATAGGTTTTGTTAAGTTTAATACTTTAAATGGGAATAAAAAATGTTTTTTTAATCCTTAAGAGACAATTCCTGTAGTGCAAGAAAAAAGAATGTAAAGCATTAAGAAAGCACATTCCACTTTGTCCTTTAACCTAGAAAGATACATAGTCATTGATTAATGAATATAGATTGTCTGTACTGTGCTGAACACCATGCCAAGCATGAGTCTGTAAAGTGATTAAGACTTGTGGTCTACCCTCAAGAACCTCCTGGTCTAACAAGGAGATAAGTCCCACGACTAGCCACTATATAAGGTGGTACATGCATAGCAGAAATAGGCCTTACTTCATTGGAACTATTAAAAGGAATATATACCTCCATTTTGAATTACCTTTTCATCATGGCAATACTTAATATGAGTGAGGAAGGATAATTTTCTTAAGCCCAAAGAGGAGAAAAAGAACATTCTAGAAAGGAACAACATAATCAAAAGCATAAGGGTTTGTGATTAAAAGGCACAGTTTAGGAATGGTCAGGCCATTTGACACGATGGCTGAATAGGGTAGAGTGGCAAGGAATTAGGCTTATTTGAAGTGAAGACAGGTTCAAACAAAGCTCAGCCCTGTGTAGTATTGCTAAAGAATTCAGAATTTTATGCCTTGGGTTATAGAAAGCTGTGGAAGGAAGTCACTGTTGTGACTACGCCAGTAGTTCCATAAAGTCTACAGGGCCCAAATAAAATCTTCAGAGTTCCTATGTACTGAAAATATTATGGTGATTCTGCCATATGTAAAAAGTAAAAACAACATTAAATTGTAAAAATAAATATGCAGGAATCTGACCATGTTCTGATATTTCTCATATTGATTATTTCTCTTTTTTTTTAAAGATTTTATTTATTTGAGAGAGAGAGAGAATGAGAGAGAACATGAGAGGGGGGAGGGTCAGAGGGAGAAGTAGACTCCCTGCTGAGCAGGGAGCCTGATGTGGAGCTTGATCCTGGGACTCCAGGATCATGACCTGAGCTGAAGGCGGTCGCTTAACCAACTGAGCCACCCAGGCACCCCTTCATATTGATTATTTCAATGCTGTTTTGAAATGTTAACTATGAAATCATCTCAATTATTTCTTCACCTTCCCCTATGCTTGCATTTAGCCTGGTACAGAAAGAATGCATAGCAATGGGCTAAGGCTACAGGAAGGAGACAAATTAGACATCCACTGCAAGAGTCCACATGAGAGATGACGAAGTCACAGATGCTTGGCTTTGTTTGTGGGCCTTGGAAAAAGATGGATAAGTTAAACAAATTTACGAGGTGCTTCAATATGGTTTGAATAAATGAATTCATAGAGCAAATGAAATCAACAAAACCTAGGAAATGATTATTGATGGTTGATGGGGAGAGAACATTGAATTTACCAGATTTACCAGGTTTCCAGACTGGCAATTGAGACCACAGTCATTGCTATTAGTCCAGGTAATAGAGTAAAATTGTATTTCAAAATAGCATAATGCCAAAATGTTGCTGTTGTAAACTAACCAAACCGCTAGGTGGTTGGTCTCTCCTTCTTGCTGTCTGCTGAAGAAAAAGAAGAAAGGGAAAACCACAAAAAACAAATGCTGAAATCCCCACTGCGCATTGAAGAACAATACAATCCTAAAGCCCAGGATAACACTGTAATCCACCTATGTGGACAATATTCAAGATTTGAGGGCACTAATCCAATTGACCACTGAATTCCATAGGCTTAGTACAGATGTCACACTTAACTTGTTTTCAGTGTAGATGTGACTCTGTTCCAGACTCTTGTTCCAAAAAAAATAAAATAAAATATGGTAAAATAAAATAAAATAGAGCATTGTGGCAGCAAAAAGTGTCTCTTGTTTCCCTCCACCTCTCCCCCCACCAACAAAAATTTGGCATTCTTCCATGGACAGAGTGCCTTTGTGGGAACTTTGGCATCTAGCACCATATGCCAAGGGACCTGAGAGTTTTTACCACCTACGTGTTCAGTAATAATTAGATCTTGGTCCAGCTATGGACCTCTTAGTGGCCTGTAAACCAATTCAGTCCTTCTGCACCATGGTCTGGAAGCCCTTGGACAATACTGTCTTAAACAGTCACTCACAGGTGAGAGGGCCTTTTGGAAGTACAGGTTTCCAGAGAAGTTCCAGCACACGTCTAGAAAAAAACAAACACACACGTTTGGCAGCATTGAAATGATGGGTAAAAGAAATAGCCTGACTTTACCCGCATCATGCTTCCTCAAGGCAGCCCAGCTGAGGGCTAAGAGAGATATTCCTGGCCATGACTTCTTCTGCTGGGGAAAGAGGGGGTGTGTGAATGAGCTTCCCCAGCTTGTGGCTGTGCAGGATGCAGGCAAAAGAGTTCACTACTCACTCACCCCATCCAGGGTACTGAAGCATGAGCAAATTAACTGGCGGGCAGGAAAAAGCTGGGAAAGCAGCAGATAGGACTCTCAGTAAGCGTTCAAAGGATGTGGATTCTACTACCTGTGTTGCAGACTCCATCAAGAAGCCTGTCAATAAGCTACTGGCAACCCCTGACCTGCAGATCCCCCATCTGACTCATAGGCACCCTGAGCACTCTGTGCACCTCACCCACATCCCCAACCCTACCACCCTGTTGCTGGCTCTCTGTGAGTGCTTCTAATGGTGTGGCAAGGGAGAACTTTGGCAAACTGCTAGGAGGCATGCAGAAAAAGCTGGCCTGCGGGCCAGAGAGAGACCACGATGTTGAGCTTTAGCACCATGTTTGGAAAAACACAGCAGAAACTGTCAGCACTCAGCCTGGAGTGTTGTAGGATCCAGAGAAAGGAACCAAGCTCAAGAATTCTCCCACAAGGGGCGCCTGGGTGGCTCAGTCATTGAGCGTCTGCCTTCAGCTCAGGTCATGATCCCAGGGTCCTGGGATCGAGCCCCACATCAGGATCCCTGCTCCGTGGGAAGACTGCTTCTCCCTCTTCCACTCCCCCCTGCTTGTGTTCCCTCTCTTGCTGTCCCTCTCTCTGTCTAATGAATAAAAATCTTTAAAAAAAAAAAAGAATTCTCCCACAAGAAGGAGCAAGGAACATGGAGCAAGTGTACCCATGGAACGTCTGAGATAGCATCCAAATTTCTAGCAGGGCTAGACCATGTCTCTCTCAGGAAGGCCACTGGTAAAGACTGAAGGAGGTGACTACTGCTTCAAATGTGAGGACAGCAACTCAAATCTTTAAGGAACATGAAAAATCAAGGTTCATGACACCACAAAAGAATAGCAATAATCTTCCAGTAATTGAACACAAAGATAGGGAGATCTGTGATTTAGCTGATAAAGAATTCAAAATAGCTGCTTTAAGGAAACTCAATGAGCCATAAGCAGAAAGACAAGTCAATGAAGTCAGCAAAGCAATACACAAATAAAAGAAGTTAAACCAAGAGATAGAAATCATAAAAAAAAGAGCCAAACAGAAATTGTGGTGCTGAAGAATACAATGGATCAAATGAAAAAGAAATGTAATAGGAAGCAGTAACATCAGACTTGATATGGATGGTTCAAGAAAATCATTTTTGGGAATTACTGGAGTCCCAGATGGGAGAAGAGAGGCAGAGGAGGGCAGAAAACTTATTTAAAGAAATAACAGTGGACAGCTTCCCAAATCTGGGGAGAGATTCAGATCTCCAAGTTCATGAAGCTCATATGTCACCAAACAAAATCAACTTAAAGAGATTTCCTCCAAGACACATTATAATACAACTGTCAAAATCAAAGACAGAGAATCTTAAAAGCAACAAAAGAAAAAAAAAATGCTTGTAACTTATAGGAGAAACTCCATAAGGTAAATTTCTCAGCAGAACCCTTACTGGCCAGAAGAGAATGGGATGATATATTTAAAATACTGAAAGGAAAAAACTGCCAACCAAGAATCCACTACATAGTAAAGCTTTCCTTAAAAAATGAAGGAGAGATAAAGATTTTCCCAGGCAAAAAAAAACTGAGGGATTTTATGACCACCAGATCTGCCTCACATGAAATGCTGAAAGATGTTCTTAAAGTTGAAATGAAAAGATATGAATTAGTAACATGAAAACATATGAAAATATGCAACACACTGGTAAATGTAAGTAGATAGTCAAATTTAGAATTATATTGTTATTTGTGGGGTGTTAACCACTGAACGCTAACATAAAGGTTAAAGGACAAGAATATTAAAAATAACTATGGCTATAATAGTTTGTTAATAAATACGCAATATAAAAAGAGGTAAACCAAGACATAGAAAACATAAAAGGAGGAGGAAGAAAAGGTAAAGGTTTTGTATGTGATCAAAGTTAAATTGTCAGCATAAAATAGACTTATGTCTAGAAGATGTTTTATGTAAGACTCATGGTCATCACAAAGCAAAAACTTGGAGTAGTTTTACAAAAGATAAAGACAAGGGAACCAAAGCTACTGATATGTAAATCATCAAGTCACAACGGGAGGCAGCAAGAGAGGAAGCAAGGAAGAAGGGAACCAGAAAACAGCCAGAAAACAATTAATAAGATGGTATCCTTCCCTATCAATAATTACTCTTGATAATGTAAATGGATAGAATTCTCCAATCAAAAGACATGGATTAGCTAGATGGATTAGAAAACAAGACCCAACTATATGCTGCCTACAAGAGATGCACATAAGCTTTCCGGATACACAAAGGCTGAATATGAAGGGATGGAAAAATGTATTCTATGTAAGTGGAAAGCAAAAAAGAACAGAGATGGTCATAGCACACAAAGTATATCTTCAGCCCAAAACAGTAACAAGAGACAAAGAATGTCATTATATTATAAAAAGGGGTCAGTTCATCAAGAAGATGTAACAATCGTAAATACATATCACCCATCATCAGAGCACCTAAATATATTAAGCAAATACTAACAGATCTGAAGGGATAAACAGACAGTAATGTAATATTAACGGGGGACTTCAATACCCCACTTTCAACAATGGATAGATCATCTAGACAGAAAATCAACAAGAAAAATTTAGACGAAATGGACCTGACAGACACCTACAGAACATTTGATCCAATAGCAACAGACTACACACTCTTCTCAAGCACAAATGGTACATTCTACAGGATAAGTCATATGATAGGCACAAAACAAGTTGTAGCAAAAATAAGAAGATTGAAATAATCCCAACTGTCTTTTTTTTGACCACAGTGGTATAAAACTAGAAATCACTACCAAGAGGAAAGCTGCAAAATTCACAGATGTGTGGCAATTAAACAATACACTCCTGAACAACCAATGGGTCAAAGAAGAAATCAAAAGGTAAATCAAAAATATCTTGAAACAAACAAAAAATGGAAACACAACATATCAAAACCTATGGAATGCTGCAAAAGCAGATCTTAGAGGGATCTTTATAGTGATAAATGCTTACAAGCAGAAAAGACAAATCTCAAATAAACAAGTTTATACCTCAAAGAACTAGAAAAAGAAGTGCAAAGTAAGACCAAGCTTAGTAGAAGGAAGAAAATAACAAAGATCGAGCAGAAATAAATGGAATAGAGAATTAAAAAAAAATAGAAAAGATCAATAAAACTGAGTTGGTTATTTAAAAAGATAAAGTTGAAAAACCTTTAGCTAGACTAAGTAAAAAAGAAGACTCAAAAAAAGTAAAATCAGGAATGAAAGAGGAGATATTACTACTGATAGCACAAAATTATAAAAGATCGTAAGAGACTACCATGAACAATGATTTTTTTTAAATATTTTATTTATTTATTTGAAAGAGAGATGGAACACAAGCAGGGGGAGCGGCAGGCAGAGGGAGAGGGAGAAGCAGACTCCCCGCCGAGCGGGGAGCCCGATGTGGGGCTCGATCCCAGGACCCTGGGATCATGACCTGAGCTGAAGGCAGACGCCTAACCAACTGAGCCACCCAGGTGTCCCTACTATGAACAATTATATGCCCCCAAAATTGAATAACCTAGAAGAAATGGGATTTGGGGAGATGGGAGATTTGGGTCAAATTGTACAAATTTCCAGTTATAAGATTAATTAGCTATGTGGATGTAAGTTACAATATGGTGATTATAGTTAATAACATTATATTATTATTATTATTATATTATTATTATTATTGTAGTACTAGTAGGTATATACTTGGCAGTTCCTAAGAGAGTAGATCATAAATGTTTTCACCCCTAAAAAGAAATGGTGATTATGTGACAGGATAGAAGTGTTAGCTAACACTCTGGTGGTAATTATTCTGCAATATATAAGTGTATCAAATCAACAGGTGGTACACTTTAAGCTTGCACAATGTTACATTTCAACTATAGCTCAATAAAGCTAGGAAAAAAATGAAATGAGATAAAATAAAATGGTTTGCATAAGGTCTTATGGTGAATGACCACAGCAAGCACAGTTGTGTGACGATTTCACTGTATTTGAATGTTTATAGGGTGGTTTCGTATTTACTGTGATTATGTTTTATCTAATAATGGATGATTAAAATTGTGGTATGGCCCTTTAAGGGACATGTTAGGTTAGAAAATAACTGATTTTTAGGGTAGAAAGAGATATCGTCCTAAAATTGGAGAGGTCCCCGAAAGAAAATCCAACAGTATCAAAGAGACAATAGACCACTCTGATTCCAGTAGACAAAGAAATCTATTCCTCCTTGTTGCCATAATGGAACCTTCACTGCCTTGAAAGGGAATCTGAACATCAAAGCGTAAATGGCACTGAGATTGCTTTTAGAATCATGTCACAAGGTGATGGGGAGTTAACTGGCACAACCTACTGACTTGCTTGTTGGACAGGGACACAGACAGCGGCATAAACCAGACCCAGAATGGACATAGACCAGGAAAAGGAACAGTCTTAGAATATTCATATGCGTGTGCTTTGCTGCACCTGCTGTAAGTAAAATAAAATTGTAATGAAAGAGACATCACAATGATTTGGGGTATATTTTACCCTATTATGTGTTTATTAAAAATGAAAGGGGTGTAGGCAGGTCCGTCTTCACCTCATTCTTTCACAATTGTGTGAGAAATACTTTAACTCTTTTTATTAGCGGAAAATATTCTCTTCTTTAATTTACTTTATCTCAGCAAAACTATCCACGTGGATCCCAAATAGGTCAAGCTCTTCCATCAAAGCTACCTAAAATTATTAACACTTGCTAATATACCATGTCATTAAAGGCAGTAAGTTCTGGTAAATTTTTAGCTGGGTTTGGAAAACCTTAGTTAAGAATAACTTCAAGTTTCTAAGGAAGTATACACTGAGGCATAATACCATGTTGTATAATTCCCGAACACTTGTAGCTTGGTTTTCTTGAAACATCCTTTGACTCATCGGCTGGTTTCAAAACTTAGTGACTTTGGGCATCCAAATAGATTAAAGTTACAAGATGTTTAACTTCTCATAGTAGCACAAATGATGGGCCCCAACTCATATATTTTCTTCTAAGCTTATAAATACTTCTTTCTCTATCTCTTTTCCTCCCCCCCGCCTTCTTTCTCTAACCTAAGAGCTGGAATTAAACAGATTCAAACAAATAGCTGGTATTGTAGTAAAATCATAGTAATCATGAAATGTTATCGATTTCAGGAATGATATACACTATGATTTATTTAGGCCATGGAAATGGCTTCACAATTGTTAGTTCACAAAGTGCATGTACCTTTTTTTTAGATTAATAAAATAAAGAGAACTATTTCCATAAAAACAAGAGTATATAAATTTCCTGACTCACTCTTGAACTAAGATATTCTTTTTGATTAAATAAGAAATTCCCTTTACACATGAAGTTAATATTAGATGCAGTAAGGGGGACATGTATTTTGGTTAAGAAATCTCTTTAGTATCACCAGTTTCCCTCCTGTTTAATGGTATGTTGTTAATAATAAGAATAAGGGAGGTTGGAGATGCAGGCTTTTCGTTTTCTCTCTACAGAAATCATGGCCCACATGGAGCTTACACCTTTGACCCTGGCTTCAACAATACCATGATCTCAGCAATTTGTCTACCATCCCTGCTTTTGACCTCATGTATATGAGCCGCATTACATCAGAGAATGCCAGGGTCAACCATTAATCTTTTAGAATTACAACTATATATGAACCTATGTGCTTGCATTTTCTGCAATACTATTGTCTAGTGCTATTTATTTTTAAAATAAAAAAGGAGCAAATGTATTGTATGATTTGCTAACCAATATGATTCCAAACAGGCAAATCTTACTAACATCTCTGTACACTAGGTAGTTGGATTCTCTAGGCCTCGTTACAAGCCAAAACCAATTCTAGCTTTCTCTTCCTAGCTTTATTTGAATGATACCTGATTGATCATAGATAAATATTAAAAATCAACGAATATAACTGATTGGCCCAAAACTATGCATATCTCTCCAATATGTCAAAATTTTATGAAGCAATCTGAGAACTCAAATCAAGGCATCTTGTGCCTTCAAAGCTCTCCCCACCATTTACACAATTTAAAACAGTAACCACTATGGCCGTGTAACATAATTCCGCCTTCAGGACAGAATGGACGGGGCCTCTGAAAATATGTCATTCATTGCAAATGTGACTTCAGCTCCATCTTGCACATTTCTCAATGGAGACAGTGTAAATGCGGAGTTATTAAATACCCACTTTGTATCATATGAATTGAGAAACAATGGGAACTGGTTTGCAACTAGGAGCTAACCCAGCAACTGCCCAAAGGCAAAACTAAGTGGGGATAGCAGCACAGTGCCTCCTTCTTGAAACGTTCTTCAGCACCAGCCCCATTGCCACCAGTGGGTTCCAAGACACCCTTACACCCTTGTACTAAATTTGACATTCCTTAGAACAATTGCTTTTAGCAAAAATCAAAGAAGTCCAAAGAAATATAACTGGGACCCAGAAAGTCTCAAATCAAGGATGGGTAATTGGTTCATAATCCCCAAAGAGTCTGGCCAAAAATTTCTTGCAAAAGGAAAAGCCAATTTCATTTAAATGTTTTCCTTGTGTCTATAATATTACATAATTTTCATAAAGAGACAGTAGAAAAAGTAAGCTTGCTTACTTTTACTCTCTAGTAAGCTTGCTGTCTCTTATACAATAAGCCCCCAAAATAACTATACCATTTGAAGAGAAGAAAGCCATGTATTATGTTAACAGTTTACCCAAAAACATGTCATGCTGCATATTGGGCAGGTGACATTAATTTCTTACAATAAGCGGATTAAAATGAAATTTAGGGACACTTCAGTCGGTTAAGCATCTCCCTTCAGCTTAGGTCATGATCCCAGAGTCCTGGGATCAAGTCCCGCCTCGGGCTCCTTGCTCACCAGTCAGTCTGCTTCTCCCTCTCCCACGCCCTCTGCTTGCATGCTCTCTCTCTCTCTGACAAAGAAATAAATAAAATCTTAAAAATTTTTTTTAATGAAATTTAAATTTGATTCTTGTTCATTTAGTAGAAAACAAGATAGTGCCCGCCCTGAGAGAGAGGCACATATGGAGATAGGCACAGGCAGTGAGAAAAAGGGGCCAGACGAAGGCACATTGCCAAATATCAGGACTTTTAATCTGTTTACCGATCGCATCCTAGATACCTCTAAAGGCCTTTACTTTTTACCTCTGAGTTTTCAGGCTACAGCAAATATATAAATATGTATAAAGGAGGATAAATGATTCAACTAGGATTTATTCTGTTAGCTAAGAGAGCCAAAGGCAATTTCATATTTGCATTTTTATCATCATCTCTTAAAATAAGATTACATAAATTCTAAATTATCCAGTTGTTTTTCAAAACATTTTTTGGAATCAAATTTTGAATTAAAATTTATATTTGAAATAATTAGTCATTTTTATGGGAAAAAAATATTCTTTTTCACCTATGGGACTTGTTGGAAACTTTAAATTTCTGTTTTTATAATACTTTCCAAAGACTATTGACCATGCAATAAATATTTTAATTTCTAAATTCAGGTCTGATATTTCATTAATGTTAATATTTTAAAAAATACAAAGTGATTCAATGAGGCAAGGTAAGTAAACTGGTTCATGCATCTAACAGAAATGGATCAAACCTTCCATAACCAGAAAATTCAGATAGATTGTCTTGTTCCTTAAATTATACTGAATAATTGAGGTGTTCTTTTACTTTAATATTTTCACATATTCATTAAATGCTAATCAATTCCATACCTGTGATTTTTTAGTCATTGCTAATTCCATTACTTTATGGGGCAACATAGTTTCGAAATCATTAAAACAGAAATCTTGATCTTTTAACCTGGGGTTTGAAAATGGTAGAAAGAGAGTTAAAAAGATGTTATCAATTCTTAGATCTTTGCTCCAGGAAATTACATTTCGGCTGCTCACTCACAGTTATTTTTATAAACAAAAAGAAATGGTTATTTCCAGTATAATTATGGGATGCACTTCAGAGACTGATATTATTACACAGTGGATAAGGCACTACATAAATCAGAACTTTAGAAACAGGCAAATTTGACATGTTGCTTCAAGAGCACTTATGGGCATAGTGCCCTCTCAATGTGAATGACTAACCTCCATGATTGTTAATAATATTTTCTCATATAAGCAGCTCAGAGAAGGAAACCATTTTCCTTTTATTGGTTGCCATTTCCATGTTTCTCAGTGAGTGCCGGCTCTTTGCAGATTGAACTAAAAATATTGATTTACATGTATACTAAAGCACCCCGTAAGATGTTGAGCAATTTAAGACTATTACTAGTTTTTAATACTAGAACAAAGATGATGCCCAATGTTGAAACGTTCATAAGTTATCATTTAATTGCTCATCATGTATGGCATCCCACAACTTTTTTTTTTTTTTTGTATTCTGGTAGAGTATCTTATGAGGCTGCAAAATTTTTTTACTGTATCTTTTATAAAAAAGCAGACTTCAAATTTTAAGTGCCTGGTGACATGATAAACCAAAAAAAAAGAAGAAGCAGAGAAAAAGGATCTATGATCCCCACTCAAAAGGTCTTAGGACCTAAGGACTTAGAAGAAGTGAGATCGGGAGATTGGTAGGGTCAAACCATCCCTACTGGATATCAAGTCACATCAGTGTATTATTACACATAATTCAACATGGAGGACAGGCAATGGAAAGGAGTTTGAGGATTGTTGTTCTGGGGACAGAAACTGCTTATTGCTTCTTATAATTGAAAAGGATTATTTCTTCAAGTCAAAATCAGCATTAGTGACAGGAAGTCTGAAAGTTAAAAAGACAAAATGGATACTCACTGGAGTGATGGAGAAATGTGAATGTTTGCCAAGATTGGAGAGTATTTTTAAGTATAAAGGAAAATTAGATTTTAGGTAACATACCACTATTAAAATCATGTCAAATGAAGAACATGAAAG
Source organism: Callorhinus ursinus (assembly GCF_003265705.2). Lineage (NCBI taxonomy): Eukaryota > Metazoa > Chordata > Mammalia > Carnivora > Otariidae > Callorhinus > Callorhinus ursinus. The sequence goes on from NW_027397073.1 coordinate 43,388,892, forward strand.
GCAAACATGGAGTAGTAAAGGAGGAAGGAGTAAAATACAAGTACCAGAAATAAGTATGGGAGGAGAGATTACACTCTTACCCACAGAGCAGGTTATAAAGATAAAGACTAAAATATCTTCAGCTGATTTCTGCCTAAGTCTCAATTTCCTCAACCAGGAAACAGAAATACTAATAATCATCCTTATTTCCTAGCATTGTTCTCAGTATTAAATGAATTGAGATGAAGTGCTTTGAACAATACCTTGAATATGTAGTAACAACTCAATAAATGTTAACCTTTGCTATTTTGATAATTATTATACTTCATGAAAAAGAGAGTTTGAAAGTGATCACTTCTCATATCAGAAAGAGATTACATATTATACAACTCTTCCCAAAGTATATAGAACTCGGCTTTTTTTTTTTTTTTTAAGGGCTCGTTTCCCTTTCACTAGCAGGTCAGGTAGATGTCAGAATCACATCAACTTCACAACTAAATATTTGTCTTTAAAAGTGTCTCTATAAGTGGTGGGATATAGTGTGTCACTTCACTCTATTCCTCAAAGCCTCCTGTAGAAATCTACTGAGAAAAATTTCGAAAAAAAAAAACTAGAGAAAAATGACACTTTGTATACAAAGATATAAATTATAGTCAGGTTTCCTTTTCTTCAGAAACAGTGACATCAAAAGACAATGGAACAACATTCTTCAAACTGCCAAAAAATAAAATCTAACAACTCAAAATTCGATAACTAGTTATAATATTCTTCAAAAATAAAGTTTACAATTTTAAGATAAAGAAAAATGAGCTATTCTTTTCCATCCAACCTGCACTACAATATATGCTAAAGGGAGTTCTTTAGACTAAAGGAAAAACACCTTCTGGCAACTCAGATGTACTGGACAAAAGGAAGAGCACTGGAAATGATACATTTAAGTAAAAGGAGAAGAGTTTATATTTTTCTTCTCCTAGCACAAAGAAACATTATTTCCTTAAAAGACAATTGAAATTTTGTAACAATGGAGTTTATAATATATTTAGACTTAATACATATGAAAACATTAGGACAGAAAATGAGGTTGGTAAATGAAATTATACAGTAGCAATGTTCTTATGTTTTAGATAAACTAGTACAATATTAACTGTAAGTAGACTTCTAATTTAAAGACACATATTTATAATTACTAGAGTAACTCTTAAAATACAATAGGGAAATTAAATGTTTACTTGATTCAAAAGAAAGAGGGGTCAAAAGATAAATTGACTATAGATTGAGATAAATAAAAATCAAATAGCACAGTAGTAGATAAATAAAACCAAGTCAATATTAGCATTGACTATAAGTGGACCAAATCCTTTGTTTATAAGGCAATGAATGTCAGAAGAAAAAAAAAAACGAGACCCCAAGTTTTGCTGTATAGAAGAGATGCATTTTAAATATAGACTTGGGGCCCCTGGGTGGCTCAGTTGCTTGAGCACCCAACTCTTGATTTTGGCTCAGGTAATGATCTTGGGGTCCTAGTTTCAAGCTCAGTGTCTGGCTCTGCATTCAGCAAGGAGTCTGCGTGAGATTCTCTCCCTCTGCCCTTCCCCCCATTCATGTGTTTTCTCTCTCTCTCTTTCTCTCTCTCTCTCTCACAAATAAATAAATCTTTAAAAAGAAGAAGAAAGAAAGAAAGACTTAAAGGCAAAAAGCACAGACAAGAGGAAGGTTTGAGGATGATGGAATGGTTAATTTATCAGGAAGACATAAAATCTTCAATACATATGTACCTACCTACACAACTGTAAAATACAAAAGCAAAAATTGATGGAACTAAAAAGAGGAACAAATAAATCAACAGTAAGAGTCAAAGATTTTTAACACTCCTCTCTCAGTAACAGAAGAAATATATGAAAGATCCAGGAGTGATATAAAAGAATTGCACACTATCAAACAACTTGACCCAATTGACATTTATTTTACTGACCTAAAAAGATAAGAAGAAAATACTGCCATAAACTTTATGTACTTATACTTGATAATTTAGATGAAAAAGATCAATTATTTGAAAATGTTACTTATCAAAACTACCGTAAGATAAAACGAAAACACTGTGTATCCTTTTATTTATTAAGAAAACTGAATTCATAATAAAAAACCTTCCTTCGCTGAATGTCATATCCAGATGTCTTCACCTGTGATTTTTTTTTTTTTAAGATTTATTCATTTATTTGAGACAGGAAGAGAGAATAAGCGAGCATGGTGGGGGGGAGCAGAGGGGCAGGGAGAGAGAAACTTTAGCAGACTCCTTGCTGAGCTCAGAGCCCAACACAGGGCCTGATCCTGATCCTGCGATCATGACCAGAATTGAAACCAAGAGTCGAACACTTAACCGACTGAGTCACCCAGGGGCCCCCACCTATGATTTCCATCAAAGAAACATTTAAGGAACTATACAAACCTGAGGGGCAGAGCAAGATGGAAGAGGAGTAGGAGACGTGGATTTCGTCTGGTCTCAGGAAATCAGCTGAATACGGATCAAACCATTCTGAACACCTACAAACTCAACAGGAGATCGAAGAGAAGAATAGCAACAACTCTCTGAACAGAAAAGCGACCATTTACTGGAAGGTAGGACGTGCGGAGAAGTGAATCCAAGGTCATATTCGGGAGGATAGATGGCGGGGGAGGGGGGCCTCCGTCGGCCGCTTCTGACAAGTGATAGAGCCACGGAGCACAAAATCGGACCTTTTAAGAAGTCGGCTCCGCTGAGGGACGTCGCTCCAGTGGCTAAGCAGGGAGTGGAACCCTCGCGGGACAGTGTGGTCACGGAAAGATTGGGGGTGCCTGAGTGCAGCAGAGCTCCCAGGTATTGGAGCCAGGAAGCCAGCTGCAGAGACGGAGCTGAGGCACGGGCTCTCAGCTCGGGGTTGCCATAAACTGTGATCCGTGGCCCAGTCGGGTCACTGCTCCTCCAGCAGGGACCCAACAAGCAGCAGATCCCGGGAGATTCCCCTTCCTCCCCCAGGAGGAGCGGCGCGGGAGCGCATGGCAGGGATCTGCTGGGTTTGGAGACTCCACACAGGGTCGGGTGCCAGACATAGAAACGCTCGGTCACAGGCCGGGTGAGCACGGAATGCGGCCGGAGACCGGGGACACGGGAGTGACTGACTGCTTTTCTCTGGGGGCACACTGAGGAGCAGGGCCCCAAGTTCTCAGCTCCTACAGGTGGAGATTGGGAGGCCACCATTTTCACTCTCGTCCTCCAAAGCTATACGGAAAGCTTCCAGGGAACAAAAGCTCCCAAGCGCAAACCCGAACAGATTGCTTAGCCCGGCCAGGCAAGGGCGGGGCAATTCCGCCTCCGGTTAAGACATTTGGGAACCACGGCAAGAGGCCCCTCCCCCAGAAGATCAGCACGAACAGCCAGCCAAGACCAAGTTTACCCATCAAGGAGAACGGTAGAACTCCAGCGCTAGGGGAATACTGCACATAGAATTCATGGCTTTTTTACCATCATTCATTAGTTTTTCAAAGTTAATTTTTTTAACTGTTTTTTTTTAATTTTTCTTTTTCCCTTTTTCAACCAACATCTTAACAATCCCTTTTTGAAAAAAAAAATTTTATTTTTCATTTTTAGAGTCATATTCTATCCCTTCATAGTAGATACCCTTATTTTTGGCATATATATATACAAGTTGTTCTCTCTTTAAAATTTTGAGATACAGTTTCTTCTAACAGATCAAAATATATCCTAACTCACTAGTGTATGGCTTTGTTCTAGTCTCGTGCCTGATCACATTCTCTCCCTTTTTTTTTCTTTTTAAATCTTCTTCTTTTTTCAAACAACTTCTTATCTTATCAAGTCCTTTTATACAATCTTTTATAATTTTCATCTTTACAGTCATCTTCCATCCCTTCATTGTATCCACCCTTATTTTGTATATATATGTCTTTCTTTCTTTAAATTTTTAGAAGGCACTTTCTTCAAACAGACCAAAATACACCCAAAATCTAGTGTGTGGCACTGATCTATGCACCAGCCTGATCATATTTGATCATATTCTGTTTTGTTTTGTTTTGTTTTGTTCTGTTCTTGTTTGTTTGTATTTTTTCTTTTTTTTTTCTCTTTCTTTTTTCTTTCTTTCCCTTTCTTTTCCCCTGGTTTCAGGTCTTTTCTGATTTGTTTAGAGTATATTTGCTGGGGACGTTGTTAACCTGTTAGCATTCTGTTCTCTCATTCATCTATTCTCCTCTGGACAAAATGACAAGACGAAAAAAATCACCTCAACAAAAAGAACAAGAGGTAGTACCATCTGCCAGGGACCTACTCAACACGAACTTTAGTACGATGTCAGACCTAGAGTTCAGAATCATGACTTTAAAGATACTAGCTGGGCTTGAAAAAAGCATGGAAGTTATTACAGAAACCCTTTCTGTAGAAATAAAAGAACTAAAATCTAACCAAGTCGAAATCAAAAAGGCTATTAATGAGGTGCAATCAAAAATGGGGGCACTAACTGCTAGGATAACTGAGGCAGAAGAGAGAATCAGCGATATAAAAGACCAAATGATGGAAAGTAAGGAAGCCGAGAAAAAGAGAGATAAACAACTACTGGATCACGAGGGCAGAATTCGAGAGATAAGCGATATGATAAGACAAAACAACATTAGAATAATTGGGACCCCAAAAGAAGAAGAAGGAGAGAAAGGGGCAGACGGTATATTGGAGCAAATTATAGCAGAGAACTTCCTTGATGTGGGGAAGGAAACAGGCATCAAAATCCAGGACGCACAGAGAACCCCTCTCAAAATCAATAAAAATAGGTCAACACCCCAACATCTAATAGTAAAACTAAGAGTCTCAGAGACAAAGAGAAAATCTTGAAAGCAGCTCGGGAGAAGAGATATGTAACCTACAATGGTAGAAACATTAGATTGGCAACAAACCTATCCACAGAGACCTGGCAGGCCAGAAAGGACTGGCATGATATCTTCAGAGCACTAAACGAGAAAAATATGCAGCCAAGAATACTATATCCAGCTAGGCTCTCACTGAAAATAGAAGGAGAGATAAAAAGCTTCCAGGACAAACAAAAACTAAAGGAATTTGCAAACATGAAACCAGCCCTACAAGAAATGTTGAAAGGGGTCCTCTAAGCAAAGAGAGAGCCTAAAAGCACCATTGACCAGAAAGGAACACATACAATATACAGTAACAGTCACCTTACAGGCAATACAATGGCACTATATTCATACCTTTCAATAGTTACCCTGAATGTAAATGGGCTAAATGCCCCAATCAAAAGACACAGGCTAACAGAATAGATTAAAAAACAAGACCCATCAATATACTGTCTGCAAGAGACTCATTTTAGACCCAAAGACACCCCCCACATTGAAAGTGAGGGGGTGGAAAATCATTTACCATGCTAATGGACACCAAAAGAAAGCTGGGGTGGCAATCCTTATATCAGACAAATTAGATTTTAAACCAAAGACTGTAATAAGAGATGAGGAAGGACACAATATCCTACTTAAAGGGTCTATCCAACATGAAGATCTAACTTGTAAATATCTATGCCCCTAACATGGGAGCAGCCAATTATATAAGGCAATTAATAACAAAAGCAAAGAAAAACATTGACAATAATACAATAGTAGTGGGGGACATTAACAACCCCCTGACTGAAATGGACAGATCATCTAAGCAAAAATCAATAAGGAAATAAAGACTTTAAATGACACACTGGACCAACTGGACTTCACAGACATATTCAGAACATTACATCCCAAAGCAACGGAATAAACATTCTTCTCTAGTGCCCATGGACCATTCTCCAGAAGCGATCACATCCTAGGTCACAAATCAGGTCTCAACCAGTACCAAAAGATTGGGATTATTCCCTGCATATTTTCAGACCACAGTGCTTTGAAACTAGAACTCAATCACAAGAGGAAAGTCGGAAAGAACTCAAATACATGGAGGCTAAAGAGCATCCTACTAAAGAATGAATGGGTCAACCAGGAAATTAAAGAAGAATTAAAAATATTCTGGAAACCAATGAAAATGAAAACACAACTGTTCAAAATCTTTGGGATACAGCAAAGGCAGTCCTGAGAGGAAAGTATATAGCAATACAAGCCTTTCTCAAGAAACAAGATAGGTCTCAAATATACAACCTAACCCTACACCTAAAGGAGCTAGAGAAAAAACAGCAAATAAAGCCTAAACCCAGCAGGAGAAGAGATCAGAGCAGAAATCAATGAAATAGAAACCAAAAGAACAGTAGAACAGATCAACAAAACTAGGAGCTGGTTCTTTGAAACAATTAACAAGATTGATAAACCCCTGGCCAGACTTATCAAAAAGAAAAGAGAAATGACCCAAATCAACAAAATCATGAATGAAAGAGGAGAGATCACAACCAACACCAAACACATACAAACAATTATAAGAACATATTATGAGCAACCATATGCCAGCAAATTAGATAACCTGGAAGAAATGGATGCATTCCTAGAGATGTATCAACTACCAAAATTGAACCAGGAAGAAAGAGAAAACCTAAACAGACCTATAACCACTAAGGAAATTGAAGCAGTTATCAAAAATCTCCCAACAGGGGCGCCTGGGTGGCTCAGTTGTTAAGCGTCTGCCTTCAGCTCAGGTCATGATTCCAGAGTCCTGGGATCAAGCCCCGCATCGGGCTCCCTGCTCCGCGGGAGGCCTGCTTCTCCCTCTCCCACCTCCCTGCTTGTGTTCCCTCTCGCTGTGTCTCTCTCTGTCAAATAAATAAATAAAATCTTAAAAAAAAAAAAATTCTCCCAACAAAAAAAAGCCCAGGGCCAGATGGCTTCCCAGGGGAATTCTACCAAACATTTAAAGAAGAATTAATACCTATTCTCCTGAAACTGTTCCAAAAAATAGAAATGGAAGGAAAACTTCCAAACTCATTTTATGAGGCCACCATTATCTTGATCCCAAAACCAGACAAAGACCCCACCAAAAAGGAGAATTACAGACCAATATCCTTGATGAACATGGATGCAAAAATTCTCACCAAAATACTAGCCAATAGGATCCAACAGTACATTAAAAGGATTATTCACCATGACCAAGTGGGATTTATCCCTGGGCTGCAAGGCTGGTTCAACATCCGCAAATCAATCAACGTGATACAATAAATTAACAAAAGAAAGAACAAGAGTCATATGATCCTCTCAACAGATGCAGAAAAAGCATTTGACAAAGTACAGCATCCTTTCTTGATCAAAACTCTTCAGAGTATAGGGATAGAGGGTACATACCTCAATATCCTAAAAGCCATCTATGAAAAATCTACAGTGAATATCATTCTCAATGGGGAAAAGCTGAGAGCTTTCCCCCTAAGGTCAGGAACACGGCAGGGATGTCCATTATCACCACTGCTATTCAACATAGTATTAGAAGTCCTAGCCACAGCAATCAGACAACAAAAAGAAATCAAAGGCATCCAAATCGGCAAAGAGGAAGTCAAACTCTCACTGTTTGCAGATGATATGATACTTTATGTGGAAAACCCAAAAGACTCCATCCCAAAACTGCTAGAACTCATACAGGAATTCAGTCAAGTGGCAGGATATGAAATCAATGCACAGAAATCAGTGGCATTCCTATACACCAACAACAAGACAGAAGAGAGACAAATTAAGGAGACGATCCCATTTACAATTGCACCCAAAACCATAAGATACCTAGGAATAAATCTAACCAAAGAGGCAAAGGATCTGTACTCAGAAAACTATAAAATACTCAGGAAAGAAATTGAGGAAGACACAAAGAAATGGAAAAACATTCCATGCTCATGGATTGGAAGAACAAACATTGCGAAGATGTCCATGCTACCTAGAGCAATCTACACATTCAATGCAATCCCCATCAAAATACCATCCACTTTTTTCAAAGAAATGGAACAAATAATCCTAAAATTTGTATGGAACCAGAAGAGACCCCGAATAGCCAGAGGAATATTGAAAAAGAAAAGCAAAGCTGGTGGCATCACAATTCCGGACTTCCAGCTCTATTACAAAGCTGTCATCATCAAGACAGTATGGTACTGGCACAAAAACAGACACATAGATCAATGGAATAGAATCGAGAGCCCAGCAATGGACCCTCAACTCTATGGTCAACTTATCTTTGACAAAGCAGGAAAGAATGTCCAATGGAAAAAAGACAGTCTCATCCACAAGTGGTGTTGGGAAAATTGGACAGCCACATGCAGAAGAATGAAACTGGACCATTTCCTTACACCACACACAAAAATAGACTCCAAATGGTTGAAAGACCTAAACGTGAGACAGGAGTCCATCAAAATCCTAAAGGAGAACACAGGTAGCAACCTCTTCCACCTCAGCCGCAGCAACTTCTTCCTAGAAACATCGCCAAAGGTAAGGGAAGCCAGGGCAAAAATGAACTACTGGGATTTCATCAAGATAAAAAGCTTTTGCACAGCAAAAGAAACAGTCCACAAAACCAAAAAACAACCGACAGAATGGGAGAAAATATTTGCAAATGACATACCAGATAAAGGGCTTGTATCCAAAATCTATAAAGAACTTATCAAACTCAACACCCAAAGAACAAATAATCCAATCCAGAAATGGGCAGAAGATATGAACAGACATTGTTCCAAAGAAGACATCCAAATGCCCAACAGACACTTGCAAAAGTGCTCAACATTGCTCAGCATCAGGGAAATCCAAATCAAAACCTCAATGAGATACCACCTCACACCAGTCAGAATGGCTAAAATTAACAAGTCAGGAAACGACAGATGTTGGTGGGGATGCGGAGAAAGGGGAACCCTCCTACACTGTTGGTGGGAATGCAAGCTGTTGCAACCACTCTGGAAACAGTATAGAGGTTCCTCAAGCAGTTGAAAATAGAGCTACCATACGATCCAGCCATTGCACTACTGGGTATTTACCCCAAAGATACAAATGTAGGGATCCAAAGGGGTACGTGCACCCCAATGTTTATAGCAGCAATGTCCACAATAGCCAAACTGTGGAAAGAACCAAGATGTCCATCGACAGATGAATGGATAAAGAAGAAGTGGTGTATATACACAATGGAATATTATGCAGCCATCAAAAGGAATGAGATCTTGCCATTTGCAATGACGTGGATGGAACTGGAGGGTGTTATGCTGAGTGAAATAAGTCAATCAGAGAAAGACACGTATCATATGACCTCACTGATATGAGGAAATCTTAATCTCAGGAAACAAACTGAGGGTTGCTGGAGTGGTGGGGAGGTGGGAGGGATGGGGTGGCTGGGTGATAGACATCAGGGAGGGTATGTGCTATGGCGAGTGCTGTGAATTGTGCAAGACTGTTGAATCACAGTTCTGTACCTCTGAAACAAATAATGCAATATATGTTAAGAAAAAAAAAAAGAAGAAGAAGATAGCAGGCGGGGAAGAAGGAAGGGGGGGAAATCGGAGGGGGAGACCAACCATGAGAGACGATGGACTCTGAAAAACAAACTGAGGTTTCTAGAGGAGAGGGGGTGGAGGGATGTGTTAGCCTGGTGATGGGTATTAAAGAGGGCACATTCTGCGTGGAGCACTGGGTGTTGTGCACAAACAATGAATCATGGAACCCTACATCCAAAACTAATGTACTGTACGGTGATTAACATAACAATAAAAAATTAAAAAAAAAGAAACTATACAAACCTGACACAACCATTTCAGAAATTAGAAGAATGAATACTTCAAAACTCATTTTCTGAGGCCAACATAATCCTGATCCCAAAACCTTACAAAAACATTGTAAGAAAACTACAGACTGATATCCCTCATGACCACCATCAGAAAAACCCTTTAAGAAAATAATAGCAAATCAAGTTTCCAGTATATTAAAAGGTTTACTCCATGAAAACTTAGGATTAATCCCAGAATTGGTTTAATATTTGAAAATCAATCAATGTAATTCACTACATTATTAGAACAAAAGAGAAAAATTATACAGTCACCTCAGTAGATGCAGAAAAAGAATTTAACGAAATTTTAAAATTTCGTTATAATAAACGAAATAAACACTCATTCATGCTTTTAAAAAATTTCTTAGCAGACTAGGAGCTGATGGAAACTTCCCTAATACAAATAACATCTTCTTGACACAGAAAGCAATAACCACAAAGGGAAAGAAATGACAAATCAGAGGGCTTCTTCAAAACTAAAGCCTTCTGCTCATCAAAAGACACCATGAAGAAAATGAATAGGCACACTTCAGCCTTGAAGAAAATATTTTCAAAAAAATCTATGGACAAAGAACTTGGAAACAAAATATTTAACTCTCAGAATTCAATAACTGAATGACCAAAAGAAATCAAAACACCTTGCAGGAAGACCCTCGCTAACAAATCCAAGAAACATCATTATGATACAAGGTAGTTTCTTCCATATAACCGACAATGTCCCCCTTTATTCATTTGTGCATCTACTTAATAAAAATTAACTGAGGCCCTGGAAACCCAAAAGGGAACAGCACCTCGTGTTGCTAGTGACAGCTCCGAACATCAAAGGGAACGAAAGGCATGAGTGAAATTGCTGGAGCCAGACCAGAAAATGGGCAGTGACAGGACACTGTATCTGCACCGACAGAAGGGAAGTAGGGAACACTGCAGAAGCAAACTGGAGGGCTCGCACACGCTCCGGGCATTAGCTAAAGTTCTCCGAGGGGAGCACATCAAAACGAAGGCCTAAAAGACAGCAAAAGTTGGTAAGAGGAAGCCTACGTGGGGGGTGGCGAGAGGAGGAGACGCGGTGCAACGGGGAGATTCTGGACAGATGGAATGAAATGAGCAAAGGGCAGAGAAAACATGGCCCATTTGGCAAACTGAAAAATAGCTGTGCATGGGAATTCACATGGGGTCTGTCGGCAAACCTGCTCCTAGGAACACCCGGGTGGGCAGAAGATGCCGAGGGAGCGACGAGGCTTGCCCTCGTTTGGCAGAGGGAATAAAGAAGTTCATGATTTGCTGAGACGTGACACATCAGTGTCACCAGTACCTGATTTCACCAGCTGGCCACCCTTTGAAACAGTTCAAAATTCATCTCTAGGAGGCCTTGTTTCCTTTCTCACAGCATCTTGGAGCTCTCTTTACACAGACCTTACGTTCGGTATTGGAATGACTCATTTCCCACCAGATGAAAAGTGCCAAAGGCGGGAGTGACAAGTCACTCATCTATGTTAGCGGCTCATCGTAGGGAGCCTGGCACACAACTGGCTGTCAGAAATCAACACCAGCCTCCTCCCCGTGCCATATACAGTGGAGAAGTCGGATACACTGCAACACTGTTCCTCTGACCCGGACCAATGGGCTGATTTTTCCAAATTCTCTGTCTTGTTCCCTCTCAATAAACAGTCAAAATATCCCAGCAACTCTTTAAGACATCTTTCACAATGCCTTTTGCAATTTGAGTGAACACAGTAGTTCTTTGTCTAACCATGGGTCCCCATTTTTTTTTCATTCAGAGAATGAGTTCACCAAAGTAGTAGATGCCATGTTGCCTTCAAGCGTTAGAGCCTCAGAGGCAGAAATTAATTGTGAGAATGTTCAGCTCAGTTGATAGCATGCTGTGGTTGCTCAATACTTATTTAAAATATCAACAAAACTTGTTTCTTTGCTTTGACATTTGAACCTGCTATATAATGTTGGGCAAGAATTTTGATTCCCATACGTCTACATGCCAAAGTTGAAAAATAAGGGATCTATTTTTCCCTCAGAATTGTTTCGTGCCTGTATCAAAATACCAAGTTACCATGGTGATAGCTTCTCTTGTAAATAGGGCAACTCTACCCCCCTATAGCCAACCTACCCCCCTGAAGCAAATGTAGCACAAAAGGGAAGCAAAATAAGCTCTGAAATAGAGGACAAAAGAGCCTGGGGAAAATCCCCACAGTGAAAGAGATAAAGGCTGTTCCAGATAAAAGTCTTGTAAGGTGACAGAATTCCCCTTGCCGGGAGCTCCTCACAGGCCTAAGCGTTAGCGGAAGGGGTGGGCCCTTGAATACGCCCTGCGAGGGCCTTATGTAGGGTAGCACAGGGAGGTGGCCTTTGCTGAGCACGGTGAAGTCAGTGTTAATAAGAACAATCATTACCAACCTTTTTTGAGGGCTCATTCTGGCCTTCAATGCTCTAGGTGCAGGAACTCATTCAATCTTCATAACGCGTTTGTGAGGTAGATCTTACAGCTATTGAGGACTGAGGTGGAGATTCAAACTTGTGCTCTTAACCGGCCTCCTGTAGGGCCTCAAAAGTAATGAGGAAGCAGTTTGAAAAGCTAGAGGAGAGTAAGTGGCCTCGTCTCATCTCTAGAAAAGCGTGAGGGGGAGAGGAAACAAAATCAGAAGTCAGAGCCATCAGTTACCCCAAGCTCTGTGGGGGCCCTTGGGATGGACAGCCGGGCAGGAGGCCGAGGAGGATGCTGGGAGGGGGGAAGTGAGCAGCAAGTTAAGGAGAAAAGCGGCAGTCAGGGGAGGAGAGAGGTTGCTGCCAACTGTTTTCGACAGAAATGGAGGTCTCTGCATATAATTAGTGCCTTTGGGTGAAGATATCCCTTGCTTGCTCCCCACATGTCTCTCGGCTGTATGTCTTCCTTCAGGGAACTTGTTTTCCATTCCATTTTGATCAAATTTCAACAAATTGGTAGGTTTTGGGAGTGTGGTAACCCTGTGGCGTTTATTGTCATTTACTCCCGCTCTTTGAAACAGCCTTCCTTTGCGGCTTCCTTAGGGCTATGGGCTCTGTGAGGAAAGAAAAGAGAAGCTACAACCTTCTGTGTTCCACCCATTCTAGAAGAAGACGTAAGAACTCAGGGCAGTACCCCATAATGAGAGTGCTGAAGTGACTTCTGGGCAAGAGACCTAGCCAGCGGAAACAGAATGGCTTGTCAGAGATGTGTGCAACTCTCCTCCAACATGTAAGACAGCAAACCAGAACCAGACCCCTGTTTAAATGTCAATACTATAACTAATGCAAATAAATGAGTATTGTTCTTCAAAATACGTTCTTTGGAAGTTTATGTGCTCATTTTAATGAAGGTGCCATTTGTGTAAAATCCATCTGAATGCAATCATGCCTAATTTTTAGCCCAGAATTCTACTGACCAGCTTCATCACCCATCCACCCTGAACTCCACATCACTTTCTTTTCAAAAATCAAATCCATTGTCAAAGGATTAAGATTCTCTACTGAGGATTCTCTGGAATGTAGCCCAAGCTCTGAGAGCAATTCCAAAAGAGGAACTCCAGAAATGTTTTGGTCAAGGGTCAGCATTTCTGGTAAATCTGACCTCCAAGGTGAGTGCTTTGATGTGGTCTGCCCTCACACACACGTGTGAAATTGGTAGACTTGAAATAAATCAGCTACTTTCCTTATCAGACAGACCTATTAGATTATGGCTAACAACTTGGAACACGACCTAAACAATGAAGACAATTTTAAGGAAATTTATGACCAAATGTCTGTATCTTTCTTATTGGAGGAATTTTTTTTTTTTTTTTTTTTTTTTTTTTTTTTAGTTTGCTTTACTGAAAAGTTTTTAATGCAGATTTTGCTTTTGGAAACTACCTCTAAGAAAAAAAATTCTTACTAAGGAAATTCACACTTGCATTCATTCAAGCACACTTATGGAATTAAATGCATATTTTTCTACAACAACTGGATGGAGTTCCCCAGAAGGTAATTTCAATCTGTGATGAAAGTAAATCCAATTACTCTGATCAATGAAATTACTAATAGACACTTTCCAAGGACATTCAGAGTGTATGTGCCATTGTGCTCATGGGTACGCTGCTGGCTATTTTATGCATTTAGCTCTGTACAAATTATCTAAAATGTGTGCGTCTTACTCAGACAAAAGTGTTAGCTCTTTGAGGGTAGAGCATTACCTACGATAGTGCTAAACACCGGAGAAAGAGTCTGATGCTTTAAATGCAATTGGTCACAATAAGCAAAACTATGAGTCAATAACCGGTGCAAGTAATGAAAGTGTAATGAAATGTTTTTCTCTATTATTACTCTTCCCCTGATTTAAAAAGCATATAAAACATTTTTGTCTTTTCTACAGTTCCTCCATTTGATATAAAGAAATTTGACTGATAATAAGATTTACCCCTGGCAAATTTAGCTGGATCAATATTTGCATGATTTAATTTTATCTTAATTGGGTATCTTGAGACTCACTGCAGGGGGATTTTTCTCAGTATGTGCCAATAAGTACTCTCTTCCATTTGTTCTTCTTAAAATTGTTTCCAAAGGCAAATATTCCAACTGTTTCCCTTTCTCCATTGATGCCACACTCAGAACTAAACTGCATTGTTGCCAAGATTTTACTATCCTTAAATGCAAGCCAGCTCACATTAGGGACCTACAGATGGAGGAGTAAGCAAACCTAACACTTCAAATTTTAACATTGAAAGGCCTTTTTAGGAGTATTCTGATTTAATGCAGTGCAACTTCAAATTGCTACAAAAAGCCTCTTTGCAATGTAAACTCTTTATATTTCTGCTAGGATCATATATTGTATTTATTAAATATATTTCATTGATTCAAAAGAATTATCAAATATATAAAAGGTATAAAATAATCATGTTACAATGAGCTCATGTAGTCACACCTATTCTAAGAACAGTAATATTAAAATTACCCTTGAAGTCCTCTGAGTGCCCCTCCCCAATCTGTTTCCCATCTGTCATCATCACATGTAACCACTAGTCTATATTTTATTTTACCATTCCCTTATGATTCTTAGTAGCATTACCAAAGATGTTGTAACCCTAAATATATTGTTTTTTAAAACCCTAAAAAAATAGTTTTTTTTAACTTTTTATTTAAAGATTTTATTTATTTATTTGTCAGAGAGAGAGAGAGAAAGAGAGAGTGTGCACCAGCAGCAGACAGAGGGAGAAGCAGGCTTCCCACCAACAGAGAGCCCAACACAGGACTCGATCCCAGGACCCCGGGATCATGACCTGAGCCAAAGGCAGATGCCCAACCAACTGAGCCACCCAGGCGTCCCGAATTTGAATATTTTTCCATATGCTTCAGGATTGTTTTCTTTCTTTTTGTGTGTGTGAATTGCTTATTTGGGTCTCTTTTCTGAGGCTTTTGATCCTTTGTCCCTCAAATTTTAGAAGTTTTATATATGTATATATATATAAAACATTTAGCTCTTTGAAGTGTTTTCCAAATATTTTCTCCCACTTTTTTCAATTGTATTTTGGCTTTACTTTTGATATTTTGTGTCATATGAAATTTCAGTTTTTATGTGGTCAAGTTTAATGCTTTCTTTCATTGCCTCTATATCTCGAGTTTTAGTTAGAAAGCCTTCATTTACTCTGAAGTTAAAGAATAACTTACCCATGTTTTACTTTTGTACTTTTATGGTTTAATTTTTTACATGTAGATACCTAAACCATTTGGAGTTTATTTTGGTGAATGGTGTGAGATATAGGTCTACTTGTATTTTTTCCCCAAACATTTATCTTGGTACCAGTTTTATAAAATCAATCTTGTCCCAGTGATTTAAGATGCCACCTCTATCATATACTGAATTTGTACATGTACTTGATTCTATTTCAGGGCTATATGTTTTATTCCACCGGTCTGTCTAGTCATGCGCCAGTGCTCTATAACGGTTTAATCATAGAATCTTTAGCAGCAAGCAGAATGCAGCGGTGAACGCATGCCGAACCTGTAATTACAGAGTCTCCAACATGTTTCAGTGTCTGGGGAGGTATTTTTCCTCATACCTTTACTTTCTTAGTGTTTTTCTGGCTACTCTTACATATTTGTTATTTTCATATGAATATTAGTATCGTATCAACTTTTATTAATCTTTGCCTTTGTTTTACAGAAGTATAATTCAGTTATTTATCACTTTCGTGGAGTATTCCGTTATAGAATATGCCACAATTTATCCATTCTACTGTTGATGGGCATTTAGATTCTTTTTACTCTTTGAAGCCACAACCTCTACTGTTTTGAACAATTTAGAGCATGCCTTTTATTGCACACATGCAAGATTTTCTCTAGGGTATGTACCTACAAGTGGAACTGTGGGACCACAGGATATAAACATTTTCCGCCTAACTACATAAGGCCAACTTCCTTTCCAAGGAAACTATTTCAGTTAAGATTTCCAGCAGTTTTAAAAAGAGTGTTTGTTAATTTTTAATCACATGGAATTTTCTGGTTATTGTTTTCTTTTTTTCTGAAGTAAAATACACATAACGTAAAATTTACCATCTTAACCATTTTTAAGTGTACAGTTAAGTATACAGTTAAGGTATTAAATATACTCTTAACGTGTAACTCTCACGACCGTGCATATCCAGCATTCTTTGCATTTTATAAAACTGAAACTTTATACCAGTTAAACAACAACTCCCCCTTCCCCCGCTTCTTCTGGCCCCTAGCAACCACTGTTTTACTTTCTGTCCATGATTTTGACTACTCTCAGTACCTCATGTAAGTGAAATCATACTATTTGTCATTGTGACTGGCTTATTTTACATAGCATGGTGTCCTCAAGGTTCACTATGTTGTAGCAGTTGTCAAAATTTCCTTCTTTTTAAGACTGAACAATATTCCATTTTATGTATATACTCCATTTTGCTTATCCATTTATCTGACAATGGATAAGGGTTGTGTTCATGCCTTAGCTACTACAAATAATGCTACTCTGATCATGGGTATAAAAATATCTCTCCAAGACCCTGCTTTCAATTTTTTTGGGATGTATATCCAGAAGTGGAATTGTTGGATCATATGGTGGTTCTACTTTTAATTTTCAAAAAAGTGCCACGCTGCTTTTCGCAGCAACTGTACCATTTGACATTCTCACCAGCAATGCAAGACAGTTCCAATTACTCCACATCCTCACTAACACTGGTTATTTTCTGGTTTTGTGTTGTTGCTGTTGTTATTGTTGTTGGTTTGTTTTGTTTTGTTTTTATAACAGCCATCCTAATGGGTATGAGGTGGTATCTCATTGTAGTTTTGATTTGCATTTTCCTAATGATTAGTGATGTTGAGCATTTTTCATGTACTTAATAGCCACTTGGAGATCTTCTTTGGAGAAATACATACTCAAGTTCTTTGCCTATTTTTGCATTGGTTTGTTCCTGGTTGTTATATTTTAGGAGTTCTCTACATATTCTGGATATTAATCCATCTATCTACCAGATAGATGATTTGCAAATATTTATCCCATTCTGTGGGTTTCCTTTTTACTCCATTGATAATGCCTTCTGGTGCACAGAATTTTGGAGTTGCGTGAAGTCCAATTTTTGTCATAGTTGTTGCCTATGCCTTTGGTGTCATAGCCAGGAAATCATGGCCAAATCCAGTGTCAGGAAGCTTTTGTCCTATGTTTTCTTCTAAGAGTTTTGTAGTTTTGGCATTTACATTTAGGCCTTTGATCCATTTGAGTTGATTTTTGCATGTGGTGTTAAGGGTCCAACTTCATTTCTTTCCTTCTTATATAGCTTTCACAACACTATTTATTGAAAAGATGGCCCTTTCGGGTGCCTGGGTGGCTCAGTTGGTTAAGCGACTGCCTTCGGCTCAGGTCATGATCCTGGAGTCCCGGGATCGAGTCCCGCATAGGGCTCCCTGCTCGGCGGGGAGTCTGCTTCTCCCTCTGACCCTCTTCCCTCTCGTGCTTTCTATCTCTCATTCTCTCTCTCAAATAAATAAGTAAAATCTTAAAAAAAAAAAAGATGGCCCTTTCTCCCTTGAAGCCTTTGCACCCTTATCAAAAATCATTTGACTAAATATGTGAGGGTTCATTTCTGGGGTCTCTGTTCTGTTCCATTGGTCTAATATGTCTGTTTTTATGTTAGTACCATATTGTTTAATGAGTAAATTTAGTACGGTCTGTAAAGAATTTAAAAAGCCAAGTTACAAACTAGAAGATAATATTTACAAATCACATATTCAACAAAGAACTTGTACTCAGAATATATAAAGAACTATTAAACTCAACAATAAGAAAACAAACAACTCAATTAAAACTGAGAAAAGGACTTGAAAGGATAGTTTGCCAAAAAGATTGGGAAATAACCACATGAAAAATAGTCCAATATCATCAGTCATTGTGAAAACACAAAGCTACAACGAGATACCATTATATA
The DNA here is from genome assembly GCF_003265705.2 of Callorhinus ursinus. Lineage (NCBI taxonomy): Eukaryota > Metazoa > Chordata > Mammalia > Carnivora > Otariidae > Callorhinus > Callorhinus ursinus. The sequence goes on from NW_027397073.1 coordinate 43,407,051, forward strand.
TCTATTATAATAGCTAAAATAAACAATACTGACAATACCAAATATTGACAAGGATGCAGAGCAATTGGAACTCTTATATGTTACTGGTGGGAATGAAAAATGGTACAGCCACTTTGAAATGGTTTGGCAGTTTTCCCACAAGGTTAAATATACACTTGCCTTATGACCTTAAAACCCACTACTGGTTATTTACCAGAGAGAACTTGTGTTCATACAAATGTTTATAGAAGCTGTATTAATAATTTGCCCCAAACTAGAATTAACCCAAATATCCTCCAATGGGTGAATGAGTAAATAAACTGTGTTATGTTCATACAATGGAATACCAGTCAGCAATAACAAAGGAGTTCACATGAAGGCTGGCAAGTCTGAAATCTGTAGGGCCAGCTGGCCGTCTGGAAATTCAGGTGAGAATTGATGTCATATTCTTGAATCTGAAGGTAATCTGGAGACAAAATCCCTTCTCAGCAGACCTCTGTCTCTTAAGGCCTTCAGCTGATTGGATGAGGTCCACCCACACTGTGGATGGTAATCTGCTTTACTCAAAGTCTACTGATTTAAATGTTAATCACATCTAGAGGTGCTTGGGTGGCTCAGTCTCTTTAAGTGTCTGACTCTTGGTTTCATCTCAGGTCATGATTTCATGGATCTTGAGATCAAGCCAGGTGCTGGACCTCATGCTAAGTGGGGAGTTGGCTTGAAGATTCTCTCCATCTGCCCTTGTCCCTCACTAAAATAAATAAATACATCTTTAAAAAAATTTAAAAATAAATGCTAATCACATCTAAAAAATTACTTCACAGCAACATCTGGCAGATTTTTGAACAAAAAACTGGACACTATGGCCTAGCTAAGTTGATACATAAAATTGTCACACTGAATGTGTAGTAGTATGATAGTGAGAAACTCCTAGGACCATAGTCTTAAGGGGACCCCCATACTTTCACAGGCATTAGTTCAAGAAATCCCACCATATTTTCATGGTAAAGATCTAAGAAATATACCTCATATTTCTAATAGGGAGAGAAAAAGAGAAATTGCTATGGGCTGAATTATGTGTGTCCTCTCCCCTTCATTTCATATACTAAAGCCCTCAGCCCCAATGTGATGGTGTTGGAAATGGGGACTTTGGGAGGAAATTAGGATTAGAGGAGGTCATGAGGATTAGGGCCCCACGGTGGGATCAGCACCCTTAAAAGGAACACTGGAGAGCTTGCCTCCACTCTCTCTTTCGGCCCCGTGGAACATGGTGAGAAAGCAGATGACTGCAAGCCCCAAAGAGGGCTCTTGCTAGGGAAGTGCATTGGCCAGCAGCTTAAGGTTGGATTTCTCTGGAACTGTGAGAAATAAGGCATCTGTTGTTTAAGCCACTTGGTGTATGGTATTTTGTTATAGCAGCCCAAGCAGACTAATACAGTAATCATTGTGAAATATGCCCAAAACCATCTCCATAAAAAGGCTTAAGAACCAGAGGAAGAGAGTCTTACCCAGTTGGGGAACACTCATTCCTCCTACTACAGCACCTTCTAGCCTTCCTTCTTACCTGAGAGAGAAAAACATAGTCAACAAGAGGTCAAGGTTTCAAGGCAATGTATTGGAAATGCTGTGGCCAGAAAAGGGAGTGGGGGATGCGAAAGAAAAATTATAATGCTGAAGAGAAGCGTGTGAAGGTCACAGCCCCAAGATACAGGCCCACTGAAAGACAAAGATTTCAGTGTACGAGTGCAGAATGCTTCCCCTCGCCCCCATCTTATCGCCACACCTAAAAGTTTCCAGTAGAGTTAAGAGTGGATGACAACTGAAAGCGTTGCAGGACAAATTCTTTCTAAAGGGGAACACTTGGGGAAGCCCAGGGTCAAGAGACTGAGACAAAAACAAGGACACTAGAGGAATTTAAAGCCTCTGGCACTTATAGGTACAGAAAACATTAAACATAGCCTGGAGTGTAGGCTGGTTACCATAAATCCTCCCCCTAAAGGCCTATTTATCTCTTTGCCTATTAACACTATCGATATATTTTGCTTTCAACATAAAATGACAAGGCAAAAAAGCAAACAAGCAAATAGAACAACAACAAAAACAATCCCCCTCCCCAACAAAAACAGTGTGAGGAGACAAAGCAATCAGAATCAGACTGAAAGATGACCCAGATGTTGGAATTATCAGACAGGGAATCTAAAATAACTATGACTGGGGCTCCTGGGTGGCTCCATTGGTTAAGTGTCTGCCCTCAGCTCAGGTCATGATCCCAGGGTCCTGGGATCGAGCCCCACATCAGGCTCCTTGCTCAGGAGGGAGCCTGCTTCCCACGCCCCCTGCTTGTGTTCTCTCCCTCTTTCTGTCAAATAAATAAATAAAATCTTAAAAAAATAAAAAATAAAATACACTTAACATGTTAAGGTCTGCAAGAGAAAAGAAACACCATAGGCAAGAACAGAATGGGTGAGACAGAAACTTGAAGAATCAAAAGGAAATTCTAGAAATCAGTCATAGTAACAGAAATGAAGAATGTCTTCCATGGGCTCCTGAGGAAACTTGACACTGCCAAAGAAAGAACCAGTGAGCTTGAAGAGAGGTCAAGAGAAACTTCCCAAACTGAAAATGCAAAGAGAAAGAGCAAACCAAAGGAAGTAAAACCAGAGCAGAACATGCAAGAACCATGATCCAACGGTGAGAGGAGCACCACCCACGGCACTGGAATATCCAAGGGAGAGAATGGAGTGAAGAAATAATTGAAGTAATAATGGCCAAGAACTTTTCAATATCAATGGCAGCAGGAAACCACAGATCCAGGAGCCTCAGAGAACATCCAGGGGCATGAATACCAAAGAAGACAGCCCTAGGCAGAGTACCTTCGAACTGCAGAAAGTCACAGGCAAAGAGAAAGTCTTACGGTGATGGTTACAGAACTCTACCAATTTACAAGACACCATTGAGTTATCCGATTCAAATGGGTGAATTGGATGATATGTAAATTATACCTCCACACAAAAGGTCAAAGAAATTGAGTTGGCTACTCAGAGAAGTATTAAAAACGAGTGTTGGGGGCGCCTGGGTGGCTCAGTCGGTTAAGTGACTGCCTTCGGCTCAGGTCATGATCCTGGAGTCCCGGGATCGAGTCCCACATCGGGCTCCCTGCTTGGCAGGGAGTCTGCTTCTCCCTCTGACCCTCTTCCCTCTCGTGCTCTCTATCTCTCATTCTCTCTCTCAAATAAATAAATAAAATCTTAAAAAAAAAAAAAAAGACCTCAGCTGAGAGATCAAGAGTTGGAAAAAAAAAAAACGAGTGTTGGTGTCAAGGCAGAAAACTGTTTATCTACCTCAGGCCATCATTTCGTATCTTTCCTATGCAATCAAGACTCTTGGGAAGTGAATTAAAAGGAGGGGCCCAGCTCTGGCCACGTTCTGGGGCAGGGGGATGACTGAGCGGAAATCCACGGCATTGCCATTCTCTTTATGCTTGGTGACCTCTACGACCTGGGTGAGGCAATGTGAAATAAATCAGCATTTTATCCATTGCCGTCCTACCACCCAACCTCGAATCTGAATGTGTTTCAACCATAGGTTTTCCCTCATTTAAAATTTTTTTCATGTGTTTAACATTTACTTTTATACCTGAATGGCATATAGTTTTGTCTCAACTTCTCAGGAAAGATAAGGGTAAGCTACGTGGCACAGGGTAACATGCAAAGTAAGCCCCCAAACTCCCAGGGACAAGAGTCTACCAGGCAGATACGCCTCCATCGACACTCCTATTTCTTTTTAAAATGCATACAAATTTTCTGTTTCTAATCAGTGCCTTCTCTCTGCGAGAGAGAAAAAAAGCTTCTAGAGCAAAATAACTTCACTGACATTTTTCCTCTGATGTGATGCTTATCTGCTTCCCTCTGAAGGCTTCTCATTGGGTTTATCTGTCTTTTGCTTTTAACAGTTTCTGGTCTGATTATTGTTATTTGTACAGCCCTGAAGCCTTTTAATCTCTGCGGGTGGAGATCTATTATAAGAGCTTATTGCTGGAGAAGAACATGATTTTCAAAAAGACTTTTGTCCTTCAGCGTAATCAGCACACAATGCATCCTGCCTCCTCCCCCTTTAACCCTTGTTGCCATTAGGGATGTTTTCATACGGTTTTAGATTTTCTAATCCAGTAATTAGCTACAACAATTTTATTAGGAAAAAAAAGGCAGTGAGAGAGGATAGAATATCGGTTTAGGAGTGAGGAATCCATTGTAAGCTTAGTCCTCCACTCTGTGTAACCCTGGCTGGGCAAATTATTTCAGGCAGTTTGGTTTGACAGCCTAAGCACCTCTGAAACATTTGGGGGTTGACCTGGTAAGATTCACATCTATGGGACAAAGCAAGTTATACATAAAAGATTAACTGAAATGATTTCATTAAAATTGATTTACCCTATCCAGACAAAAGGGGCAATGGGCAAAATGATTCCTCTGAAATGGGTTTGGTAAATTCCTCCTTAGGGGGCAGTGAGCCATTATTCAAATGACTAATCCATAGGCCCACTTGCCCTGCTTCTAGCAGCCCACTCAGAGGAGACCCATCTTCACTGCCATGATCACAGAAGAGAGGGAATGAAAAAAAAAAAAATCCCCCCCCCTTGTTTTAACAGAGCAAGAAGAAGAAAGGGGATGAACAGAGTACTGGATTCAAGACAGCACATTGATGGAGAGAGAAGTGCCTCCAAGGAGAAAAGAAGGAATTGGAAACTTTCTCAAGGGATTCAACAGCATTGTGTGTGAATAAGTAAACTGTGTCCCAGGCTGGGGGCAATTTAATGTCACTCGGTTTTACCTCTCTCTTTCCTACATCTCTTACCAGTGGTGCAGACCTTAAAACCTAAGATTAGAGACTTTAGAAATGTCCCTGGACCTACAAATGTGAGGTCAAACTATTGGACTTTTTCCAAGAAGTACACCTCTATTGCATTTTTGTAAAGCAAATTGATTCATGACATATTTCTTAGATTTGTCTTCATGGGGTTCTGGAGTCAGACAATTTGGGTGAACCATAGTTAAATAAGTAACGCAGGTATATACCTTAGCATAGATCAGATGCCAAACAAAATGAACACCGCCGACAAAAACAAAACAAAACAAGTGTCTGCCCAAGTTACAACCTCAAATAGAATTGGATAGAGCAATTTTATTTGGGCCACAGTTTTTAAATAATTTCAAAGTGTGATTTCCAATTGTGTTATATAACTTTTTGTGGGACTGAGTTCCTTCACCTTGAAAGTAGGTATAATTCCTAACTTTCTTGATTGTTGTGACTATTAGATTATAGAATGTATTTACATGTCAAGCACGGTGTTTGACATATAAATTATAGTCTTCACTTCTATTTTCTGCACCTCGATTTATTATATTGCAAACTAGAATTGCTTTTACATCCTGCTTTAAAATTACTGAGACAAAGGCCTGACAAATAATGGTAAAATATTGATAAAATCATTAGAGGACACATTGAGTATTAATAGATCACTAGCATACTTTGAAGTCCTGTAAAGTTTGAACCTGGGGAGAGCTCAAGAGTTCTGCCACATGGAGAGGCATGATTGGACAAAGAAGCATTTGGCTGGGTGTTTTCACTGGCCTGTTGGTCAGAAAGCCACAGCAAATGGTGACATTTGTATTTCTAGGTTCTTCGTGTGACCCGACCCTATTGACAAACTGGGACTATTCAACCTGACCATTTATAATCCTAGTGTAGTTTGTTCATCAAATGATCCAAAGTCACAGTCATAAGTTCCTAAACCTAAGAGTATGTGAGTCTTTCCAAAGAGCTAGCGGTACCTACGAGGAGTGACCGCGTTTGCAAACATTGCTGGGAGGGACCATGCAACATTTCCAGGCTAATAAGATGGGCAGATGATGTTAGCAAATGAAGGCAAAGGTCTGATTGTGCAGCTTTTAGGACAGCAACACAGAAGAGTCCCGTGTCCTTGGATAGTCTTTCCTTTCTTCTTGAAGCAATAGTGAGTATAGATCTCCTAATCCCAGAACAGTATGAAGGATATGAGAACCAACCTGCAGACATTTTGAATAAATCTAACTCAACTTTTTTTTATCATGTTGCATCCCTGCTTATCCAACACAGAGGTGTATCCATGGACTGTTCTTAGTCATTGTACTGTTCATTCAGTATTTAGTGTTCTTTTCACACATGCCAAATACAGGGTATGATGCTAGTCACTTTCAACTGAGTTTCTCACTGTGGACTGTAATTTCCCCCACCATATTTCAGATCATTACCCTGGGTGCTTCTGCTGATCCAGAGAATCTTTTAAGCACTCCTTGAACTCCATGAAAGGCAACTGTTGGAAGTTTTTTTCTTTAATTAATCAAAGATGTTCCAGGCAGTCAAATATCATTCAGTACTCAACAGAATGATGCTATGCATATGTGCCATAACTAGGAAAATAAATCTTGAGTTATACACCTTACTACATTCAGTTAGTGATTTCTGGGAAAAATAAATAGTGGGTTACATTTAAGCTCATTTTTTTCTCTTTTGTTCTTCTTTAACAGAGGATTGTAGCTTTTGTTTTGGCATAAAGTTGCCAGTGAGACTCTTACAAAGCACAGCTATTCTCTTTTTCCAACAAATGATTTCAGATCACATAGTTTCTCATTGTTAAGGTTATCAGTCTATCCTGTGATAACCAAACCTTAAAGTATTCTTTGGTATAGTAAATGATCCCTAGTGGTATAGAAATCAAAATACTTATATACCCAGTCTATGATTCAGGTCTGTGTGAGATGCAGTAGTAATTAGAAAAAAGCTTGTTTGCTAAACTCATACCAAAATCCCAAAGCAGGCAGCAGCCAATAATAGTGCAGACATCCATGTGAGTCTAGCAGAGGCCAAGGATAAAATTAATTACGTGTTCTCCCAAACAAACCACTAAAGTATATTTGTTTCACAAAACCAAAGGGTAAATGTTCTATTAAAGTTGTGTAAGACATATGAAGACAAGAGGATAGGAAAATGTCCACTAGATGAGCTAATCTTTTCTCCTTTTCCATTAGCTTTCATTAAACTGTGGGGTTCTCTTTGTATCCCCAGTGCCTGATAGAGCCTGGCACATAGTTGAGGTACCATGAGACTACTGAGTCAATGAGGAACAGGACATCTTTAGTCTTAAAAGAATATAATACTGGGTATTTTTTTGTAACTTCATATACTCGTGTTTGTCTTAGCTATCAAATGGTTGTGTTGATGTATACATGCATGAAGACTTCAGATTGCAGTTTCTTTAGTTAAAAAATATCTATAGATTATGCTCACTGAATGAGACACAGAAATAAATATGGTACAATGTTCAGCCTCCAAGGAGAAGGAAATGATTTCCTTTTTATCATGGACAGCAAGAGGCAAAAGGAAATTGATTTCATGGTTGAAAATGTTAAATTTTCACTAAACTTTTTGGGTCGGATTGCCAATTAAAATATGGGACACTTAGTTAAATTTGAATTTCAGGTAAACAACAAATAATTTTTTAGGATAAGTATGTTCCAGGTAGTACTTGGGGCATACCTATCCAAAATGTGGTATTCACTATCTGAAATTCAAAGTTAACTAGACATCATCCTGTGTGTGTATGTGTGTGTGTGTATGTGTGCGCGTGTGCCCACGCACACGCACACGCACACGCACGTATGCATTAAATTCAGTAACCATACTTTTCAGGGTACTTTTTATATAGCAGAATCACCCAAATTGGTTTTCCTCTTTTTTAGACACTGTGGAGAGGGTACAAATTGTAAAATGCTTTAGTGATAGAGAAAAGTAGATGTTCAGATGAGCATCAGAGAGGAAAGCAAGGCCCTTGGATGATAATCAACCACAAAAGAAAGTTCTTATTCAAAATGTTGAAGCTGATCGTTGGAACAGAAATGTTTATTCATTTGTTGGTGGAAGCATAATACTGTGTTTTAGGACCTAGGCTTTGAAGGAAGACTGGCCAGTTCTATAACCTAATAACGCTATGACTCTGGACAAGGAACTTGTGCTTTTCATGACTGAGTGTCTCCATGTGACAAATCAAGACAAGTAGAGTACCAAAAGATAGAAGAGCATTGCCTGGCATCTAGGAGCTAGCCTGACACTCACAATTAGGCCTTCTCCTGTTGGGTATAAGCAATTTCACAGAACACCAAGACCAGACAGTCACTCTGACCATATTGGACCAAGACAAAAGTAAAATGAGTCCACATAAACATGTGTGAATACAGACAAACACATGAAGAGTAACCACACATCAAAAATGACCTCACACTGTCCCATCCTGGCTACTATGGATGACTGGCTAATATAAAAGTTGTAAGAAGTTCCTTATTTACAACTTTATTCTTGGTCTAGTTTTCCCTCTTTCTAGAGGTTTATTAAGCTGTCTAATCATGATATTAGTGCCACTTCCTGAGAGTATCCAGTTCAGAGCAAAGACCTGAGTCCTGCAAACCTCCTCCAAATTACATCACATGAAACCCAATCCTTTTTAGCGCTGTCTTACTGAGACGTCCTTTGCCAGTTCCCTCCCCCATGGTGTGCATTTTCCTTTGTCTCAAGGAGTCATTCAACTTATTCAACTGTAGGTGTGTTCCTGGTGGTCTTTGGCTAGAGGGCATTTCCATCATCACCTTCTCTTTCCTTTCATTTGTCTTCAGGGTTCCATTTTCTCCTTGTGTCTTTTCCATGTCTCATCCCTACACTGGGTCGGAGAGATATGGATGTTATAAAAATATCAGTGAAAGAGTCACCATCATGAGCTCATGAAGTTAAATAAATAAAATCAAATGCCAAATTCGGGTAACTCTGTGATTGCCTCTGGGTTTCAAATAGGCATTTCAGGCTTACTCATTTTCCAGGTCCTCCTCCATTTTAGTAAGTGGTCTCTTAGGGACACTAGAATATTTTTACAGTTGCTCACATTTTTCCCATTTTCCAACAGAAAAGAATCTAATGATATAATAGCATGAAGAAAAAGTTTATGGATAACACTATTACGCTGGTTTTTCTTGGATGTTGTTTCAGAGAACAGTGATGATTGATATAGATGGGAAGCGAATACTTTCCATCCTTGAAGGCACTATCTATCTACTCCTAGGCTAACTTTTTAGGGGTGTGGTTTCTGCCATGGACACCAGCAATCCTGGGACATGAACAACCCTGATTCTTTGTGTCCCACAACCCTCTGTAGTTCTCCTCTATCACTGGGGGTAAAAAGATTTCCCTTTCCTGTTATTTTTGTTGAGTGAGGAACCCCAGGTTATTTCAGCTCCAAGTTTGGCAGCATAAAACCCAGCCCAGCATTCCCCATAATTTGTGATATTGGACGGTGCTGGGTATCAAAAATATCGACTGATTTTTTTTAAATTACACACACCTGGGGTGAAGAAACTTAGAGAACTGGAATGGGAAGTTGAATCAGAAGTATGAGTATTTATATGCTTTAAAAACTCCCCAGGTGATTCTCATTTGACCCAGTTCTTAATTCCCCAAGAACTACTCCAGAGATGCAACACTGCCTCTAAGCCAAAATGAAATAGAGTACTTTAAAGAAATCAGATTGAGGATCAAGGTATGATCTACTATTTAACACTACTGGTAGTTCAAACTCTTAGCAACTTTAGAACAGAATCTCACATTCGCCTGAGCTGATCTAATTGTTGGTTCTGCCACAATTCGACAGCACATGATGAACCAAGGCCAAACCCTGAAGAGCAGTAACAGATCTCGCCGAAAATCTAATTTAAGGGGTAGGAGCAGTGATGCTCCAGTTAAAGTTGCTGAGGCCATGGCTAGCCAACCTCTATTTTTCATTCCTTAATAATTTTCTCAGAATAACACCTTTGGGTATACAATTTATCTTGCTTAGTTTGGACTCAGTAGTGAATTTGAGAGAGAAAGTCTTCAGCGAAATGCAGTATGTTTTAAAGTTACGCTGCCATGATCAGCTGAATTGTCTTTTCTTCAAGAATAAACCAGCAGAATTTGCTTCAGGATATACACCACTAGATGTTTACAGCTTGATTTCAACCCCAGAATGGTTTATTTTGAATGTCAAAATTATGTGGACATTCTAATATGGGCAATGATAAATGATTAATGAAGTTGTAACAAAATGTTTCTCGTCTACCAGATTGCTCAGAGCGTAATATAGATATGACTGACCTAATGAGTCTTTCCTCCACACTGAAAAATAGATGAATAGTAAATATTTCCTCCTTAATTTAATCACAATGTCTTCAAAACAGAGGCCACAAGCAATTTATTGAAGAGCTCCACATAATCATTACAAAGCCCAGTAGTTCAGCCTGAAATCTTTCCAAATAGGGAGAAGGCAGACTTTTAAAATATGTTTTTGTCACTGAATCACAACTCGGGTTTTAGTATTGGGTAGTTTGTAAGTTACTCAGAGGAAAGACATAAGTCTTTGTGCCCAAGTACCTGTTATACTGTCAGATACCGGATAAAACCACATACACAAATACAAATCAGTCAAACAAACAAGCAAATAACAACAACAAAAAATGAGGCAGATCTTTGCCTTGCTGTTATCAAGTCTTTCAAAAAGGAAGGGCTTGATATTCTTTGGCATTCCTAGGTTTGGTAATCACCTGAATAGTGTGCTAAGGCAAGAATTTGAAGGGAAATATTCCGGAGAGCTTACCAAATAGAAAATTTCGAATAGTTTATGTCAATTAAGTGGTGGATAAAAACTACCTTTCAAAAAGCCTATCACAAAAAGCTAGCTAATTATAATTTTTATGTTTGTTTGATTAAAAAGCATGATAGAAAGTAGGAGGTAACATTCGAATGCTTCTGTTCATTTTTCCTTTTTAGATGTTCATAAATTTTACAGTGATTTGGGTGGTGGAAAATGGGAGCAACCAGAAGAAGAAAATACCCAACACCTTCTTCAAAGCAAAAGCTATTTTTCGTAACAAACACACGTAAAGAATTTCTTTGCCTTCTTATCTCCCAATTTGACTTGTTGCTCCCCCACCCTTTAGTCACCCTCCGCACCTCCCACCAACGCTTGGCCTCCCCTTCCCTTTAACTATTCAATACTAGGGAAGTCTCAGGCTCTAGAGTCACCAAATCATGGATTAGATTAGATTCAGAATAGATTTCATGATACTTGAGCTTTGCATGTTTGAATATTTTGGCTTCTAACTTCAGTGTCTGAAACGCCTGAAAATTTAAACATACTTATTTCTAGGACAACAGACGTTTATTATTTCTAGTATAACTTGTACATTTATTCCTGGTATAACTGACACCCTCATGAGGTGAGGGTACCTGGAATCTGGTCAGTTTGGGGGTATTTATCTCTGTACAATTCCTGGAAAAACTCTGACTCACTTCACAGTTTAACGGTCCTCTGGAGTTTAGCTTAAAGGACGGGGGGCAGCATTGCCTGCCTGCTCTGGGGGGGCCGGCCCAGGCACTTCCGTGGAAATTGGCATCTACGTGAGCTGCCTGGGACAGGAGGGAAGGAGCGGCAGTACCCGACACGGGCATGCTTGCTGGGCTGCAGCGAGGCGCCTGGTGATGCTTTATCTGCCACCATTCAGGCCTGCGGTCACCTTCACAGCAACACATAAGCTCCAGAAAGTATAATCCTGATGAATTGCATTTCTGAGAAAACCACTTGATGAAGCGCTTTAAAAAAACAAAAACAAAACACACAACAACAACAAAAAACCCACTCGTATATCTTTGTTGTTCAGTTTTTTAAATAATTGACTATTTTAATGCGTGCTGCTTTTCTTTCTAGAATAAACCTTCACAATCCTTAATATGAGACTCTACATTGCATGGCATCAAATAAAGGGTCTGAAATCTTAGGAGTACTAAAAAATGGCAATTAGGAAAAATCCTGAAATTGCCATCTGTTGCTATTATCGGCTGAGTTGTTTGATCAGCCCCTTATCTATTAGTAATTAATTTAATTAATGTATTTGACCCCAGCATGTGGTAAGCACTGTGCAAGGAGAGGGTGAAAGAAAACAAGAAGAAAAGGGCACCCACCTTAGCCTTCTGTGGTTACGGGACCAAGAGAAGAAAGAAGAACATGGTACAAAGAACAAAATATCGCCAGAGCACTAAAGAGAAGCAGTAATTTCTGCTTGCAAGATCTCATGGAGAATAAATCATCCACTCAGCTCAATTTCGTATATCTTTACAGATGCCAATTATATGCCAAGCTCTGTGCAGGTTCGAGGGCTCGGAGGGCCTCTAAAGCTTCCCTGCAAGGCTCTCAGAGTCTAATCAGGAAATTGACACAGAAACAAACAAACAGGCACGAACGGAGGCAGGAGAGAACATGACCCATCTTTAGAAATTATTATTAATTATTCCTGGGTTGTACATTGAAACAAGAGGAAGTGATTGGAAATGTATGTATGAGCTAGATGAAAGACAACTGCTTATGTCACGCAAATGACTTGAACTTTAACATTAAAATATTATATTTTATGCTTAAGATAGGCCATTCCCAGCATTAGAGTGACTCCAAAATGTTTATCTATACTCCTATCCTAAGATATATGATACATGTTTTATGGTTTAACTTGGTTTCTCTTGCCATAGTCTAAATTCCTTCAAGGTAATCAATATATCTTGATTGCCATACCTCATCCGTAGTGGGTGTAATGTAAATGTTGTTTAAACTTAATTGATTATCCGCGTAAATTATTTTGGAGGAAAAGAATATTTAACACAGACCAATGACACCAACTACTTCCTAAACAGTAGTTTTCAAAATAAGCTGGTATTTGCCAAAATCAAACGTATTTTTCTCTCCAGACAGATCTTTGCTGAAAATACAGCCTCGATTGCAAGCATAATTACTTCTATAATTCTAGAACTAGCAGTGAAAAAAATCAGAATAAGTAATAAAGGGCAAATAGTTTGCTGTTATTAAATAGTCCCATTTTTATGGAAGATTTAGTGTCATGTTTACATATCATCCGTGGGAAAAAAACATCCTAAGTTCTTTTATCCACCGTAGACTTTTTTTTATAAGAATTGTAATACCTGACTATTGTCAGGGAATCCAAATGATGCAGTCCCTTTCTCATGATTTAAATACTCTTACTTTTAAGTAGCCATGATTCTAGTAGTTAAAAATCAGAGCCAGCTAATAGTATTCCATTGTTAAGTTGTGTTTCCTAGGTTATTTGGGATACTCAATCCTTGACCCCATTTAACTGTTGGTGTGCTCCTTAGGTTCCCAGGGAATACATGCAGAAAATGCACACCAGACAGATGCATAATCTTTATACTTGCCCGAGTTTCATCCCTGAACCTCTGACAGGGCCCTTACTCTGCTGAGCTCCGTTTCCCCATGGGTGCAGTATAAAAGCCCACTTTGTTAAGAGCAAACATGAGAAACCTAGCCCCTGCCTTCTTTCTTCTGGCCCCTTCCCTGTTTTCACTCCACTTTCCAACAGAGAAGGCTTCTACTCTACTGGCTACATGGGAGAGAAGAAAAGGAAGAACAGCAGCTATGTGAAGAAAGCAATTTTTATTTTTTTAAAATTTTTTATTGTTATGTTAATCACCATACATTATATCATTAGTTTTTGATGTAGTGTTCCATGATTCATTGTTTGTGCATAACACCCAGTGCTCCACGCAGAACGTGCCCTCTTTAATACCCATCACCAGGCTAACCCATCCCCCCACTCTCCTCCCCTCTAGAACCCTCAGTTTGTTTTTCAGAGTCCATCGTCTTTCATGGTTCGTCTCCCCCTCCGACTTACTCCCCTTCATTCGTCCCCCCCTGCTATCTTCTTCTTGTCTTTTTTTTCTTAACATATATTGCATTATTTGTTTCAGAGGTACAGATCTGTGATTCAACAGTCTTGCACAATTCACAGCACTCGCCATAGCACATACCCTCCCCAATGTCCATCACCCAGCCACCCCATCCCTCCCACCCCGCCAGCACTCCAGCAACACTCAGTTTGTTTCCTGAGATTAAGAATTCCTCATATCAGTGAGGTCATATGATACATGTCTAAGAAAGCAATTTTTAAAGGGGTTGTCCCAGACCTGTACTATTCATTTCCCCTCGAAAAGCTATACCCCTTAGTAAAATAGCCTCATCATATGTCCTTGGCATATATTCTTTTGGAATGAGAAGACTCATGCTGAGGGATGAAAGAACATGACCAACTTGAACCTACTTAGAATCCTTGTCAGAGCCAGAAGGGACTTTTGAGGTGGTCCAGACCAGTGGTTCCCAGCCCTAACTTTGCCCCAGGGCCCCTGAAGAGAGTACACACTCCATCAGTAACATGGAGGGTGGTGACTAGTGGAGTGATTCTTCCGAAGAGAGCACAGAGCGGGGCTTTACGTGACCTTGCAGGGTAAGAGAGGACTTGCATCGTTTTAGAAGACCAGCCCGCCACCAACGCCATGCAGGACATTCTGAGACACTGCTTGGCACAGAATTGCCTAGGGGGTGGGAGTGGGGGCATTTGTGGATTGTTGCTTGAAATAATCCTCTCTATTTAGAGGGGAGAAAACCGAACCTCAGGAAGGTTAGGAGATTTGTTCTCATCCCCCAGCTAGTTACCAACGGACTCAGATAGAGAAACTGTAAATCTTACCTCCTTAAATGGTTTTTATCACATTCTACTGCATCCTTATTACATGTAGATTTTGTGTAGCATTTCTCTGTGCCCAGTTAGAAAGAAGGAAGGAGAGAGGGAGGGAAGGAGGATGATAGGGAAGAAAGGAGGTACCAAAGGGGCAAACAACACTGAAGTATAAGAGAACAAACACGGGGAGGGGAGCAGACAGGGCCCAGAGTCGCCTGGCAGCAGAATTCAGACTGAGTGCCGCCATCCAGCGAGTGGGCTCTATGAATGGGGCTGGTAGAGCAACAGTTCACAACAATTGCTTGGGAGGACTTCATCTGCTACAGATCGCATGGGCAAGGGGAACGGCTTGTATCAGTGCAGGCTCTTCTCTGTGTCCTGTGTGCTGTTCTCCTAGAAAGTCCCTGTGTCCCCAAAGGGGACAACCTAATGGAGCATCCAGCTAGAGCCTTCACCTGTCCAACCTCAGCCATTCAGGAGAACTGTTGGAATTCTGAGGTCAGAGCTTCCTTCCATTTCCTTGAGATTTTTATTTGTGTTAAAATGTAAATAGTCCAAAGGAAGCACCCAAGAGGGGTTTTGGTCAGGGTTGCATGATGAAAGCAGGAAACCACTGTCCGTGAGGGGCGGTTATTAAAGAGAGTTATCTGTGGAGCGATCCCAGAAGATTTTGAGCAGCTTGTGCCCTGAAGATGAAGATGACATCAAGTACATCTCTGCCTAACTTTGACCCTGCTCAGAAGGAAGTCCTTGCCACTCATTTCCAGTTAAAGTGGAAAACGAGATCTTTTTTTTTTTTTTTCAAGAGCCATGGAAAAACTGAAAAATAATTAAGGTGGAAATGTTTAAAAGAGTGTGCTGGGGAGTATAAAAAAGACATTTTCTAGATTAAATGTGTTCTCGAGTTGACTTTGTTTTATTCTGCGCCTACTAATAATGCAGACTGTATACCAATACATCATTACAATTAATGTCTATTAGGCACTATGTTCTTGTAACTATGCTGATAGTTTACCTACTGTTTTAGCTTTTTGTGGGGGAGCAGGGTCCATCCAGTGTCTCCTTCCTTCTTTCAGTGAAAGAACACTCTGCCTCCTTCCATGTGATCTGGGGGTCCGCCACACTGGTATCCCACATACGACTCACCCCTTTGTTCCCTTCCCTAGTCCTGTTCTAACACTTTACCCCTCAAGCTTGCCACACAGATATATGCCCATGTCCTAAGTGAGAGGTGATGGACTCTTTCCCAATAGTATGAATTTTGAACAGGGACACACAAGGGAAGAAAGGAAACTGTAGTTTAATATTCTCACCCTGGGAGTCTGCAGGCTGGTCTGTGGCTCTTGCTGTTGAGATCTTCAAAGCTACCCCAGCACCCAGCTTCCCTGAGGCCTGTTTGCGCTTCTTTTGACTCATTGAGCCCCTGTAGGTTCCAATTAATCCCCTCTTTTTGGGCTTAAATTAGTCAACTATTACTCTTTTAAACGGAACCATTTTGCATATACAACTGCAGGAACAGAGAGGTGAAGTGAAGTCTCCTGACAGCTAAGATTTTTATGGAAAACTACATTTTCAAGAGAAAGTTCTACTGCTGATTTGTTATGTCGGACTACTTTTTTTTTTCTTTCTTTTCTATGACATGGTCCTCATATTCTTTTATTTCTTTAGTTAAACCAACTTCAGTGCCAGAAATGAAAAGATTGCTTTGGGCACCTTGAGAAACATTCTAATATTCATTTTAAGTCTATAGATTGAAACCCAGTATAAAATTCTGACTACCCCTTCTGGTGAACTTTGGCGTGGCAAGTATATTTCTGAAATGTGATTGTGTGCACTTGAAAGGATTTTGTTCTATTCTTTGGTGTCCTCAAAGCATCATTTCTTCTTTACCACTTTGCATTAAAAACTCAAAGCCACTCTTTTCATTCCCCAAAGTTTTTTGAAAAACATACTTTGAAATAGGCCCTTAAAGTAGAGCAACTGGTTGGATATAGAGACTGAAGAGCGTTGGCTAATTCTTCCATTTTTGTTCTTGTGAATTAGCAAATGCAATTCTGGTTATGACCCTTAAATCAAAAGCAAATGTTGGAGAAATTCAACATTATAAATAATTCAGTAAGTAGGATGCATAATTTTATCTTTCTTTATAAGATAACATGCTGACATTGCTGTATTCAGTAAGGCTCATTTAAGTAGGTATGATTACAGAAAGTCTTCATTTAAGGGGCTATGAATACTTTATCTTTAAAAAAGATACATAGAATTCTTTTTTTTCCTAACAAAGAATGATATTTTTGATCTTGGAAACAACAAATACTCTGATAGAGATATAAATTTAACATATTACTTTGGAGTCATCTCTTTCATTTCATGCTCCTTACTCTGTTTGCGGAACACTAAACCTGTGGAGCCATAGATTTATTTTCATGACAAGTCTCTGCTTAATGCCAAAGTGGAGAAGTTCATAGGGAATGTGCTGGGTAGCCATTCTAATTCCCCCCATTTGTCCAGAGAAGTTTTGATAAAGGAAATTGTCTATATAACTGAGTAAATAAAACATGACAACTCTCGCCCAATTTTTTCACTAGACACACAATTATTTTCATTCATTCCCCAAAGTCTCTACTTTTAAAAAGATGAGTAAATTGCAAATTGAAGCTTTTTAAAGGTGTCTAAGCACAAAGAAAAGGAATGATTTCACATTTCTGAGAACTATTGTATTGCCTCTAGAGTGAGCTTTACTTTATCATAAATATCATGTCAATTCAACAGAAGTTAGGTAAAAGCAAACGGCATTATTGTGCTTAGAAATCGAAAGGCAAATGAAATATCCAAAATATACACTCTTAGATGTAATTCTTTCTATTTTGGTAGATAACTTAGTAGTAGCTTTCTTTATAGCAGCTCAGAAATATTTTTCCTTTTGTCCCTTTATATTATAAAATGAAATAAAGGGATGATAAGATACTTTCTAAAGTCAATTTTATTATAAATTAAAATTTATCATATGTGAAAAATTTATTTTGTCCATATGATTTGCTTTGGTCATGGATATTAACAAACTAGTGTAGAAATAAAATTATAAATATTTTTCTCAATAGCTACAACATTTCAAAACTGCAATTTTTTGGTTATTTCATAAAGCTTTTCTGCTATCTAATATATGGAATTTTTTGGAAAACCTGTTGAGGGACCAATTTATTGTTTTGTGAGAGAAACTTGGATCGATTGATATTTTAAAATTGTTTGTTTGTTTGTTTGTTTATGTCATCTCTTCACCCAACATGGGGCTCAAACTCACGACCCTGAGATGAAGAGACACACATTCCTCCAAATGAGCCAGCCGGGTGCCCCTGGATCCATTGATCTTTTTTTTTTTTTTTTTGAGGTTTCTTGCTGAACTTTTAGTAATTGCGTGCCTAACCTAAGAAATAGCCTGCAGAGCTAAAGACTGGGCCTTAATTAAACCTAAGAACTCTTTACAAAACAGAGTATTTAAAGAGTTCTCATACCTTTTCCTAAGTGAAAAGGATATAATATAGTGTTTGGTTGAATAAATATTCACATCCACAGCTTTGGGCTAAGTACAAAGCAAGTGAGGGTTAAGTCAGGCTACGATGAACTCTTTTATTACCTGGAGGTGGTTCATAATGATGACTACTGGTTGTCCAGCACCACAGCGTGCCAAGGACCTTCATGGCGCTCTCCTCACATGATCTCATGTAAACCTTTCAACAACCGTGTGAGCATATGGATTTATGAGCAATAGAAAATGTTAATGACATTGTGTGGCTTATAAGTGGCAGGGTTGCATTTTAATATGACTCTAGAATTTGTTCTGTTAACTGCTAGGCTACAGACTAGTGTGTTTGTAGTCTTGGTCTCATTTTCGCCAGTTCGTTATCTACCCTGATAATCCTGTTAAACTCTCCATTTCACAGATCCAGAGCATCATAATAGATGGCCTATGATCGTATCAGCTAATACTTACTGAGTCTTTATTGTGCTCCCAGTCTTGTTCTAAATGTTTTATTATCCCCTTTTTAATGACAGAGAACAGTATTTATGTCATAAGGCTAGGGAGGAAGACAAAGAAGGAAGCTGTTATGTGCTGAGTTATGTCTCCTCAAAATCTATTATGTTTAAGTCCTATCCACCAGTACCTCAGAATGTGGTTGTATTTGGAGATAAGGTCTTTAAAGAGGTCATTAAATTGGGCTCCAATCCAATATGACTGGTGTCTTTATATGAAGAGGAAATTTAGACGCAGAGGGGCATGGAGGGAAGACCATGTGAAGACATGGGGCAAAGATGATCATCTACAAGCCACGGAACAAGGCCGCAGAGGAGGTGACCTTGCTGACAGCTTGATCTCAGACTTCCAGCCTCCAGAATTGTGAGAAAATAAATTTTTTTATGTAAGTTATGTTGTGAACCCGGTGTGTGGTACTTTGTTACAGCAGCCCTAGCAAATAATATCGAAGTCGATAAAAAGGTTATTTGCTAAAATAAGGGTTTAAATTAACACGTGGAATAAATTCATTCCACAATCCCAATGACTTGCATCGACTGGAGAGTATATCTAACTGGGTTCAATTGTTATTACTCAGATATGTTAAGTTAGTTGCATTCTGAGCTCTCGCAACTTAGTGGAAACATGCAAACAATAAAATCTAGGCCACTTTTTTTTTTTAAGTTTTTATTTATTTTTTGACAGAGAGAGACAGCGAGAGAGGGAACACAAGCAGGGAGAGGGAGAAGCAGGCTTCCCGCTGAGCAGGGAGCCCAATGCGGGGCTCGATCCCAGGACCCTGGGATCATGACCTGAGCTGAAGGCAGACGCTTAACCACTGAGCCACCCAGGCGCCCCTAGGCCACTTTTTTTTTTAAATGTCTGTTGACCAGTAAAGACTGGTGCTTAGATCAAATAAAAAAAAATGGCTGTAAGGTAAAAATTAATGGATTCATAACAATTGATTACTAAGAAAAAAAAAACAACATAATACACTGAGTCATCAATGAGAATCAAATGCCAAAAAGGAAGAATTTAACAAATGAGAAATGCTTAATGAGAAGACATGAGATGAGAGTTGTTTTGGTTTTTTTTAAGATTTTATTTATTTATTTAATTGACAGAGAGAGAGAGAGAGAGAGAGAGAGAGAGAGAGAGACAGCTTGAGAGGGAACACAAGCAGGGGGAGTGGAAGAGGAAGAAGCAGGCTTCCAGCCAAGCCCGAAGCCCAATGCAGGGCTTGATCCCAGGACCCAGGGATCATGACCTGAGCCGAAGGCAGTCACTTTAACCAACTGAGACACCAAGGCGCCCGGAGAGTTGTTTTTGTTATCATTTGTTTCAAGAAAAGTCATTGCTTTTGTAGAACAAATTGAACTCTGAGAACGTACTCTCCCTTGCTCGGCCCTGTGAGGATTCATTATTACAATGCATGACCACCAGCATTCATCACAGCTGGATTTTCAAGGGGACTTTCCAGAGTTCTCTGAAAACTTTGTTTCATGGTTCTTTATTTCTTTGGTGGGAAGTAAGATAATTAACTTTTATCTGCCTTTTACTTGTGCAGTCTTTAAAAGAGCAGAGAGTATTTCACCTGTGACATTTTCCATTTAGCCATCATCACCTTGGAGTAGTGAATCCCAAAGTGTTTTACAAAACTCCAGTTCCACAGACTATTAATAGAAATTGCATCTTCCTACTTAGAACTCACTTTTGAGAAATTTGTGTCATATAACTAACATCAAACCAGTAAAGGTCCACATTTTTATTTTAACAACCAAAATTTCCAAAATCAAAAGTTTTAGAACTTTATCAAATTATTTTAAAATTACTTTTTAATCTAATTTAACATTAAAAGCCAACTGGCTAGAAGAATCTGAGAGATAGATCAATGAACTACAAAGTTTCAAGGATCTGAACAGACAAATTTAATTTGTAGCTAGCAAATAATAAGGGTGATGATGGTGGGGTGCCTGGGTGGCTCAGTATATTGAGCATCTGACTCCTGGTTTCAGTTCAGGTCATGATCTCAGGGTCCTGCGATCAAGCCCTGCGTCGGGCTCCACGCTCAGTGGGGAGTCTGCTTGTCTCCCTCTCTCTCTCTGCCAGTCCCCCTGCTCGTGCTCTCTCTCCTTCTAAAATAAATAAATAAATAAATAAATAAATCTTAAAAAAAAGGATGATGGTGATGATGATAATGATGACAATGATGAGCATTTGTTGAGTATTTACTAGGTTTTAGACCATGAACTCACAACTTCACAGAGGCTGTGTGTGCTAATGCACATTGTGAAGTTCTGATAGTAGAATGTAGTATGCACCCTTTCTTAAAATGATTTCACCTCAGTGATTTCTCTTTTTGTGAGCATCTAGTAGGACTCTTGCCTGGATGAAGACAATTCGGGAAAGGGTGTGGTAAGCTCACATTTGCCCTTAAAATTAACATCAGTTTAAGTTACTAATTGCTCTTAGTATTATAGAATTAACTCCTCCTGGGGACAAGAGAGGATGTTATGTAAGCCCCCTCTATCTTCTCAGGACAGAAAGAAATACTCACAAGAAGTGTATGAGTTAGCTATGTCTGCATAACAAGCCCACCAAAATTCAATGGCTTAAAACAGCATAACCATTTATTTAGCTCACAGGTCTGCAGATTAATGACTTAGACTGGGCTGAAGTGGGTGGTTTTTCTGGTCTTTGTTGGGCCCGCTCTCATGGCTGCAGGCTGTAGACAGTGGGCTCTCTCATGTGTCCCATATAGAGTCACTGAGTTATCTTCCAAGTAGTCTCTCATCATCCCTAATACAGGGTTGTTCACATGGTACCTGCCAAGTTCCAGAAGATGGAAGGGAAGCAGGCAAGGACTCTCAAGGCCTAGGATTAAAACTGGTACACTATCACATTTTATAAGTCACAAGTGCAGCCCAGCCGACCCAGTATTAGTTTTAGACTGGTCTTTTAACCTGACTTATAGTAAATTTTTGCCATTCATAGTTAAATAATATATTTTATCAATTTAGGGGTTCCACGCTTGATGTCTTATTTAAATAAGCTTGTTTATCTGATTATTTTTCCTTAAAAAATTTAAAAATTCATAAAAGTATAAACTCATACATTAAAAACCTTGAAGAAAATATGGAGATTTTTTAAAAAGATTTTATTTATTTATTTGCCATTGAAGGAGACAGCGAGAGAAGGAACACAAACGGGGAGTGGAAGAGGGGGAAGCAGACTCCCCACTGAGCAGGGAGCCCAATGTGAGGCTTGATCCCAGGACTCTGGGATCATGACCTGAGTCGAAGGCAGATGTTTGATGACAGAGCCACCCAGGTGCCCCGAAAATATGGCGATTTTTAAACTGACCTCAATATGGGAAAGGACTCCCAAAATGAAAAGCAGTAGGAGAAATTGCCAACAAAGAAGCCTCAACAGATTTGCCCTTATAAAAAAACAAAGCATGTGTCACTCTTAGCTGATGAACTTGCCTTCCAATTTAGTAAGAAAACAGAAGCCAATCAGAAGGAAACTTTCAAGTTTTTACCAGTATATCTACCCATATACCAGCATCCATGTCCTTATCTATCTCCCCCCAAGTCACTATGGATAAACTATCTATATTTCTATCTAAAATCAAACCTTCCATTGGTCTAGTAAATCCCCAGGTCTCTTTCTGACTCAGTACACTGCTGCATTGAATCTTCTCTATTTCGAGTCTTTTCCCTCTCTCTAGGTCTTTCTCATCAACATACAAACAAGCCCTGTTACTCTATCTAAAATAAATGCCTTTCTCATTCACCTTCCCTCTAGCTACCACTGTTCCCCTTTGCAGCGAAGCTCAACCCAAGCATTGTCTTTATTTGCCATCTCCAACTCCTTTCCTCCTATTGTTCTCTCAAACCCATTTGAAGAGGACTTCACCCAAACTCTTACGGTCAAGGTGATCTATAACTTCCATGTCGTTGTATGTGTGACACGTCTGAATCTCAGTCTCCATCTTGCCCAAATCTAACACTGGCATTTAACCCCATTGATTATTCTCTCTTCTTTGAACTTTTCCCCTATATTTGAGGAACCTTCTAGCTTTCCTCCTCCCAAATGGCCACTTTGACTTTTCTGCTCTTTGGTATTCTCCAGAACTCAGACATTGTTTCTCTTCTCTTTAATATCTACAGTCATTCCTCAATCTCATCTCCTGGCTTCATGCATTACTCATGTGTGATAACTCCCAAATGAGTATCTCTAACTCTAACTTCTCTCTTTAAGTCGCTTTTTTCCCAATTGACTACTGATCATCTTCATGAACATTCCATCCTTTGGCTCAGGCCAAAAATCTTAGAGTCATCATTGACTCATTTGCATCTTCCAGAAACTTGCCTTGAGTAGATCCTATCAAGTCTCCCTCAGTGTATATCTCGAGTCTGACCATTATTAACACCCTGTTCTATCTGTTGTTTGGATTATTGCAGTAGCCTCCTAACTAGGTACCTGCTTCCACTTATTCCCAATATGACACCCAGAATAAGCCCATAAGTCAAATGCACTTATGTATGCAGAATTCTCCAGTGATCCATTTCTCATTCAAAGTGAATGCGAAAGTCTAACAATGGTGCACCAGGCTTTTCATGATCGAGGTTCCCATAACCTCCATTATAGCATCCCAACCTCAATCAATTCCAGTCCACACTAGTATTTCCTTTACTCTTCCTTAAACGTAACTGGCATATCTCACCTGTCAACTTTGCACTTGCTATTTCTTCTGCCTGGCTATTCCCACACCTCCTTCAAGTTTTTGCTCAAGTGTCATCCTTCCTGAACCGTACTAAAAATCGGATCTTTTATATCTTCTGTATCACTTTGATCCATGGTATTATCACCTAACATAATATCAATTAATTTCTGTTTGTTGTTGTCCTCCTTCAGCTAGAATACAAACTTCATGAAGAACAGGATCTTTAACTATTTTCTTCAAGTTTCACAAAGGTCCAGACTTTTGATTGTTTTGTTCCTTCCTATATCACAGGGCTCAGAACTGAATGCAGCCCACAGCAAGCTTTCAGTAATTCATGAATGAATATCAAAAGGCACTCTGAATAAAATTAAAATAGAAATTAAAGTTGGGGAAATATTTAAAAAGTTATCACATATATTTGGTATCTACTGTGTTTATAGATAAATGAGAAAGACACTAACATCTCTCTTAAAAAATAAGCAATCATTGATGAAAAAATTCTCAGAAATAAAGTATACATACAAAACTCTGCAACCTTATTGTGTAATAAAAATACACATTACAATAATAAAATTTTATGTTTTTTCATGAATTCGGCAGAGAGATAAGATTTTTAATGTTTAATTATATTAAGTTTGTGAAGAAATGGATACTTTAATATATTTTTTATGTCCTTTAAACAATTTTGTCATGTACGTAAAAAAGCCTTCATGGCATTTAAATGTTTTGACTCCAAAAGTTTACTTTCAGAAATTTGTCTTACTAATTAGAGGTAGCTAACAATGCATCAGAAAAAAACAAACAAATAAACAAATAGACATGAAAACCATCGAAATATCTACAATGGGGGAATGGTTTAAAACACAATAACTATATAATTAAATATTGTACAGCTATTAAAAACATGCTTCATAAAAATATTTACAATAAAATAAACTTTTTATAGCAGTGACCTTGACCTTGAATCTATCCATAAACCCAATTCTAAATTTAACCCTTGCCTCAAACTGAGTATATAATATAATCATAATCACAATTTCATAAGGAGAATTTAATTGTATATATGCACACATAAAATGGGAAGGAAATGCAGTATCATTTTAACAATGTTTTGTAGCACTGTTGTAGCTCTAGGAGTTGGTCTTATATACGCCCTATACTTTTCTTAATTCTCTGAATATGAAAATGAACACTTATTTTTGACAGTCAAAACCAACACAACTTAAATAATCTAAATAAAAATAATTACAACTCTGCATCTGTTTTCCTAGTCGGCTATGGCTGGTCTTCTATCTCCCTGCAGAGTATCTGCTTACAACACACTTCTATGTATTGATGTACTGATTGTACTAAGTGGAATTTAAATTCCCCTCAGTGGGTTGGACAGGTATCTTGTGAAACCAAAGCTGCCAGTATCTACATCTAATTTTTAATTAAGTACAATAATTCCTAGCCAGTACCAGCTGTTATCAGGTTTCTTCAATTCTGTGCCTTGATAAATAGCTCAAGGAATGTTCTATGAAAAACATAATCACGCAAACCTTTTCTCACTTTTAAAATAAGCTTTGAAAATAAATTCCCTTTGAATTTCTATTTTCTCAAAAAGCTGTGACTGGATGTTTGTTGAGAATAACCAACACATACCCACAACCTACACCCATACCCACACATCACACAATTTTTTTCTTTCATAACAACTTTTTAATATCAGATTAAAGCACTTTTCAAAGATTTTTTTTAAAGATTTTATTTATTTATTTGACAGAGAGTTAGAGAGAGAGCACAAGTAGGCAGAGTGGCAGGCAGAGGGAGAGGGAGAAGCAGGCTCCCCTCCAAGCAGGGAGCCGGATGTGGGGCTCGATCCCAAGACCCCAGGATCATGACCTGAGCCGAAGGCTCAGCACTTTTCAAAGGGAAAAGTGGGAACCTCGATCATGAAAAGCACTTTTCAAAGATTAATGAATAACCTTGAAGAAGGCACACTTATTGTTCCATTTTACAGCTGACGAAGGATTTCTCAGTAGAATTTTTCATTCCTGGACTCTTAGATCCTTGAACTAGTTCATGCCTGGTTTACTGGCTTAGACTCCTGTTGCTATTTGCTTCTAGTCTGAAGTTGCCAATCTTTTTTCCTGTATTTCAAGGTATCTTGAGTTTTCTAAAGGCTATTAGCAACTTGGGCACCAGGTCTTCAGCTGAGATGTTCTGATCCACGCTGTATGTTTCTCATAACCATAAGCAGACCTGAGCGCAGTTGAGAGACATCTGTCCTCCACTACTGGTACAAGCTCCTATCTTTTGTGAAGCATCTTCAGGTCAGCTAAAGAGGGTGAAAGAAAGGGATAATAAAATTTTGCTTTAAAGTTGCTATAAAACTTGGATAGATGGATGGATGGATGGATGGAGGGATGGATGGAGGGATGAAGGGATGGAGGGAGAGATGTACGCCTAGATGGATCAATAGATAACTTATTCAATATATTCAGCAGATATTTATTGAGCCCTTATATATTTTAAAAATTCTTCTTATCATGAAAACAAAGGTTATCAGTCTATTTGTAAAACTGAATACATTTCTGTTAGAATATAGAAGCAGAGAAAGTGCTTCCTGTTTGAAATGTCGGATTGCAAGACTACCAATTTAGGAAGAGTTCTCCGTGCTGTGGGGGTGTGGTAGAGCAATGGGAGGCAAAGAGCTCCTTGAGGGCAGGGATTGGGCTTATTTTGCTGGTGTTTCCCAGCCATGTGGTGTCTGGTGTGTGAAGAGTGCTTGCAAGGTAGGAGGCAAAGATAAGGGCTATTTCTGGTGGGTTAGACCACTCCCCTCAATAGTTGAAATACAGTGAGGTGAGATGTTTACATTGTACCCCTGCCCGCATTTGCCTTGCTAGCCAGGTATTTATTTATTTATTTATTTAAGATTTTATTTATTTATTTGAGAGAGAGAGAGCACGAGCAAGGGGGAGGGGCAGAGGGACAAGCAGACTCCCTGATGCGCAAGGAGCCCCAGCGGGGCTCGATCCCAGGACCCTGAGATCATGACCTGAGCCAAAGGCAGACACTTAACCGACTGAGCCACCCAGGTGCCCCGCTAGCCAGGTATTTAGACATTTCTGTTGCTTACCAAAGTTTTTTTTGAGGGCCTACCGTATATCAAACATTTCATGTTGACAAATAATGCCAATTTCTACCACTTAAAGTAACATCAGGGCAATCTCTAAAATCCCTAAAATAGATAACAAGAATATCATGTTGGCTTTTAGGGGGGAAAAAGCCCAGAAAGGTAAAGGAACAAAGAGAAAACATAGTGTGCTCTTGGCTTTCATTCATTCATTCACTGAGTATTCTTTTTATGAGCAGAACTCCACTGAATGCTGAGGACCTAATGATGAGAAAATCTAATGTGGTCCATGCTCCACTGGTGCTTCACGAATAGTGGAGATTAAGACATTAATCACATAAGTACACAAATACATAAACTAGTGATAAGCGTGAGGAAAAAGATGAGGATGCTGATTGTGAGTCCAGAGGTGGTTTTGACCTATGCTGGAGGATCAGGAAAGGCTTCCTTGAACTGAGATCCAAATGTGAGCGGAGCTCACTCAGTGAGGGATAGCATGCAAATGGACATTCAGGCAAAGCATGAGTAGCATGATCAAGAGCTATGATGCTGTGTGGGTTGGCTGGGGTAAGGAAGGGGACGACATGATTTCTGGAGAAGAATGAAACAATGTGAATGAAGCACCAAGAACAGTGAAAGGATGGCATGAGATAAGCAGGAGGGGTAGGTGAGGGTGACATCAGGCGCCATATTAACAGGAGGCCATTGAGATATCTTAAGAGGCCAGGTGTGGGGAAGGATAGAAGATAGAGTTTGTGGTAATGGTGATATGATCCAATTGGGTTTTGAAAATATCACTCTGGCTCCAAAGTGAGGACAGATTGAAGTGGGAAGTATAGTTTATGTAAGACGATCAGGAGGCTATTTGAGATTCAGGGTAAGATGTGATGGTGGCTGGAAGGGTGATGATAAAGGTAAAATGAATCCTTGAAGGGCCGCTGGGGATTTAAAAACTGGATCTTCAAAATAAAAATTTAGAAATTTATATAAGCAATGAAGTCCTGGGGGAGAAGATGTCATGTTGAGGTAACCAACTGTAGCAGTTTACTTACACAATGAAATAATTCTTGTCATCCTTTGGACAGGTTGATTATTAGAAATGAAACTCAACTACCTATAAAATGTGACAAATTTAATAAGACAACGGAACCAGATGGGCTTTCAGCTTAATTTTGACAAAGTTATGCCTGACATGTGTAGTTTTTTTCCTTATAGTTTTTAATGATAGTTTGAAATCTGGGAAGTTGCCAGAGTCAATAAGAAAGGTCATAGTGAAGCTTCCCAAGAAGCTAAGCCAAATTGAGTTTTAAATTGTGCATATTGCCTGAGTTATTTTATTTCAGTTTAACTACCAAGGATAGCATTCTAACATGAACCTGTTACCAAAATCATGGAGCGAGAGGCAGTATTCCTCACTCTATCAGCTACATTGTTGAATTTTGGTGATAATCAGGAAGATTTTGACTGAATTAAGCTGTTGTAGGTTAGACTGGCTTTGTGAGAGAAGGATATTAGTTAGTATCATGAACTTGAAAACACCAAACAACATTATAATAAAAGTCATAGTAAAAGAAAAAAAAAAAAAGAATCACATTTCTCTAACATCCAAACTGCTTTCATATACCTGTGTTTTAATTAATAATTTTGCATAAATATAATCATAATAGAGATAATTTATGGTATGAACTATTATATAATAAATATATTTCCATGTTGCTATATTATGTTAATGAGTTATTCAACAGCATTATAAGTCTATTAAGTTGATGGTCTGCAGTGGATTTAACTATTCTCTTACTGAACATATAGGTCTTTTTCTTTTTTTAAAGATTTTATTTATTTATTTATTTATTTGACAGAGAGAGAAAACAGCGAGAGAGGGAACACAAGTAGGGGGAGTGGGAGAGGGAGAGGCAGACTTCCCATGGAGCAGGGAGCCCGATGTGGGGCTCGATCCCAGGACCCTGGGATCATGACCTGAGCCGAAGGCCCACACTTAACGACTGAGCCACCCAGGTGCCCCGGTCTTTTTTTTTTTTTTAAGATTTTATTCATTTATTTGAAAGAGAGAGAGAGCATGAGCAGGGAGGAGGGGTAGATGGAGAGGGAAAAGCAGGCTCCCCACTGAGCAGGGAGCCCAATGCGGGACTCCATCCCAGGACCCTGGGATTAGGACCCGAGCCAAAGGTAGCCACTTAACTGACTGAGCCACCCAGGCGCCCAAAAATATAGGTCTTTATTTTTCCAATTTAATGTTACTATAATGACTTTCATTGAATATCTTGATGCCTGTTGGTATTATCCTTTCTACAAAGTTTCTTTAAATGATACATTCCAACAACTTGGAAATCTTGCAAAATGGTAGAAACATTATTTAAAAATTGGAGATGTATTCTCTACTCTCTACCATAGTTATGTGAACTGCTACGAACAATGCATGAGTACCTAACAGGGTTGGGTATGATTATTTTCAAGTTTTAGTACTTTAATAGATAGATAGTGATATGCCATTTTAATTTTCATATTGTTGAAAAGATGAGGTTACTATTTTTCCAAAGTTTGCTTACAACCTATCTCCCCTTGTGTGGTGAACATATTCATATCCTTTATCAATGCATGTGCTGGTAATGTTACTAATCTGTATGAACTTGGCATGTGGGACAAGAACTGAGAAGAACAGGAAATAGTAAACTTGTTCTTTTTTCCTTTAATATCTTCTGCCTTAAAACTTCTTTCATACCCCTCTGAGTTATGGGGTAAGCTGGTGGAAATTCCTCCATTCCACTCCAGGTAGTGCTGTCCATTAGTCAAGAGTGCAAACTTTCAGTCATTGCTGCCCACTAACTTTTCTCAGGATCACATAATTCATCTGAAGAATAACCAAACTTTATCAATACAAAATGAGGGAAGAAGAGTTTTGTGCAAGTTTGGAAGCAAAAGAGCATGAGGTGTGTATGGAATATAAATGGAGCTTTTGCAACACCTGGTGCTTTGCTCCTAGGAAAGGGTGAGTACATGCAGGGAACCGAGACCTACCCCCAAGCAGAGCTGCTCAAAGCCATCTGCTCTCTGCAGGTGCACCTGGAAGACTTTTCTACTGCCAAGATTATGTTAAGAGCATCACAAAATAAAAATACGACTATCTGAAAGAAAAGTTGTGGCATTCACCATGTATATTAAAAATAATATCATAATTCTTAGATATTTTTCTTGGTAGAGAAAAATAATAACGTGATCATTTGGAAATTAATATTGAATTTTTTTGAGTGTCATAGTGATTGGCACTGACAATATCCTTTTAAGAACATCAATTTGCTAATTTTTTCTAAAGAACGTACACATACATTATTTTATGGCTATGATTTTGATGCATCCCATCACTAATTAACAATTTAACACAGGTATGTTTTTATTGTAATTATATGGGAATTTAAAAGCCTCTGTAAATTTTAGAGGTTCTTATCACATTAAAAATCATCTGCTCATTAATGCAAGATCACAAATTATATTTGCATTTTTGAGGGTTTTTTCCCCCCCAAAGTTAGAATCTCCCTTTGGGCATTCTAACATTTTCTACTGAAGATCATAACTTTAGGAATCATATATATATCATGAATATGTAAAAGACCATTTTGGCTCTCAGTGTAGTAGTTTTCAAGGATCAAGAGAATAGCATAACATATTTGGCCTATGAATTCATGTGGTTGGAGCTTATATTTGCAATGTTTATCACATTCTCAAAATTAATCATTTCTCTCTGGCTAAAATTAACAAGTCAGGAAACGACATGGGTACCTAACAGGTATGTTGGCGGGGATGTGGAGAAAGGGGAACCTTCCTACACTGTTGGTGGGAATGCAAGCTGGTGCAACCCCTCTGGAAAACAGTATGGAGGTTCCTCAAACAGTTGAAAATAGAGCTACCATACGATCCAGCAATTGCACTACTGGGTATTTACCCCAAAGATACAAATGTAGGGATCCAAAGGGGTACGTGCACCCCAATGTTTATAGCAGCAATGTCCACAATAGCCAAACTGTGGAAAGAGCCAAGATGTCCATCGACAGATGAATGGATAAAGAAGATGTGGTATATATACACCTTGGAGTATTATGCAGCCATCAAAAGGAATGAGATCTTGCCATGTGCAATGACGTGGATGGAACTGGAGGGTGTTATGCTGAGTGAAATAAGTCAATCAGAGAAAGACATGTATCATATGACCTCACTGATATGAAGAATTCTTAATCTCAGGAAACAAACTGAGTGTTGCTGGAGTGATGGGGGGTAGGAGGGATGGGGTGGCTGGGTGACAGACATTGGGTAGGGTATGTGCTATGGTGAGCACTGTGAATTGTGCAAGACTGTTGAATCACAGATCTGTACTTCTGAAACAAATAATGCAACATATGTTAAGAAAAAAGAAAAAGAAGATAGCAGGAGGGGCAGAATGAAGGGGAGTATGTCGGAGGGGGAGACGAACCATGAGAGACGATGGACTCTGAAAAACAAACTGAGGGTTCTAGAGGGGAGGGGGGTAGGGGGATGGGTTAGCCTGGTGATGGGTATTAAAGAGGGCACATTCTGCATGGAGCACTGGGTGATATGCACAAACAATGAATCATGGAACACTACATCAAAAACTAATGATGTAATATATGGTGATTAACATAACAATAAAAAATTTAAAAAAAATAATCATTTCTCTCTGCTACCTTGACTAAAGCAGACATAGTACATTTACTCATAGAAATAACTCCCTTCTGAAACCAAAGAGAAAGAAAGTAGAAAAGTAGCATAGGGTTTTTAAATATGTCACTGCTTGATTTTTGGGGTGCTCACACCCCAATTTATGGAAGATTTTGGAAGCAATGACATATGAGCTAGTATTTGCTTAATGCTTTAGTAGAGATCTATGTAAGTTACAGTGAAATCTGAGAGAAAAACCTATCTTCTTTAAGACATTAACTTAGAAATACAAAATTTGCTAGTGAAGGTAGAGGATTTTATTTTAATTTTTATTTTTTTAAGATTTTATTTATTTATTTGAGAGAGAGAATGAGAGAGAGAGAGAGAGCACATGAGAGGGGGGAGGGTCAGAGGGAGAAGCAGACTCCCTGCTGAGCAGGGAGCCCGATGCGGGACTCGATCCCGGGACTCCAGGATCCTGACCTGAGCCGAAGGCAGTCACTTAACCAACTGAGCCACCCAGGCGCCCGAAGGTAGAGGATTTTAGAGTAAGAAGATATCTTAAAAACTGCTACACTAATAATGCATGTGGAATCTCTATTTTAGGGACTAGTCTTTGTTTATTAGAATAAAAATAATATTTACTAATATTAATATAATATTTACTAAGACCTATGAAAACCGAAGATGTTGGTAAATATCATATTTACTGGTGGGGCTATAGATGATATGACAGTATCTAAAACTGACTGATGAGAAGGGATAGGTCATGTTTTTCTGTCTTATTCTTAAATAACAACAAAAATAATGACTAAGCATTTTTCATGTATTATTCCTTATTTGCATACCCAGGCAATGTGCTAAGAACTTTTTATCTCATTTGGTCAAAGTATTTCTAGAGAGTATGTACTATTATTTTATCCATTTACAGTTGAGGAAACTGAAATTGAGAAAGGTTGAAGTAATTGTCTAGTGTGACCCAAAGTAAGTACTTAGACATTCTAACTCCTGAGCTCATGCAACTCGATTCTACTCTATCCTGCCTTTTATGTGGGTATTGGATCTGGGGATTAGGGCATCAAAGGAGCTTACATTTTAGACCTAGTTATCCCATGACCTAGCTGTATAGTGTTTGACGTGCTATGTTATAATTTTGCGTATCAGCAAGTAGATACATAATAGATTTAAGACTATTGACAGTTTCCATTTCTTTTGTGTCTACTTTGGTAAGTTGTGTTTTTCTAAGAATTCTTACATTACATTGATGATTTTTAAGATATCGGCATAAAGTTGTTTATAACATCTTCCTATTATCTTTTATTAAAAAAAGATTTATTTACCTATTAGAGAGAGAGAGTGGCAGGAGGGCAGAAGGAAAGGGAGCGAGAGTCTTAGGCAGACTCCTCGCTGAGCACAGAGCTGGGTGCGGAACTCGATCTCACCACCCACCCTGAGATCACAACCTGGGCTGAAACCAAGAGTGGGCTCCTTAACTGACTGTGCCACCCAGGCGCCCCCATATTTTTTTTAAGACATGTAGAATTTATAGTAAGGACCCCCTTTTCATTTCTGATATGGTGGCCCTCTCTCTTTTTTCTTAACTGGTTTTCAGAACTTTCAGAATGTTGATTCCCTCTGTTGTATTTCATTTTTCTCTTTCATGACTCTCTTCTCTTATTATTTATTTCTATCGTTCTATATTCTTTGTGATTAATGTGTAGTTTAACTTACTCCATAAAATGGACACTTATGATTAATTTTCAACCTATCTTCTTTTGTAATTAATGCATAAGTGACAATAAATCTGCCTCTAAGCATAACTTTAGCTGCATTCCTTAAGTCTTGATGAAGATTTGGAGCAAGGAGAGTCCTCCTACATTATTGGTGGAAAATTGCCATTTTCTATTAAAATTGAATTTATTAATTCCCCAAATATTAGCAATTCAAATCTTAAGCGTATATGCAACAGAAGTATATATATATGTACAAAAATATATGCATGATAATTCATATTTTTATCTTTAGAATTCTTTTCAATAGTTACAAGTAGGAAACAACCCATTATCTATCCACTGTAGTATAGAAAAGTAAGTAAGTAAATAAATAAATAAATCCTGCAATAAGATACTCTACAACAATTAGAATAAATAAATCATTGCTAAGTGCAACAATATAAATAAATCATATAGATATGATGTTAGATGAAAGAACTCAGACAAAAAAGATATATACAGTCCTTGATTCATACAAAATTCAAAAATGCACAAAGTTAATCTCTAATATTATAAAATTACCAGTATCCCTACCCCTTTCTTCTGCCCCAAGGTAACCTCTATCCTGACTTCCATTTCTTAGGAGAGAAAGCTGAGCCTTACTTATTTTAAGGTAATTTCTCCCTATTTAAAGATTGATTACATGTTCAAAAAAGTTCATAATTCATTTTGCTGAATATTTTTGTGTATGTATGTTGTACTTCAATTTAAAAATGTAAAGTAACTCATCCTGGATTCCCTATAGAATAACATAATAGGATTAGAGGACCCTAATCTTTTTAAGTACAAAATTCAGTGTCCCTATAGTGTATTTATTAAATTATGAAATAATATGATTGCTTCATTTAAAAAGTGACAGGCAGGATTTTTTTTTTACCATGATTATTTTATTTTTCAGTTTTGGAGAAACACCTGGAGGATTATCTTTCTGGAGCTTTAGGTGGATTAAATAAAAAAATAGATTTACCTGCATTCAGAGATGATTTCATAAATGACTGTATTATATATTGATACATCATTTATTTTCTTTTCACTTTTAACTTACCATCTTTAGAATTCAGGCATTAGTACTAAGCATACTAAGTGTGAGTCCACATATTCTTTTAAAGAAGATTCTACATGTAGGGCGCCTGGGTGGCTCAGTCGGTTAAGCGTCTGCCTTCGGCTCAGGTCATGATCCCAGGGTCCTGGAATCGAGCCCTGCATTGGGCTCCCTGCTCGGCGGGAAGCCTGCTTCTCCCTCTGCCTCTACTATTCTGCCTACTTCTGTGCTTGCTCTCTCTCTCTCTCTCTCTCTCTGTCAAATAAATAAATAAAATCTTTAAAAAAATAAATAAAGAAGATTCTACATGTAGTAGTCACATAGTTGTAAGTTCTATCTCAGGTGGGAAACATAATACAATTATCTCTTTTCCTATGCTTTAGATCTCTTCCCGACTGTAGGATTTACTTAGCGATCTATTGGGCTCCACTCCAAAATAGCAATACTTGTGGATTTAGAAGTTACTCTCTAATCCGACATGAACTTGAATTCTTTCTCAGATGCTTTCAAACTGTGGCTCAGAAATAGCCATCTTCAGACCAGGAGTCACTGAAAACACTTTGATGAATTTTCTCTGGGAGGAAAGAGTGCTCATCCATCTGGTGTGTGTGGAAAAAGGCACTGGGGCCTTGTGCTCATAGAAAAACCAATCAGAGAATTCATGTTAAGAATGAGTGTAGTGATCCAAAGGGGTACGTGGACCCCGATGTTTATTTATATCAGCAATGTCCACAATAGCCAAACTATGGAAAAAGCCAAGATGTCCATCGATGAATGGATAAAGAAGATGTGATACACACACACACACACACACACACACACACACACACACACACACAATGGAATATTATGCAGCCATCAAAAGGAATGAAATCTTGCCATTTGTAATGATGTGGATGGAACTGGAGGGTATTATGCTGAGCGAAATAAGTCAATCAGAGAAAGACATGTATCATATGATCTCACTGGTATGAGGAATTCTTAATCTCAGGAAACAAACTGAGGGTTGCTGGAGTGGTGGGGGTGGGAGGGATGGGGTGGCTGGGTGACAGACATTGGGGAGGGTATGTGCTATGGTGAGCGCTGTGAATTGTGCA